>NC_133395.1:9391435-9698803 GCF_047511655.1 Castor canadensis
ACCTGATCTAATCACCAGAACCACGGGTAGGAACTTCTGTTATAGTTGTCTAGAAAACTATGGAGCCAAGCATTGAAAGGTTAAGGAAGTTGCTTTAGAGTCCCCAGCTGGCAATCGAAAGATCTGGGAACCCACCCAAATAATCTTATTCCATCTTAGATACCTTTAATCCCTACATTGCAGCTGCCTCTTCAAAAGGGTGTCAACAGCATGCATGTGAGACTCATCAATATCTGTATTTTTGTGAATCATTTTGACCTGAAACTTAAAAGGACTGCAACATTTCAATGTTTAAATGTCTAGAATTTTTAAGGCTTTCTTATTAAGAGGTGGTTTATATACATTAAAATGCACAGTTCCTAACTTCATTGTTTGATGCATTTTGACAATCATGGGCATCATTGTGACCATGAACCCAATCAAGGTATAGAACATTTACACCACCCCAGATAGGTGCTTTCGTTTCCCACCCAGGCCCTTCGTAAGAGGCCTCCCGATTTCTCTCTCCTTAGCTTGCTATAAAGCTGAAACCAGAGTTTTGAACCCAAGGCCTAAACTGCTGGGATTACACATGTCAGGTCTGGCCACTTGCCCCTATATGCCAAATAGAGACATGGTGAAGGGCCCAAGAAATGCCATGGGAAGAGGCAAAGTAAGCACTCAGTCCTTCTTCAGCTATTTTGGGGGTACAGACATGAACTTTAGCTGTAAATAGACAATTAGTGGCAGGGGGAAAAAGGTATGTATAGTTAAACAGTCCACTTACAGGTGTTTTCCAATGGGGCCTGGTTAACCATTATCTCAGTCCTTGTTCTTCAGGGGTTCTGGAGAAGTTGCTATCCCTGTCATCACTTGACTGGAGCAGTCTGGTTCCCAGGACAGGATTACTTCTGCTCTAGGATGTAGCCCCATCATTATAGGTAATGGTCCTGATTTGGAGGACTGATCTGTCTTGCAAGGCTCTGCTGTTCCTTTGGGGTATTGCTTCAGTCCCTTGTCATAAAGACATTATTAGTTCTGTGCTTCCTTGATTCCAAGGTGTCTACAGGGTAGAATGGCTCAGAGCAAAGGACAATAGGTACAAAATGGAGACAGAGATGCCAGTATTTTTTCCTGTTTTTAGTTAATTTGTGTGCCCAAGTAAGGAGTCAGTGCTTTTCAGCAAAGGCAGTTTAAGCACCTCTCACAGAACCTCACATCATTCAATCATGAAATCCTCATACTTTTGAATGTGTTTCTTTCAATCAACATATTTCTTTTGTTGATGTAAAACATAGCTCTTGCTCCAAAGGGCAAAACAGGACAGTTTGTTCTGAGCCAAAAATAAGTGATCAAGGCCCTGGAGCAGCAATTCAGGTTACCCTAAATAACCTGCTGCACTTGGAAGAGGTTGTATGAACTTTTATAGTCACAGAACAGAAGAAAGTTGTAGACCAACACATTTCCCAATACATCAGGTGGGTAGGCTACAGCAGAGCATGGAAATGCCTTTGATAGGTTACAGATGTTACAACATTTTTAGCATTATGACTGGAGAAGGCTAGTGATGTGCTAAGTTTAACAATACATTCCAAAAGTTTTACCTGGTAGTCACAGGGTGTTAGATCAGATACATAAATTAATAGTAAATGGCTTTTAGTAACATCGAGAAGTTGTCACAAACTAACCAAGTTTCAAGGTTTACAGAGTTTGCTAGCCTGTCACAGTTACACAGAGGCTGGTAGAGAACAGGAGACCTCTGGGTCAGAGACAAAGGACCTTCTTACCGAGGGCATAGCAGGCAGCGTGAGCTTCATGTTCTCATCAGTTCATCTTGTTCCCCCAAATCCCTCAGGGGCAATGCCTAGCAGCCCAGTAGATGTTAGTACACAGTAGATTTGTGTCACAGCTGAGGAAATGAGTTTGGGAAATCCCCAATCTTTCAAGGGGCTTCTAGCAAAGCTGCCTAATCTTTGCTCTGCAGGGAGACATTATAGTTATTATCCTGGTCAGGAAACAAATGTGCCCTCTAACCCTGAAGGAGAAAATATCCCTAGATTCCAATGTTGTTTGCTATGCAAATATTTTTACAAAGATAGTCTGGTACAAAAGCTGTTACAAGACATGCAGAAATGCCAAGGGTAAGTTGTCATTTAAATCTATTTCTGCAAGGCAACTCTTTCTTCCTGCTCTGTGACTCTCAGTAGTGCCACACCAGTCTCATTGCTCCAAAAATGCACTTCATCTTTAGCAAAATATGTTTTAGAAGTTGTTTTAAAAATGATCCTGAAGTATTGTGATGATAGACAATATACAATCCTATATGATAGAATAATCAGCATTTATTTACTAAATAAATACATAATCCTTTGTGGTAACACTTAAATAATGAAAATGTGTTTTAGTACATGTTAATTTTTGGGAGAGATTTAAAATATTTTATATTGGTCCTTGACCTGTAACTCCTTCAGCTAAATGTGCATAGTCTGAAAGTCTGGCAGAAGGGTTAGACAAGAGGGGTAAAAATTAGTGAATTGGAGAATATTTCCAAAAAGGGAAATGAGATGATTGAGAATTGTAAGATTACAGTTGGAAAGTGTAATTGAGGTAACTGATTGTGGGGAGGGATAGTATTATTTTGTAATAACAAAGAAATTAGATGAAATGTACTTCTGTCAATTGGAGATGGGAAACAAGAGCTTGGGTAAAAGGATGGTTCTGGGTGTTTAATATGAGCAGGAGGAAAATGGCTCATGGAAGGCATATATTGAACATTAATTACAGAACAGGAAGGGCTCTGCTTCCTCTGAGCTTGGAACGATGGATGAAATAAGGAGGTGTAAATGAGATATGTAGGACTCATTGTAGTCTCTGCAAAGGCTCATGGGAAAATGACCTCAATCTACACTTCGAAGTCATGGATGATTTGTTGAGAATGTGAGATAGGAAATGCAGCTAGTGGCTACATTTATGTCCTTAGTTACATGTAGTTGACAAAGGATGAGCATGTGTTGTTTTCTTACATAATTTGAGGCCATGTTCCTAACTCTGGTGCCTTTCTTGGCTTTTTAAGTAAGGGCAGAATGGCTTTCAATACTTTCTTCCAGGTATGGTACTGAACCACTATGCATTAAGTACTCTTCTAGACAGTAACTTATTTCCCTGCAAGATGATGTTTTCTAGTGAAACACCATGACTGTCATAGGTATTTGGATGCAAGGAACTAACTTTTCACCAATTTGGACCACTTCCCCCCCCCCCCTTTCTGGAATTGGGAACTGAACTCAGGCCTTCCTGTATGCTAGAAAACCCTCTACCAGTTAAGTCAGACCCCTATCAGGAATTCTAAGATGCTGCTTTGGCTTCAGTAGTGGAAGCTCTCTACCAGTTAAGTTACACCCTTCGCAGCAATTCTAAGGTGCTGCTTTGGGCTTCAGTAGTGGTAGGTCATATGTTTTCATGACCCTTGCTGATCATTGCTTAGTGGAGACGTGCATTAAAAAACAGTTTACTAAAAGTACAGGGTTTGTAAAGGAATGTCTTTCTACTCTCTTCTGTTTTAAAATTTAAACCGTATTTTAGGGGATCAGTATCTTAGACCTGGATGTTTTAGCAATTGAGCAGATTTTAGGGAAGATAATTTCTATTAAAATCAGAGCAATTAACTTATTAATGGCCATTCAAAATTTATGAAAAATGTAACTCAAAATGCTTTATAATTAGTAGTTGCAACTTTTTTTAAACTTTAGTGCTGGGTCCTTACTAGAGGTCGTAATTTCTAACACTGGTATCTATATCTGTCTGTCTGTCGATCGATCTATCTATCATCAATCATTTATGCTATCTCCACAAGCATAATTCATGCAAGAAGAGGAAGGGACTTATTTTTAGGTGGTGATGGCAGCAGTAGTCAAACTTGTGGGAGCCAACTGGCAGCTTCAACCTGACTTCTGAATTCTGTTGCTTCAATGGGTGACTGAATAGTGATTTGCAAATTAGGGTAAAGGCAATAGACACCTGCCCAACACCAAAGGTCTGAATGCTGCAGCATTAAGGAAGCTATCTGAATGTTTTGCATTAGCATATCTTTGAATAAAGAGTGAAATGTACACCCTTCACATAAGGAGATGACACTTCAGAATCACAGCTCAGTTTGTGTCATATGGATATGCACACATTTTCTCACCCAGTCTTGGTGCTCACTAACTTGTATTTGTGAGAGCTTGGGGGAGGAAATTTAATGTTGTTCTGTTGCCTCTGTGACTTAATCTTCCTCTTTCTCTTGTTTTTTTTTTTTTTTGTACTGGAGTTTGAACTCAGGACTTGTGCTTATAAGGCAAGCATTCTACTATTTGAGTCATGCCCCCAGTCTTTTTTGCTTTTAGCTATTTTTTTTGAAAGTGTCTCCCATTTTTGCCCAGACTGGTCTTGGCCTGTGATCTTCCTATTTATGCCTCCTGTCACTCACGGTTTTTTGTTGAAATTAGGTCTTGCTGTCTTTTGCCTGGGCTAGCCTTCAACTTCAAGCCTCTTCCTCTCCACCTCCCAAGCACTTTCCTCTCCTACTCCTACTAGCCAAAGCATAGGAACCATCGTCCATCTCTATGCATTTGCATAGTAGCTTTTGCCTAACCATGCCTTTCATTTCATTGTCATAGTTTTAATATAAGACCAATCCTTGATCATTCATCTCCCATTCTTTAAATTTTATAATTGATAGCGGTACTTTTAAATCACATCATGTATTTTTTAGGAACTATTCTTACCATTTTCCACCTTAAAATTAGGAGAAAATTAAGGAAAATAATAGAAGTTTGCACTGCCAATAAACCTGCCAATATAGGTGCAAGGCAGTTAAAAAAATTGCAGAAAAGTGATTTTCAGGTAAAAATACATTATATTTATTTCCTAGTTGTTATATAACATTATGGCAATATGTCTATATTTTGAACTACTAAATAGTAAAATACAACTTTATCACAGCATCTCACAGATTAAGGTGTGGTTTGAACTTCTCCAATGTTAAGGGCAAATACTAAGCAAGTTGAGTATATTTATGGGTATGTATGTACACTAGTCATTTAGTTTGTGGCTAAATCTTGGATGTTTGTGCTCTTTCCCCATCTGTTGGCTATTAGAGATTTTTACCCAAGGGAGCCATTGAGGAAGGGCTCATATTAACAGTAATTTGAATGCAGAAAGAAAATGCTCAGAAGTAGGCTCAGTACAAAAATAATATTTTATGTGTTTAAATTCATTATTTTGAAATTGAAAAATTATTTAATATTAACACTGGTTCATTTTTTATGGCTTTCAGGTAATTTTGGTGAGTTTTTTTGTTGTTTTTGTTTTTACTCCTGGCTGGTTGATCGAGATTATTTTATAGTAAAGTTTAGCTGAAGAGGGCTACATCAAAGGATATAATAACCGAATAAGATACTATAAGTATGTTTAATTCCTTTATCAGTCTTATTAGTCAGCATCTTGGTTACTGATATTTATGGGTTGATATAGTATAAGCAGCACATGAACTTCTGAAAAATAAGTAACTCAACAAGTTAAGAGCTGGAATTTCCAAATACACCATGTATCTAAATTACACTATAGTTTCTTCTACAGATATCAGTGTTGTCTGCTGTCATTCTCTTATATACTGACAGGTATTAGAAGAAAGCAGAAAATAAGACATGGAATCAAAATATGCAACCAAAAGTGCTTTTCTGAACAACTTTTGGTAGCCTTGTCTATGTATGGTCATCACAGGGTTCCCACATGTGGTTCATATGATAATAGTTGCCTTTTTTTTTTTTACATTATAATATCCTAAAGACTGCTATGATTATTTCCTATCTCCTTGTTAATCAATTTTAAAGAATAAAGAGCAAAAAAACCTTCTGGTTTAATGCTAACCTGATTTTTTTTGATGATTTTCTTTTAGTTTCATTTTAGCAAATTGAATAGGAAGGAAGACGATAACAGCTGTGGTTATCTTCTTTATCTTTTTTATTCATTTATTCATATGTGCATTGTTTGGGTCATTTCTCCCCCACTACCCTTACCCTCTCCCTCTCCCCCCAAAAGATCTTCTTTAAATCAATCACCTTATGGTTGCTTTGGGAACTAATCTCTGATTTGATTAGAAGTGATATTTTAATAAAACAAGCAAAATGTGTAGATTTGTGGTGTGTATCTGCAAGGGTAACAGTTAACTGGCTCTTTTCTGGTTAATTCTGTAGGATACGGTAATCTCACAGAGTGATCTTTCATTTCTATGACTATGGTGCTATAGGACCCAAGAAGAGGGCACAGAAGACTTTCTTGTCTTCAGACAGAGTCATGGAGAACAATTAGTAGTTAGTCAGGTGGGATAGGCACTTGGTAATCTTTTTTTTTTCTTCCTTCTTTTATTAGTGTGTGTTAATTGCACAAAATGACAGGTTTCATTGTGACATTTTTATACATGCATACAATGTACTTTGGTCATATTCACCTCCCATAGTACCCTCTCTGATTTTTTAAGGAACAGAAAACAGTGTACTTTAGGCTATGGATCTTGAGAGCGTGTTATGAGTATAAGGAATATATAGTATAATACAATAGACCATTTTCTCATTTCCTGCATATTAAGGATAATTTTCTCATGTCTAGTATACTCTTTTATTTTCAATAGTAGGGTTTGAATTCAGCCTTGTGCTAGCTGAGCTGGTACTCCATCACTTGAGCTATGCCCCCATACCTCTAGTGCACTTTCATGAGTAATGCTTTCCTGCCCAAAAGTTGTACCTTCCTAATTTCTTTATATCTAAAGAAATAATACCACAAATAAAGAAAAGCATTATTAAAAGAATATATTTTAATTATATATAAAGATAAATGTTGACAAACATTGGACATTTTTCATGAACAAAGTACATGAGCAGTATCTTGCAACAGATCATGCATGGGAGGGATGGGACATGATGATTGAGAGCTCATGGTTTAGATTTGAGCATCTGAGGATTGGTCCCCTTTGAAAAAAGATACTAGATTTTTGTAACATTTTCAACACACAATCCCATTCTGTATAGTTGGTTCAAAACTCAACACTTACTGAGTTCCTTCTACAGGAAGAACAGTGCACTTGGCATGGATGACACATAAATCACACAGGCGGGTAGTCATTCTAGAGGGATAGAGAATATTGGAAGGTTGGATAAGGTAGACGGGTTGCTGGAGTGGTCAGTCCTGGAGGTAAAGAAGCATTATTGGTACAGATGAAGGAATAAGCTGATCAATCCTCCTTCCCTTTTTCTCTCCCACTTCTTTTCCAACCATGTCATTGAAGATAAATTAATGTGTTCACTTTCTGTCACTACAACAAATACTTGAGACAATCAGCTTATAAAGAGAAAAGGTTTATTTTGACTCACAGTTTGGCAGGTTCAGTTGATGATTGGTTGGACTCCTTGCTTTGGGGACTATGGTGAGGCAGCACATCACAGCAGAAGTACATGGTGGGGCAAAACTGCTGGGATCATGACCAGAACATGATAAAAGAAAGAAAAAGGGATATTTTAAGGTCCGACTATCTTCTTTCTGTGGATGCCCAAGACCTAAACACCATGCCCACTGATCTCAAGACCACCTGTTAGGCGTCATCTCTTAAAGGTTCCACCATCTCCCAGTAGTGCCTTCCTAGGGACTAAGCCTTTAGAACTTGAACTGTTGGAGGAAACAAAGATCCAAACTATAGCAGTTGGATACATTTTATGTTAAAAAGTACAATGAGAACAGTAATAGTTGTAAAATAAGCCATGATCAGAAATTTGTTTATTATTGCACAAGGTGTACTGATAATGTCCTTGGAGTTTGCCCATGTGAGCTACCCCCCCAACCCTTTTTTGCTCTTTTAAATTTGCTTGTTTGACTATAAATAAAATATTTACCCAACGAATAATAACATTTTCTGTTCTATGAAAAATCTAAAATAGTATGTGCTATAATTATAATATTATTGCGGTCAGATTTCTCAAATCAATATTGCATTCTAAATCTCATTTTTATTAACAGCTTTATTGATATATAATTCATATAACATAAAATCCACCATTTTAAGGTATTCGATAGTTTTAATATATTCACATAATTGTACACTGATTACCACCACCTAATTTTAGAACATTTGTAAAAGGAAAGTCCATACTTATCCACAGTGACTATGTGATACTATATTTACATCTAATTTATTTAGATTTACTGGTGATTCAGTGAAGATTAGTATTCATCAGGAGATATAAGTTATACTTCTTTTAGTTCATTCTCATTCACTTATTGAGTCTCTGATATAGAACTTAAGCACTCCTTTTTTTTATTCATTCTTTCATATGTGCATATATTGTTTGGGCCATTTCTCCCCCTGCCTCCCGCCCCTTTTCTTTCCTTCCCACCACCCCCTGGCTTCCAGGCAGAACCTGTTCTGCTCTCTTCTCCAATTTTGTTGAAGAGAAGACATAAGCAATAATAAGAAAGATAAAGCATTTTTGCTAGTTGAGATAAGGATAGCTATACAGAGAGATTCCTAGCATTGCTTCCATGCACAAGCGTGTTACAACCCAAATTGGTTCATCTCTACCTGACCTTTTCACTAGTTCCCTGTCACCTTCCCATATTGACCTCTGTTGCTTTAAAGTTTCTGTATTAGCTCCTCTGCCATGGGGACATCAAACACTTTCAAATTTTGGGTTTCCTACCTATCCCCATACCTCTCATATGTGCTCTCCCCTTAGCGTGTGACCCAAGTCCAACAACATTGCTGCTTTTGCCCTAGATCTAAAGTCTGCATATGAGGGAGAACATACAATTTTTGGCCTTCTGAGCCTGGCTAACCTCCATTTCCTTGTGAATGATAAGATTTCATTCTTCATGACTGAGTAAAATTCCATTGTGTATAGATACCACATTTTCTTAATCCATTCATCAGTAGTGCGGCATCTTGACTGTTTCCATAACTTGGTTATTGTGAATAGTGCTGCAATAAACATGGGTGTGCAGGTGCCTCTGGAGTAACCTGAGACCCATTCCTTTGCGTATATCCCCAGGAGTGGGATTGCTGAATTGTATGGCAGATCTATGTTTAGATTTTTAAGAAGCCTCCATATTTTTTTTCCAGAGTGGTTGCACTAGCTTGTGTTCCCACCAGCAATGTACGAGGGTTCCTTTTTCCCCACGTCTTCGCCAACACCTGTTGGTGGTGTTTTTGATGATGGCTATTCTAAGAGGGGTGAGGTGGAATCTTAGTGTGGTTTTAATTTGCATTTCCTTTATGCCCAGAGATGGTGAGCATTTTTTCATGTTTTTTTTTGCCATTTGGATTTCTTCTTTTGAAAAAGTTCTGTTTAGTTCAGTTGCCCATTTCTTTTTTGGTTCATTGATTTGGGGAGAGTTTAGTTTTTTGAGTTCCCTGTATATTCTGGTTATCAGTCCTTTGTTTGATGTATGGGTGGCAAATATTTTCTCCCACTCTGTGGGTGGTCTCTTCAGTTTAGAGACCATTTCTTTTGTTGTGCAGAAGCTTCTTAATTTTATGAAGTGCCATTTGTCCATCCTTTCTCTTAGTTGCTGAGCTACTGGTGTTCTATTGAAGAAGTCCTTGTCTATATGTATTACTTTCAGAGTATTCCCTGCTCTTTCCTGTACTAAGTTCAGAATTTTGGGCCTGATATTAGGGTCCTTGATCCATTTTGAGTTGATACTAGTATAGGGTGGTAAACATGAATCTAGTTTCAGCTTTTTGCAGACAGATACCATGTTTCCCAGCAACATTTGTTGAAGAGGCTGTCTTTTTCTCCATCATAGGTTTTTGGTGCCTTTGTCAAAAATAAGGTGGATATAGCTGTGTGGATTCATTTCCAGGTCCTCTGTTCTGTTTCACTGGTCTTCATGTCTGTTTTTGTGCCAGTACCACACTGTTTTTATTGCTATTGCTTTGTAATATAGTTTGAAGTCAGGTATTGTGATACCTCCAGTGTTGTTCTTTTTACTGAGTATTGCCTTGGCTATTCTTGGTCTCTTGTGTTTTGAAATGAACTTTACAGTAGATTTTTCAATCTCTGTGATGAATGTCATTGGAATTTTGATGTGAATTATATTAAACATATAGATTGCTTTTGGTAGTATAGCCATTTTTACTATGTTGATTCTATCAATCCATGAGCACGGGAGATCTTTCCACTTTCTGTAGTCTTCCTCGATCTCTTTCTTCAGGGGTTTGTAGTTGTCCTTGTAGAGGTCATTCACATCCTTTGTGAAGTTTACTCGTAGGTATTTCACTTTTTTTGAGGTTATTGTAAATGGAATTTTTTCCATATATTCTTTCTAAGTTTGTTCGTTATTGGTGTATAGAAAAGCTAACGATTTTGTAAGTTGATTTTGTATCCTGCCACCTTGCTGTAGCTGTTTATGGTGTCTAGGAGTTTTTGAGGATAGTATTTTGAGTCTTTACAATATAGGATCATTTCGTTTGCAAATAAGGATATTTTGACAGTTTCTTTTCCTATTTGTATTCCTTTTATTTCTTCTTCTTGCCTAATTGCTCTGGCTAGGAATTCCAGTACTCAGTTGAGTACAAATGAGGATAGTGGGCACCCTTGTCTCATTCCTCATTAAGTATGATGTTGGCTGTAGGTTTGTCATAAATAGCCTTTACAATGTTGAGGTACATTCCTTCTATTCCTAGTTTTCTTAGAGCTTTTATCATGAAGTGGTGTTGGATCTTATCAAAGGCTTTTTCTGCATCCATTAAGATGATCAAGTGGTTTTTATCTTTGCTTCTATTAATGTGCTGCATTACATTTATAGATTTGCATATGTTGAACCACACCTGCATCCCTGGGATGAGGCTGACTTGGTCATGAGGAATGATTTTTCTGATATGTTATTGGATTCGTTTTGCCATATTTTATTGAGGATTTTTGCATCAATGTTCATTAAGGAGATTCACCTACAGTTCTCCTTTTTGGAGGTGTCTTTGTCTGGTTTTGGGATAAGTGTAATACTGGCTTCAAAAAGTGAGTTAGGCAGTGTTCCTTCCCTTTGTATTTCATGGAAAAGTTTAAGGAGAGTTGGTATTAGTTCTTTAAAGGTCAGATAGAATTCAGCAGAATATCCATCAGGCCCTGGACTTTTCTTTTTTGGCAGACTTTATTGCTGCTTCAATTTCATTTTGTGTTATAGATCTAGTCAGGTGATTAATATCCTCTTGGTTCAATTTTGGGTAGTCTTATGTATCTAGAAATTTGTCCATTTCTTTAAGATTTTCAAATTTATTGGAATATAGGTTCTCAAAGTGGTTTCTGATGATTCCCTGGATTTCCATGGTGTTTGTTGTTATCTCCCCTTTTGCATTTCTGATTTTACTGATTTGGGTTTTTTCTCTCCTCGTTTTGGTCAGGTTTGCCAGGGGTCTGTCAATCTTGCTTATTTCTTCAAAGAAACAGCTTTTTGTTTTGTTGATTCTTTGGGTGGTTTTTGTTTGTTTCTATTTCATTAATTTCAGCCCTTATTTTTATTATTTCTCTCCTTCTTCTTGTTTTGGGTTTTGCTTGTTCTTGTTTTTCTAGGAGTTTGAGATGTAGCATTAGGTCATTGATTTGAGATCTTTCTGACCTTTTAATATATGCACTCATGGCTATAAACTTTTCTCTTAGGACTGCTTTGCTGTGTCCCATAGGTTCTGGTAGGTTGTGTTTTCATTTTCATTAACTTCCAGGAAACTTTTACTTTCCTCTTTTATTTCATCAATGACCCATTGACCATTGAGCAATGTGTTGTTCAGCTTCCAATTGTTTGCTTGTTTTCTACTGTTGTTTTTGTTGTCAAGTTCTAGTTTTAATGCATTGTGATCAGACAGAATGCATGGGATTATTTCTGTTTTCTTATATTTGCTGAGGTTTGCTTTGTGCCCTAAGATATGATCAATTTTGGAGAATGTTCCATGGGCTACTGAGAAGAATGTATATTGTGCAGAATTTGGATGAAATATTCTATAGACATCAGCTAGGTCCATTCATCTATGGTGTGATTTAGTTCTAAAATTTCTTAATTGATTTTTTGTTTGAATGATCTATCTATTGATGATAGGGGGTATTAAAGTCTCCCACTACCACTGTGTTGTAGTCTACATATGCTTTTAGGCCCTTCAGACTATGTTTGATGAAATTGGGTGCACTCATGTTGGGTGCATATAGGTTGATAATTTTTATTTCCTTTTGGTGTATTTCACCTTTTATTAGTATGGAGTGTCCTCTTTATCTTATTTGATCCATGTAAGTTTGAAGTCTATTTTGTCCGAGATAAGTATTGGTACCCCTGCCTGTTTTCGAGGGCCATTGGCTTGGTATATCTTCTTCCAGCCTTTCACCCTCAGCCAGTGCTTATTGCTGTCAATGAGATGGGGCCTCCTGTAGGCAGCAGATTGTTGGATCTTCCTTTTTAATCCAGTTTGCGAATTGGTGTCTTTTGATGGGGGAGTTAATTCCATTAACATTCGGTGTTAGTATTGATAGGCATGTGGTGGTTCCTGTCATTGAGTTGTTTTTTTTTGTTTAAGGGTTTGATTGTGTGCAGCTGAATCAATGTTACTCTCTGATTCCTTGTCTTTTCTTCTGTGGTTTGGTATTGCCTGTCCTTTCTTGGTTTTGTTTGCTTTCACTTTCTGTGTGCAGAATTCCTTGAAGAATCTTTTGTAGTGGTGGCTTGGTGGTCATATATTGTTCTAATTTCTGTTTATCACGGAAGACTTTTATTGCTCCACCTATTTTGAATGATAGTGGGTAGAGTATCCTCGGGTTGAAGTTATTTTCATTCAGTGTGCAGAATACCTCACTCCAGGGTCTTCTTACTTTTAAGGTTACTGTAGAGAAATCTGTGATTTTAATGGGTTTACCTTTTTATGTTATTTGGTTTTTCTCTCTTACAGCCTTCAGTGTTCTTTTTCTATTCTGTGTGCTTGTTGTTTTAATGATAATATGTCTTGGGGTAGTTCTATTTTGGTCAAGTCTGTTTGGTGTCCTGGAGGCTTCCTGTACCTGAATGGGCATAGCTTTCTCTAAATTTCAGAAATGTTCTGTTATTATTTTGTTGAATATATTACAAATTCCTTTTACTTGCACCTCTTCTTCTTCAATGCCCATGATTCTCAGGTTTGGTGTTTTGATTTAGTCGGATAGTTCTTGCATATTCCTTTCATAGGTCTTGAGTTGTTTGACTCATAGCTCTTTAGTTTTTTCTTTAATTTCCATTTCATGTTCAAATTCTGATATTCTGTCTTCTGTTTGTTCTAGTCTGTTGGAGTGGCTTTCCATTGTGTTTTTTATTTGTGTTTCATTCTTTTTTCTGAGGTTTTCCATATCATGGATCACTTCCTCTATAATATTTTCAGTTTTCATCTTTAATTCATTTCTCTCTCCATTTGTGATGTTCTCTGTTTCACTTTTGTGTTTATTTAGGGCTCCTATGAGTTCATTTATTTGTTTCTGTGTCTTCTCATATTCTTTATTTTTGTTGTCTTGGAATTTCTTGAGTGCCTCTTGTACATTTTGGTTAATGATATCTAGTAACATCTCCATGAAATTCTCAGTGATTACTTGCAGGATTTCTTCTTTCAGATTGTTCTTGTGGGCTTCATTGGGTTCCTTGGTGTGGTTTACCTTTGTTTTGTTGGAGTCTGTTACTGGGTATCTCTTTTCTTCATTTCCTTCTGAATCCTGTATTAAATTATTTTTGGGGGGAGATTATTTTTCCTCTTCCCATCGCTCAACTTGGTACTGTGCAACTGTGTTCTTGATAGGCTATTGGTGGTATCAGTCACCTATTTTCTTTCCCTTGATTTAATTTTGTTTTGTGTGTGTGTTGAGTTTTAGGTTAGTGTATGTATGCTATTTCTGTCCCTGGTCTGTGTGTAATTTAGTATTAGCTAACTCACAATAGTAAAACTAACAAAACAAAGAAAGAAAAAAAATAGAAAACCAAAGAAATCAATAGGGAGAGGTGGACAAACACATACAGACAAACAGGGAAAAAAAACAAACAAAAAAGAAACACATAAAAAAATTCCAGGTTTAGGAACAATAGAATTTCATTCTTAGTATTTCTGGTGTTACTCCTTCAGCATCCAGTCCTGGTGTTGGTATTTAAGCAGAGGCTCTGTCTTAGTCTCACCAGGTGGTTGGGGAGACTCACCAGTTTTTTTTTTTCCCCTGTCTTTCAGTGGCAGCTGCTTAGTCAGCTCCTCCCTCAGTGAGGTGTGGCAGTTTGAGTTTGTATGTTGTCTTCAGGTTCTGGAAAACAGCTCTGTAACCCACCAGCCATCCTGCTTTGGAGTTGGGTTTTTGCTATGTTGGTTTTATTGGGGGCTTGTTTCTTTGCCTTGTCCCCTTTCTATGGGACAAGGTCAGAGGTCTGTCAGCTGGCTCCCTGCTATCAGCATGTTATGCTCATTTGCTGATTGTTTTCCAATTTTGCAGTGCCATTTGACTTTGGATGTTGCTCACTGGCTCAGGAGATGAGCTTTGTGGACTGCTCTCTGCCCTATTTCAGGCAGTGACTTATCACCTGCCCACTGTCAGCCCTTCTGCCTTTCCAGTCTTTGTTTACTGAAAGTTCACATGGAGATCAGCTCCTTGCTCCTCCCCCCTTCTCCAGTGTGCTTACAACACTCCTCCCCCACATGTTCCTTTTCAGTTCCTTGTTAATTCAGTCTTTTTTTTTTTTTTGCCTGGGGCAAGGGGGTCAGTCTGTCCAGGGAGCTATGCTGGTTTATCCCAGGGGTGGCTGTGGGGATATCGCATGATGCTTATTGGTTCACCTGTTGGTCTGCTGGATGTCTCCCAAGCAGGTTTGGAGCCAGTGTCTGGCAGTGTGGGAGCCCTCCTGTTTTCTCAGTGTAACATGACGTGGAGAAGCTTTGTGTGGGCTGGGGGTTCAGGGTGTCAAAGTTTTGATTCTTCTTGGTGCTTTTTTTCTGCCAAGTGTGGCTCCAGCGTCTCAGCAAGATTTTTGATTTATGGAGCTCATGCTGTCTGCTTCTGCACTCTAGTTGCCATCTTGGATCTTCCTCTTAAGCATTCCTTGATATGAATGTTATCCAAAGTTGTAACAGAACAAAGTCTTCTGCTGAAGGTTTCTGCACCTTGTTAAAACTCATTTTATTATCCAGGAGAATAAAGCTGTGCTAGGAAAATAGGTACAACCTCTCTGGAGGCAGGTAGATATTCATAGGCCAGTCGCCTAAACTCAAACCCTGAAAGTGGCAGGTAACTAGATAGGAAAATCTTGGGTGTGAGCCTTTAAGTTGCTAGATATAATTAGGAATTTGGAGCAGGTTGGGAGCTGAGAGGTTGGCATTCATATGTTAAATTTTAAATTGAAAATATGTATATGCTAGATTATCCCTTCAATGATACTGCATGTTGACTTCCTTTGTGTTATATCCAAATATTCAATTACCTTTTATTTAAACATCGCAGCCTTACTTTGACTGTGCTCTAGGGGAATTATGAGAAGGGATGTTTACCTTTGCTGGAGTCCAATATTGCATTCACAGTAGTGCCAATGTTCTTCTGAAGCCCTCATTAGTGAGGTATCCAAAGGGGAGGAAGAATCTCAGGAGATACGAGTAAGGCTATAAGAATCCTGGCTGGCTTTCCAGTGAAATCCTTGGAGGATCTTGGTTTTGTTTTCTTAAGGAATGTGGCAGTTTTTCTCTCCAAGGTAAATGTTTTTGTTTCAAGACATCAAAAAAATTTCTTGTCAATTACATTGCAAGAGAAGAGTAGCATTGTGTCAGATGACTTTTGCTTCACCTTTCTAATTTACTTACTATCTCGGTAAAAGTAAAGTAGTTGGCTCCCAAAGTTTAGAAAAGGGTATGATTGTTAACATGAGACTGTTAGCCTGTTAGTGTACTTTGTTTTGCCATAATATATATATGCACATTTAACATCCATAGACATATAGTACATGTTTGACTATTGAGTTCTGAGTGTACATATATGTAGGGTATGTGTGTGTGCACCTGTGTGTGCAAATTCACATTCCCTAAATGTAAATCAGAGAATTAGGCACAGAGATGTCTTTTTGCTTTATTTTTTATTGCCTGTGTCAGAAATGTTTAGTGACATCTAGCAGATATACAAAATGAATACAGTTAGAACAAGTTTGATTTTCTTGAATATAAGGATATTTTCATTAATTTGCATATCTACAACCTAAACTTAGATGTATAGCTAAAAGCACATATAACCATTTTAATAGTGGTTTTTGATGATGCTGTCATAATGTTGAAAAATATATTTAAAAATCTGAATTTTTATTTGCCTAGATATTTATCTTTAACAGAAAATGCTTTCCAGAACAACAACAAGAAGAATCTTTTATTTTTATTTTTTTATTATTCATATGTGCATACAAGGCTTGGTTCATTTCTCCCCCCTGCCCCCACCCCCTCCCATACCACCCACTCCCTCCCCCTCTCCCCCCCCCAATACCCAGCAGAAACTATTTTGCCCTTATCTCTAATTTTGTTGAAGAGAGAGTGTAAGCAATAATAGGAAGGAACAAGTGTTTTTGCTGGTTGAGATAAGGATAACTATACAGGGAGTTGACTCACATTGATTTCCTGTGCGTGTGTGTTACCTTCTAGGTTAATTCTTTTTGATCTAACCTTTTCTCTAGTTCCTGGTCCCCTTTTCCTATTGGCCTCAGTTGCTTTTAAGGTATCTGCTTTAGTTTCTCTGCATTAAGGGCTACAAATGCTAGCTAATGTTTTAGGTGTCTTACCTATCCTCACCCCTCCCTTGTGTGCTCTTGCTTTTATCATGTGCTCCAAGTCCAATCCCCTAACAACAGGAGTCTTAATCTTCTATGTCCTCCTTCATACTACAGATGAGTCTCCTGGGTGTAACTCTATCCAGATGCTTGTGTCTTTTGTCTTGTGCTGGTCCAAATGTCCTCAGTCCTGTTGATCTAGATAAGCTGGTTTTGTGTGGTCCTGCCTGTAGGTCACTAAATGTCCCTGTCTTCTTATTTCCTTCCTTGGACAGTTACTATTAATATTTGTATGTTTAAAAATAATTTTTATGCTATTAATTTTCTTACTGATTAGGAGATAAGTGTATGAACTTTGGAGTTAAAGATTAAAATTCTAGTATTGTAAATGTGCTTCAGATGTGTTTTTGGTTGTTTTGTCTTTGGTAGTAGAAGTGAGAATTCTCCTTTATATATTTGTAGTTATGTAGAACAGCTCATGCAAAACCTTACATGTAAACATTTATTTATCAATTCTTTTTTTTCCTATTTTCTTGTCAGAAACAATGTTAGTTTCTTTCCTTTATTCTCAGGTAAGAGAATGATGCTAAAATCAGTGATTTTTATTAACAGAATATTTAAAAATATTTTCCTATAGCTAGTGCTATAGGGTGACTACATATTTTTTATTTTTAAGTAATTAATTTTTTAAAGAAAAGTTTTAACTTCACAGCAGAACTGAGAGTAAAGTATACAGATTTCCTGTATGCTTTTCCTAACACATACATAGCCTTCCCCCATTATCAGCAACCCCCAGAGCATTCCATCTGTTAAAAGCGATGAACCTACACTGAAACATAATTATCACTCAGAGTCCATAGTTTACATTAGGGTTCCTTCTTGGTGTTGTATGCTCTATGACTTTGGACAAATGTACCCACCATTACATTGAAACTAATGTCTAAGTAAAGGCTGAAAGTGGACACATTTAGAGGCCAAGGAAAGCTAGTTCTCTTGCTGAGCCTCATTTTATACTTTACAAAGCTAACCAGTTTTTTACTTGTGAGCTCTTAGGATTGAAAGGAGCCTAGAACATTTTGTATTTTGTGTGGTCCTAGTGGGACTGGCTGCAAGCAAACAGTTTTCCTCATTATTCTTGAGATTTTAAAGAACATTTTCAAATATTTCTACTGTCAGAATATTAGTGTTTCTGCTTTTCTTACATGTATTGTGAAGTTGGGTACTAGTTACATATATACACCAAACATATTTAAAATTCTAGGCTTTTTCAACATACACATTTCTTTTATTATCATCCTTAATTGCTTTCACCTAACAGTAATCACCTCAGAGGCTTTGAGGTAAACTTTGTGGGTCTTTGCCATTCTCTGATGCTTTTCACCCTAGTTATGAATGGATGGAGTACATTTTAAAGCAACCATTTTGCATTATGGTTCTCTTATCTAATGAGAGATGTGCCTTTACTTCTTTGGATTTAAAAGAATCTCATTTGAGGCTTTGAACTGTATTATGCAGTTGGGCTTTTTATTTCTTTTCACAATTCCCTCCCTTCCCTTACTTTCTTCTTAGTTGTGCCATTGGTAATTCTCACCTGCACACTGCAAATAGTCTGTCTGCCAGTTTTTATTATTCGTGCAAATTATAGCCCTTTCCTTTATTCTTACTTGATGACTTAGGGCTCTGCATTTCTTTCTTTTCCTTTGGGGGGGGAAATGTTGCTGAGATATTTGAAGTCTAGTTTGAATTTGCCTCTTTCAAAGGTCTTGTGGGAACACTCTGCTCCCTAAATAAGCAGAGGCAGTACTCTGTGAGCACACTTCTCACTCCAGCTTCAGGTCACTGGGGCTGTGTTTTGCTGCCCTGTTCCAGCACACTTGCTTTATGGAGAAACAGGAGTGAAAAACATTTTGTGACTATCTTCCTTCATTTTATTGCGTGACTCAGTTAGTTGTTGGAGCCTTTCCCTACCTGCCTGGCTTGTTCCTCACTCCTTTTTTTTTAATTTTTATTTTATTCATATGTGTATACAATGATTGGGTCATTTCTCCTCCCTTCCCCCTATCCCCTCCCTTAACCCCCCCCCCACCTGCCCTTACCCCTCGCTACCCGGCAGAAACTATTTTGCCCTTATCTCTAATTTTGTTGAAGAGAGAGTATAAGCAATAATAGGAAGGACCAAAGGTTTTTGCTAGTTGAGATAAGGATAGCTATACAGGGAGTTGATTTGCATTGATTTCCTGTACATGTGTGTTACCTTCTAAGTTAATTTTTCTTGAACTAACCTTTTCTTTCTTTTTTTTTTTTTTTTTGCTAGACCCTCTTCTTTTTTATTTCATTTTATTTTTATTTTATTTTTCATATGTGCATACAAGGTTTGGGTCATTTCTCCCCCCTGCCCCCAACCCCTCCCTTACCACCCACTCCGCCCCCTCCCTTGCCCCCCCAATACCCAGCAGAAACTATTTTGCCCTTATTTCTAATTTTGTTGTAGAGACAGTATAAGCAATAATAGGAAGGAACAAGGGTTTTTGCTGGTTGAGATAAGGATAGCTATACAGGGCATTGACTCACATTAATTTCCTGTGCGTGTGTGTTACCTTCTAGGTTAATTCTTTTTGATCTAACCTTTTCTCTGGTTCCTGGTCCCCTTTTCCTATTGGCCTCAGTTGCTTTAAGGTATCTGCTTTAGTTTCTCTGCGTTAAGGGCAACAAATGCTAGCTAATGTTTTAGGTGTCTTACCTATCCTCACCCCTCCCTTGTGTGCTCTCGCTTTTATCATGTGCTCAAAGTTCAATCCCATTGTTGTGTTTGCCCTTGATCTAATGTCCACATATGAGGGAGAACATACGATTTTTGGTCTTTTGGGCCAGGCTAACCTCACTCAGAATGATGCTGAACTAACCTTTTCTCTAGTTCCTTGTCCCCTTCTCCTATTGGCCTCAGTAGCTTTAAAGTATCTGCTTTAGTTTCTCTGCTTTGAGGGCAACAAATGCTATCTAGTTTTTTGGGTGTCTTACCTATCCTCACCCCTCCCTTGTGTGCTCTCGCTTTATCATGTGATCAAAGTCCAATCCCCTTATTCCTCACTCCTAATATCTCAGCAGGTCGGGGCTTCTGGTGGATACTTACTACTTAGGAGTGACAAGGAATAATAATAATAAAATAATATAATACTAAACTCCTCTTTTTCTTGAGAATGCTATCAGAAAACATGCAATCCAAATGTGCTCAGAAAATTAGTGCAGGTGAAGATATGATTTAAAATGTCAGTCATGTAATTAAATAATTTCCTATTGAATATTAATTATAAAAGCTTTAGCTGAAGCTATAGGATTTGGAGTGTATTAAGTTTTACTTAAAGAAATAAAACCCAACTGCAAAATAAAGAGTTCAAAGCTACACATGAGATTGTTTTGAATCCAATGAAGTAAAGGAGCAAGAAACTCTTATTAGCTAGCAGAGCAGTGATATAAAAAGTTGTCTTAAAATGTGCTTCACTTATAACCAGGTTAAAAAGCATCAAAGAATGGAATATTTAATATTCCTTGAATATTTAGAATTCTGTTGTATTGCTTTTTTCCAGGAGAGGCTGTGGGTGAGGAAAAATATCTTTTTTTTTTAATTGTTGTGCTGGTGGGAGTATATTGTGGCATTTGCAAAAGTTCTTACAATATATCAAATATATCACACTAGAATTCACCCCCTCCACCATTCTTCTTTATTCTCCTGTCCCCCCCATTCCTGGAATAGTTTTAACAGGTATCATTTTTCCACTTACTCTACATGTATACACAGTATTTACACCATATTCACCCACCCATGCCCTTTCAAAACCCCTCCTCTGCCCTCCCACTAGTACCAATCCACCCCCAGACAGGACCTGTTCAGCTCTCCTGTTCTCTGATTTTGTAACAGAAAAAAAAAAGATGTTTTTGTTTGTTTCAGATAGCTACACAGGGAGTTTCCTTGTGACATTTGCATGATTATAATCTGAATTAGTTCTTGTCTCCTATTTTTCTCTATCTATTTTAGTCCCCTTCTTATAGTGATTTCAACAGGTTTAAAAATTCTGTATTCATTCTTGTATAGCGAGTACATCAATCATATTCACCTTAACTTTCTCCTTTTACCCTCCTTCTCTCATGTGTGACCTCCCCTTAGCATGACCTGTTTTACATAGTATTGCTGTATTTGTATTAGTTCTGTATTCTCTATATGAGAGAAAACATGCAGCATTTTGGCCTTCTGAACCTGACTAACTTCACTTAAGATGATGTTCTTCAGTTCTATCCATTTATCTGCAAATGACAAAATTTCATTCTTCTTTGTGGCTGAATAAAATCTATTGTATATAAATGCCACGTTTTCTTAATCCATTCTTCAGTAGTTCAGCACCTTGGCTGTTTCCATAGCTTATTCACAATAACGAATAATGCTGCAATAAACATGGGTGTGCAGGTGTATTTGTTGTAATCTTTCTTACAGTCCTTCAGGTATATCCTTAGGAGTGAAATTGCTGGATCATATGGCAGTTCTATTTTTAGTTTTTTGAGGTGTCTCCAGACTGTTTTCCACAGTAGTTTTACTAATTTACATTCATACCAGCAGTGTATGAAGGTTCTTTTTTCCCCGCATCCTCACTAACATTTGTTGTCATTTGTGTTCTTGATGGTAGCCATTCTAACAGGAATGAGGTAGAATGTTAACATAGTTTTGATTGCATTTCCTTTATGGCCAGGGATGTTGAACATTTCTTCATGTGTTTTGGCCATTTGGACTTACAGGAAAAAATATCTTAAGAGACTTGTACACTAGGCAGTTGTCTACCCTACTCAGAAGAGAGCCTGGCCTAACTAAAGACATGGTGGCACCAGCAGTGTTTTGTGTAAAAGTGAAACTTAAGAAAGAATGAGTTAATATTGGCATAGGGTGATAAACATGGATCTAGTTTCAGTTTTTTGCAGACTGCTAACCAGTTTTCCCAGCAGTTTTTGTTGAAGAAGCTGTCTTTTCTCCATCATATATTTTTAGCTCCTTTGTCAAAGATAAGTTGGTTATAGTTGTGTGGTTTCATATCCAGGTCCTCTATTCTGTTTCACTGGTCTTCATGTCTGTTTTTGTGCCAGTACCACACTGTTTTTATTGCTATTGCTTTGTAATATAGTTTGAAGTCAGGTATTGTGATACCTCCAGTGTTGTTCTTTTTACTGAGTATTGCCTTGGCTATTCGTGGCCTCCTGTGTTTCCAAATAAATTTAACAGTTGATTTTTCAATCTCTTTGATGAATGTCATCGGGATTTTGATGGGAATTGGACTTTGATCACATGATAAAGCGAGAGCACACAAGGGAGGTATGAGGATAGGTAAGACATCCAAAAAACTAGATAGCATTTGTTGCCCTCAATGCAGAGAAACTAATGCAGATACTTTAAAGTGACAGAGGCCAATAGGATAAGGGGACCAGGAATAGAGAAAAGATTAGTTCAAGAAGAATTAATTTGGAAGGTAACACACATGTACAGGAAAGCAATGTGAGTCAACTCCCTGTATAGCTATCCTTATCTCAACTAGCAAAAACCCTTGGACCTTCCTATTATTGCTTATACTCTCTCTTCAACAAAATTAGAGATAAGGGCAAAATAGTTTCTGCCTGGAAGTGAGGGAGTGGGGCAGGGAGAAAGAGGGCGTGGGGTAGGTAAGGGAGGGGGTGGGAGGAAGAGGGGAGAAATGACCCAAACATTGTATGCACATATGAATAAAAGAAAAAAAAAGAAATAATGAGGGCACAGAAAGGAAAGCAAGTGAAGAGAAAAGAGCACAGAACAGGGTCCTTGGAACATTTAATGAACTAATGGGCCCAGACAGGCATTTTGGTTGAGAGCAGAACCATTGTTCTGTTGATATAAGTGTGAGAAATGAACTCAGGCTACTACAGCTTCAGAATTCATAGATTCTTTTTTTCATTTCTGTCAGATTTGAAATCAATGAAGAGAGAAGATTATTTAAAGTTAAGATACATTAGCACATCTTGTTCTTTTGGTCATGATTTTTGTCTTTATATGTATAGTTTTTAATCTGTTGAACTTTTTAAGAAGCAAAACTAAAAAAGTGATAGATTTTTTTATTGGCATTTTATTTGCTAATTTGAGGTTGGCTTCCCTAAAGACTAAGAATTGGTTAACTTGTTTGAAAGAAAGTCAGGTTTATGTTTTCCATTACTGGAATTTGAAAGACAATCATAATGTAGAAAGTATACTAAAAAATTGTAGCTTCCCACATAAGCAACCTTATTGTCTGAATTTCAAGTGTTTATTTTACTTCACTTAGAATTGTTTTGTTTTTCATTTATAAAGATTTCCCCTAGTCTTCTGAGTTGTGTCAAAGAGATGCCTTCCGAGACATTAATCTATTCTCCAAAGTCTTATCCCTTCAGCTAACACACTTTTTATTTATATCACACTATATGCTAGCTCTGATTTGATCATAGCTGTGATTTGTACACTCACTAAAATGAGGGGACAAGGAACACAAAACATTTTAATCCTGCCTCCAGCTGAACATCATTCCCCTGGATGGATCCTGCATGTAGTTCTGAAGATTAACTAAGTAAACATGAATGTAGATTTCATTTATGCAAGGGTACTACTTTTTTTTTTTGTCAGAATGTGTGACTTTTCCTATTACTCTCTGTTTCTGGTTCCATTTGGATATAGACAGCTGAAATGACTGGCCAGATGTGGCTCATTTAGCCAAAAAGTCTTCCTTGAACTCTGGTTCTATTACATCGCTCTGCCTTTCTAAATAATGCTTTGTTTAGATTAAATAAGCAAATAAAAACGTTAAGTTGTCTGAAATAGAACTTAGCAAATGAAATGTTTATTAACATTCATATCTTGAATATTCTGTATAATCAGCATAATTCACTAGAAGCTTGTATTTTGGGGAAATTGATTCAATGTATTAGGAATTTAGTTAAAATTGCATAAACTACCAATATATCTTGACTCACTTTAGAATATTTCACTTTAGTTCTTGATTGACAAAATCTTTAGGTGGGATTGATTTGACTTTATGTAACAAAATTCTTTGTAGTAAAAGTTTAATGAGGCTAAATAATCTTAAATACCTACTTACTCATATATATTCATGTATGTACTTATAAAAAGAATTATGTGTGTCTGCATTATGGCTCTTCACTCTTGAGCATAGACTTTGTTTTATTAGTATAAATTAATTGTACACAGGGGTTTTATTGTGATATTTCCATACATACATATAACTGAACATAATCTCTCAAATGAACCATATGCACTCAGGTTTCAAATGTACTCCCTTACTTTTGTATTAGAACCATATATGCCTAAAAAGTTGTCAGTTCCAGCAAGATCTGAGGTTCTGGCTAATTCATCATTGAATGTTCAAAAAAACCAATAGGAGTGTTTTTCAGGTAGTAGATACTCAGTAGATATTTAAAAATTGAATTGGTCAAATTCTTTAATTTTGATATCTCTCCAGTATGTAATCAGAACCCACTGAAGAAGTGTAATCTAGGAAAAGTACGACTGCAATAATTTATTCTTAATTTGCACATCTAAAGAAACTTCAGGTCTGGTCTATTGTGAATCATAGCAAAATTGACATGGAAGGTCAAACACAGAGTCACCGAGTTGGAAGTTCACTGAAGGTCGTAGATCACAACTTTCCAGCGAAGGCTTGAGTTCTTTCTGCAGTAGTTATTTTCAGTCTCAGCCATATATTAGAATGACTTAGGAAGTTAAAAAAGTCCCAGTGCTTAGGCATCATGCTAGTCCGATTGAATGAGAATCCCCTGGGTTGGAACCCAAGCTTTCGCATTTTTTAGTTTTCCTTTGGTGACCTGTGTGATTCCAGTGTGTAGTGCAGGTTAGGAGCAATTGTTCTATAAAATCTATGAAGCATTTCCCAGATTGATTGAACTCCTTTGGAGATGAGCACCTTACTAACAAAGTTAGCCTTGTGTTACTTCATTTATTGACATAGTAACTTAATTATAAGAGTGTTTAAATTATAAACTGGTTAAATCACATAACAAAATTAAGCTCACCAGTTTGTTACTCAGTTGTAGATAAACAACTCTGAAGAGTGACATTTCAATTTGAATTATTTTCTTTGAAGTAGTATGCAGCACCTTTGAATGAATTCCAAAATATTGATCTGAAAAATCACTTCAACATTTTCAAATTTTACTTTAGCATCAATCAAGTTATTTGGTGGGACTCAGAAGAACATTTTTACTCTATCTTAGAGAAATATAATCATTTTATTTTTCAGGACCCAGGAAAACAGAGAAGTGATGGACAGATTATCTTTGTTTTTACCTGTACCTTAATTTAACTTCCAGCATTTATGGTTAAAATTTAGTTGGGGTTCTTTGGTAATGTACCGTCTTCTTAGGAAAGTGATGTATCAGGTAGGAAATGTCAAAATAAAGAACTTAGGGCAATAGAGAAGGTTTGGCTTTTTAAAGCTCTGATTTTGGAGAAGAATTTTTGCAGAGGCTGAATGTAAACATTATACCCAAATAAACAAACCTATATCCTTGCATAGGAAATTATCTTTCCTGAGACCATCTACTTCAATGCCAACTATTTTGAGCAAATTTGCATTTCCTCTAGTACTTTAGTAGAATACTGTTAGAAAAAGTCAATATACAACATCATTGTTTTATGTTGAAGCTCTGTAGCCAGACAGACCTAAATTTGAGATTCACCTCCATCTCTCCTCATGTGTGGTTTTGAGAAAATTATAATTTGTCTAAACTTCAGTTTTCCTATTTGCAAAGCAGACGTAATACATATATCTTATATGGATATTATGATTGTTCAATGGTAATAAAGGCTGTAAAATTTCACAATAGCCCCTGGGTTTTAGGAAGTGCTCATGAGCGTAAACTGAGTATTGGGTTGGTACATCTCCAGCATTGTTGGGCAAAGAACAAGGCTTATAAAATATTTTAAGAGAGTAGCAAGACAAAATCCTGAGGATAGTTCTGTGGAGAGCATTATCTTTACTGTCCTTTATAAAAAAAATACAACTATTCTCAGACTTGATCTTGAGTTGTGCCTTTACCAATTTGAGTTTCCTACTGAGAGTCCTAATGCCATCTCACATGTGGAGGGAAAGGTCTTTTTAAGGTTACAGAGCATAAGAGATGGTTGAGGCCCTTCTAGGGTATCAAAAAGCCTGATGGTGGCATGGGTCAACTAACACCTTATAGCATCTCCTTATTGCTGGTCTCCTTGCCTGCAGCCTCCACAGTTGCCAGATAAAGTAAAGGACATTATTTAAATTTGAATTTCAGATGAATAACTCATTTTTAGTAAGCATGCCCCCAGTATTGTATAGGACTTGGTTATAAAAAAAAATTATTAATTATTTACCTGAAATTCAATTTTAAGTGAGAATCTTGTTGATTGCTTATTTTTGTTTTATTTTTTTTAAATCTGGCAATGCCAGCTACATGTTAATATTTTGGATTAAATGTTAGGCAGATTGTGTCATAAAGTGCTATTATTTTTGAATAAAGTAGAGACAAGTACTGCTTAAATAAGTGAAAAGGCTAAATTATATTAAAATAGCATCATTTGTTGAAGCATTGTAAGTTTAATTTTAGAAATTCATACTAATAAACAAAATTAGACAATAAGGGCCCAGATAGAAACATTTACCTATTTCTCCAATACCAAGAACTTAAGTGCATCCTGAACCTGAGTCTCTCCCAACTACATACTTAGAACATATTAAAGCGAATATATGATAGCATAAGTATATCCTATTTTAAGAAAGTCTTAGTAATAAGGGTTAAAGTGTGAAAACCTAAAACTTGAATGTGGTTGATGTGCTTACTGTAGAGGAGTGAATACAGTAATCTTAAACTGGCAGAGGCCACTATGGGAAGGGTACCAGGAAGTAGTGAAGAGGTCTGGCAGAGATGAACCAATGTGGGTTGTAATACATGTATGAATGGTAACAACACTAGGAATCTCACTGTATAGCTATCTTTATCTCAAACTGGCAAAAACACTATGTTTTTCTTATTATTGCTTATGTTTTCTCTTCAACAAAGTTGGAGAACAAGAGGGTGGAATAGGTTCTGCCCAGAATTGGGGGGAAGGTGGCCCAAATGTAAACACATATAAGTAAATATAAAAATGACAAAATAAAATTAAAAAACATGTTATGGACTTTTATTTGCATATATTTTATAGGTATTTTAATGTAACAATTTCTGAATGCTTTTTAACACATTGGATTCTCCCTTGAACTCTTGAAATGCTTATTTGGTTTTTATTCATTCACATTAACTAAGCATCTTCTGTGTACCAAAAGTCATGCTTGGTACTGAGGATGTAAAAATAAAGAACTGAATATCTTTCCCTGTGGGGTTTATGGTATATCTTGGAATTGAATATAATATTGACATTATAATGCAATATAGCAAAAATTGCAACAATAAAATGAATTGCTTTTAAATCCACAAAAAGAATAGCATGAAGAAGGCCTCACTGAAGATTTCATGTATGAAGTTGGTTTCCTAGGATGAATAGAAATTTGCCTGGTAAGAAGAGAGGAGAAAGAGAAATAATAAAAATAACTAAATAATAAATAATAATAAAATAACAAAAATAAAATAATACAAACCAAACTAAATCCAGAACACAGTGTCACAATCTGTGAAAGAACCTGGTACAACTTGGAAATACCAAATGGCAGGTGGAGAGTACATCTTTGTACTTGGTTGTGAAGTTTAAAGCAGTAAGAGGAGTCTCTGAACAGCACTTACAGCAGATGGTGGGTTTTGATTTCATTGCATCATCACCTCAGCTGGTTTTGAAGTAATACTGAGGTTTTACATCAGTGAGACCTAATTGTTTATTTCAGGAATATACCTGGAATATGGAACATGAAAAGGAAGGTGGCCAGAAGTTGTTTATGACATATGCAAGATGACAAGAGAAAGAGAGCAGTTTTACTAGAAGTAGAGAGAGCTTGAATTTGCAAGTTAGAATTAACAGGATTTAAGCACCCTCTCCTCCTCCATTGATTCTGCAGCGCAGAAAGTGTGAGTGTAAGAGATGGTGAGAGAGAGAGAGAGAGAGAGAGAGAGTGTGTGTGTGCTTACAAGGTTATTCCCCAAAGGCCTTAACATCATTTGAGGCAGGAGTCATCTAACAATATTCAATAAATTCTTACTAAGTTTAAACAAGAAACACAAACTGTGTAAGATGGAGCATATTTCTATGTTTCTACCTCATTATTATTTTGATGAATCTATTAGCTACTACAGGAATGACACAGGATGTGTAGTGACAAATCCATTTTTCATCCCACTTTGTAAAATAATCCAGGTGTCTGATACATAATTATCTTACCAAATTAACCTTTGTCTTTAGTAACTTCTGTCTTGTAATAGTGATCATTTACCTTAAAATGTAATTATCTATAGCTCTTTTAATTTTTTTATTGTGTCAGTAGAGTTGTTCTTCTTATTTTACAGTTAAAGAATTCAATGCCAGGGAATCTGAGATAGACCAAGTTGTGGACTTTGAGTTTACGGTTGTACTTTGGAGCTCAGTTCTTGAATCATAAAACCCGAGACAAAGAAACAACAGTGATGCTGACAGGATTTTCAGGTTCCAAGAAGAGTATTACTTTATGTAGAACACAATTAATGTATTAATTATTGCATAAATTATATATTCTGAGGCTTTATTTTTCCATATTTTTTAAAACTTTCATGACATTTAATACTGATTTAAACTGCTATTGTCAGTTCAGTTTTATGTGGGTGCATGAAGGTAGGCACAACATTTGATGAGGTTTTGGGTGAGGTCTGCAAGCACACCCAGACTCTAAGGCAGCAGTACTTAACCTGAACAGGTGAAGAGTCACAGGGCCAGGTGTAGGGTTGGTGTGACACTGTCTGCAGCAGTATTCTGTGTCACCATGACTCAGCACCACTCACACACTGATTCCACAGCACAGGGAGCACACAGGAGAGCAGAGCTGGGCTGTCAGGTGGCAGTTCATTGCAGACACCGTCCCTGTATTCTCAACATGGCTAATCTCTCATTTCCCTTTGTCTTTGGCCACAGTGGGGGTAGTAATTTATTTTCTCACTTCTGCTGAGGAGAGGGAGAACAGGAAAATGTATACTGTTCTACTTGTCTGAGCTGCAGTGGGTGTGATGGCCATTGCTGAGAGCCCTTCACTGAAGATAGTGACAGAAGCCTTAATTGTCAGGAGCCTTCATGTGGCTTCAAAGCCCCATTCCAGCATCTCCTAATAGCCTTCGGCTGTGAGACCTGGGCAGGTAATATGGACCAACTGATTCTAGGGTTGACATCATATAACTCATTTTTTAACAAAGTACAGATAGGATGTACGAGTCTGTTGATTTAGAGCTCATGACACATTGGTGGTGAAATCTCTCTGGAGCGCACCTTGTGGAACAGTGTAATGACTGTTGGCACACAAACAGCTAGATTCTCTTAAAGAAATATAATTCCCTTTACTGTCTCTTACTCATCATATTCACTGAAAGGATCCAGTTATACTTCAGCTTTTATGTTGTCGAGTTTAGAGACCACACAGGTATCTTGCACAGTTCTCCTTGTGGGATAAAAGACCTGATTGAACAAGGTTGTAATTTTGGTCTTTCAATGTCAACATTATAAAGAAGTTGAACTGCATTTTCTTTATATGTAAAAGATAATGACTAATACAGAAGTCATTGAATTATTATTAGGAATGGTAAATCTTTTAGTTGAACTATTATTTCTATCACGTAGCTGAATTTTGTCTTAGGTAGAAAGCACGGTTTTTTTTTTTCCCCAGTGTTGGGCGTCAAATCCAGGGCCTCACAAATGCAAGAGAAGTATACTTTACTACTGAGCTACATCCTCCTAGCTATGCGGGAGGCCATAGGTAGTAGGATCATGGTCAGAGGCAGAAACAAAATATTTTTTCAGGAACGATCAAATGAGTCCCGTCTATCAGCTTCCTAGGGAAGTTGAGATTTGAATGTTGAAGTGGAGCACCACTGGGCTGAAAAAGACCTTCTTAGCCACCCATGGTCACAATTCAAGGAGAGGAAAACCCCCCTGAATATTTATTGAATATTTGTTAGCTCTTTACTATGTAGTATGAATTTTCACTTTTTTTTTATACTGGGGTTTAAACTCAGTGCCTTGTGCTTGCCTCTATCACATGAGCCCTGCCCCTAGTCCATCCATCATGTACTTTACTTCCTTTACTTTTGAAAGAAATTCTGATAGTTAAGTATTTTTCTGATTTTTTTGCTAATGAGGAAATGGACTGTGTTGATCATCAGAAAGTGATGATCACCAATCATGGTTTATTTTGCATTAGGAACTTAACAGATTTTTTTCATTTTATTTTCAAAATAAATATTCTTTTATATATGTGAGTTAAAATAAAGTAGGTTATACCATGCCAATGAACAGACTCAATATTACCATGGCCTAATAAAATAAAGGTTTATTTTCTGGAAATAGTTCCCTCTGGTGCCAGGTGACTTTCCTAGGCAATTCCTTCCTGTGGTTACTTGCAGTTAAGGCCAATGGAAATACCACCACCCTGTAGTTTCACCATTTGGTTGTTGCATAGGGAAATGCAACAGGAGACTAGCACATGGGTTTTTAAGGCCTCAGTGTGGAACTCATGCTTTCCCTCACAGTCTTTTGACCAGAGCGCTAGCCACATGGACCCACTCCACTGTAAATAGCACATACTTGGTAGTTGGTAGATTTAATTCTTAAATGTAGGTCACTTTAGGGCCAGGCATTGTGGTGCATACCTGTATCTCAACTACTCAGGAGGCAGAGGTAAAGGATTGTGGTCCCAGGTCAGGGAGAACTTTTTCAAAAAAACTAAATACAAAAGTACTTGGGTGTGCCCTGAGATCAAGCCTATCTTCAGTACTTCTAAAAAATTAGGTCACTCAGAATATAAAGTAGCTCTTTATGCTCTGCAGCCCCTTCTCCTAGGAGTTTTATCTGGACCTATGGCAGCCACTCTGCAGGATGGCTCCTGTGATCTGGTCTTCCAATATTCATGCCCTTGCATAGTTCTCTCCTTCCCTCTGGATGGATGACCTATGCAACGAATATAGTACTGCAGAAATAACGGTGTGACTTCTGAGCCCAGGTCATGAATGACAGTGGTTTGCTTTCTGTTGGATCAATTGCTCTGGGGAAAGCCAGCTGTTATTATGTGAGGACACTAGAGAAGCCCTGTGGAGCTCCCCCATGGCAAGGAGCTGAAGTCTCCTGCCAACACTCGGCCAATGTGCCATTTATGAGAGTGAGTCATCTTGAAAGTAGAGGCATCAACCACATGCCCCTTTGGATGACTGAGCCCAGGCCAATGCCTGCCTAGCCAGCTCCTGAGAGCCGGCCACAGATACTCATCTAAGCTGCTCCCAAATAATTCTTGACCTAAGAAACTGTGTAAGATCATAAGTGTTTAGTACTGTTTTAAGTGGATGAGCTTTGAGATAATTTGTTATATGTTGTTATAGTTTAGCATCTTATGTGTCCCCCTAAGGCCCATGTCTTGGAGGCAGGGACCCCAGGAAGGCACTATTGGGAGGTGGTGGAATCTTTGAGAGGTAGGGGCCTAGTGGAAAGTAAGATATGGGTGGCATGTCCTTGAAAGGGGGTGTAGGATTCTGATCCTCTTCACTACCTCTCTTGCTTCCTGGCTACGAGGCAGAGGTTTTGCTCTGTCATGCACTCATGATGTACTGCTTCACCACAGGCCAGGGCCAATTGACGAGGGACTGAAATTTTTAGATCTGTGAGTCAAAATAACCTTTTCCCTCTTTATAAATTGATTATCTGAGGTATTTGGTATGGAGATGGAAAGCTGACTAACAAGTGTGAGAATGAATAATAATACTGGTCTTTTTTGATTTCTTTCTTTGTGTTTTCCTCTCTACTCTGGTGCTCTCCATTTATGGCAAAGTTTTAAAATTAGCACAGTACTACTTTATAATGGGGTTATATCAGTTCCAATAATCTAAGTTACCCTAAGTTGAAAAGGCATTTCACACATCATGGCTTAGCCATGCTTACCTTAAACTTGGTCAGAGTAATTACATTAGTCCATAGTTGGGGAAAATAATCTAATGCAAAGCACGTTTTTTAATAGTGTTGAATCTCATGTAATTTGTTAAAAGCAATACGGAAAGTGAAAAACAGAATGGTTATATTAGTATGTTTTCATGTTACTGTAAAGTCAGAAAATCCTAAATCAAACCCTCAAACCACCTGTAGTATTTTACAAATTTTAGTTGAATAAGCCTTATTCACTTTATTCTAGTAGCTCTAGGCCAAATTTGTATTTTTTTTGTACTAAAAATGACATACGTTACTAATTTAGAAGAGAGAAATTTTGCTGTTTATTTTCCAGCAAATGTGTACTTTTCTATTTTAAAACATTACCTGTTTCTCTGTATTTCATATTTCAAATTACATTGTGACATTTTGAGAAAGAACAAGCCATGGACATTTTTATTTACAGTCTGTTGCTGGAAAGAAGACAATACAGAAATGACTGCTTGTTTCTTGGTGATGAGGACTGTTTTCGGTGTTCCAGTGATTCTGTTTCAATGACTCTGAAGCAGGATAGGATAGAGAAAAAGCAGAATCCTGTTGTGTAGCACAGACAGCCACAAGGATCCTCGCTACCACTGGCACCATGATGGACAAAGATGTTCACCAAGTCCGCCCATGGATCAGAATTGCATCCTGTAACCAGAGCTAAGCCTTAGGCTGACTTCCCCAAAGCCATGGAGTGGCTTCTGGTCACCAAGGCAGTGCATGCATATTGTGGGGTTACTTTTACCTTCTCTATAAGTTGTACCAAAAATCCATTTAAGTTCTTTAATTTGTACCATTCCTTCAAATAAAGATATTTGGTACCCAGCTAAAAAAAATAAAAAATTAAAAAAAAGAAAGAATTGCATCCTGAATGCCATGCCTCAGCATTGCTGCACAATGATCTTGGATTATTAAAGAACACATTATGTTTACAAATAATGAGTTTCTGAAATACTATAAATCGATCTCCTGAAGACTGTTGGGATATATATTTACATATTGTGCTTTTAAGTTTTTAAATCATTCATGTTTTACTCTTAACATGCAAACCTTCAGAAATGGGCTCTAAGCTAGGGATTCTTGTATTTCTCAGGGTACCATGAGGGGAAGTATGGGTTTAAGCAAGCTGTTGCTAGAGTCAACTGTCTATGAACTCCAGTAAAAGGCAACAGGATACTATTTCTATTCCATTTAACATTTTCATTATATCTGTTTCAAAATCTTTGCTGTCCTGTTAAGATATAATTTTCATAGCAAAAACCTTTTTATTGGCTACTCATGGCCATTTGTTCCCTTCCTCCATTAGCAAATACTCTTTACATAGGGCACACTCCTAATTTTCTATCTTAGCTTAAATTGTCAATGACATAAAGAATGTCATTTGTATGGAACAATACATTATTGACAGCTACCTCATAGAAACAAAGGTAAGTCAAGAGAATAATAAGGAGTATATATCATATTTGCACATATAAATGTAAAAAACACAGGCATATGAATATATCCACTTACGACAGTGTATGTTTATAACATGTTGGAGGAAGCAGTGCTTCCAAGGAAGAATGAGGTTCAGACATGAGGATCTTAGCAAGGTGGGTGGACAATGAGAACTGATGAGAAGAAGTATTAAAGGAGCATCAAACAGATTTTAGGAGACAAAGGAAAACAATGGGTCAAGTACACTCCAAGGTTTCTATTTACAAGACATAATTTAACTTGCATAGGAAATATAATTATAAATGTTGATATACATAAGAATTTTTATTAATAGAACCAAGAGTGGTAATAACAACAGGAATTATGATCTCCATTTTATAAATGAGAAAGCCTGGCCCAGATTTTCTTTTTTCAGTGCTGGGGTTGAATTTTTTGTGCTTGCTAGGTAGCTGCTCTACTGCTTGAGCCACTCCTCCAGCCCTTTTTGCTCTGGTAACTTAAAAAATAGGGCCTTGCTTTGTGCCCAGGCCAACCTGGTCCTTGATCCCCTTATTTATGCTTCCTGCTACAGCTGGGATGACAGGTGTATGTCACTATGCCCAGAGTTTTCTTTTGAGGGATGGCCTTGTGAACTTTTTTGTGTGGGCTTCCTGGAACTATGATCCTCATGATCTCAAGCTCCCTTGTAGCTGGGTGACAGGAGTTCACCAATGTACCCAGCTCTTAGGTAAGTTGGAGGTCTTGTTCACTTTTTGCAGGCTGGCTTTGAGCCATGAGCCTTCCAGTCTCAGCCTCCTGAGTATGTAGGATTAAAGGCTTCACAATTAATAAAGGACAAAACTAGGATTTGGATCTGGGTTCTGATTGCAGAAATACTTGGGGATCTCCCCGTTTTCCTCAGCTGTGTGGTCAACACATGGACTTCTGGGGTCCATGAAGTGCTAACTGTCATGTACCTGTGTGAATTTTCCTCACTAGAGGACCCAGACTTTGAGATCCTCAAAGGGTGAAAACTTACAGAGTTTATGGACTGTCCTATTCTTTGGTGACTGCCTGACTCTCCTGACGAAAAGGATGATGAGGTGGGAGGGGCTGGCCTACTTAATAATTAGATCATGGAAAGTGCATTGCCAGAATGGAAGGATCCAGTGGAGTGAAGAATTCTGATTGTGGACCAAGGAAAAATAGTAAGAGATTAGAATTTAGATAACTTTTCAAAGAATTTTTATGTGCATTTACAAAAGTTCTTACAATATATCATACTTGAATTCACCTCTTGGAATTTAGGATCCCTTTTTAAGGGAACAATTGATTTGAGTTTGGCTAGCTCTGCATCCCAGTTAGGAAAACAGGTCAGACTTGGCCACATAGATGTAATGATTAAGCAATGCACTTGTGCCTCATCCATGTACACAGGGTTTCTAGCTTATTTGGACATTTCTACCATAAACATAGAGTTTTATTCTGCTTACACTGATGACAGATTGCTGAGTAGCTGAATGGAGAAGTGTGAAGAGTGTGGTTTCTAACCACTGGTTGTGGTGCTGAGAAGGGTATAGTGGAGGATGGGGATCTTTTGTTGAAACTAGCTTAGACTTTGTTATCAAGGGTAGGTCTCTGCCATTTTGAAATTGAAAGTCAGATCCATTTATAGCCTTTCAATTGATACCATTCCTTTTTTTCTCAGGGGTAATAAAGAGAAAAGCACTCTTAAGCATGAAATAGTAAAAAAATTAAAGTGGTAGGACTGGACTCTGAAACTATCTGAACAAATTTAGCCTATGGAAGAATTTGTCTTTTGTTTAAATGATTGTGAAAATGCTTGCTACTTTCTTATGTTGAAGTGAGGTCACTGTGAGGTTCTGGACTATTCTCGAAAGTTTGAAATCATGAAAACAATTCTGTATGAAAGTGATGTGTAAAGTGTCCCTGGTTACTCCTAACTTCCAGCATGGCACCTTGGAAAATGTCACACAGCACAACTGTTTTTGATCCCTTGAATGTTTGCGAAGGAAACCAGAGTCATCACCTCATTACAGATGTGGTAATTAATTTTAAAAGTTGAGAGCAGAGTTCAGTGATACTGAGAGCATCTTCCCTATTACAACACAGTAGCAATAACACAATTTTAAATCTACTGTTATTGACGTGGATATCTAAATAATCTAAATTGTTTGCTTAGCTCTGTCACTGTTTGAGGTGGAGACAAGGAAGATGAAAGTGTGTTTCAGGGATGAGATAATCACATGTGACCTTCCTTCAAGAAAAGACCCACAGAGAGGCTCTTGTCAGAATCCTGCAAGGCACTGAGTTCCATTCTTCTCAAAAACGGAAGTATCTGTTTAATACTAAACACGAGAGTAAAGTATCTTGCTTATAAATTTGTGGGCTGAATAGAGAAGAAATCAAACTGCTCAAAATGGAGACAGGACAAATAAAGAGCTGCTGAAAGGTGTCGTAAGATGATAGAGACATAATGTTAAAATGTAGAGGAATAGGCCTGGTGTGGGGAATCAATGCCAGCAATCCTAGCTACTTGGAAGGCCATAGGTAGGATTGAGGTCTGAAGCCAATCCCTGGGGAAAACAAAAAACAAATACCTTACCTCCCCTAAACCCTGCCCGAAAAATAACCAAAGCAAGAAAAAGTGTGTATGGGGGGATGAAGCATAACTAAAGGGTTAGTGTGCCTGTTTTGTGAGAGGCCCTGAGTTCAAATCTCAGTATTTACTCCCCAAAATTACATATATTGAGTATATATACATATATATATATATATAATATTTTCTTCAGTTCAAGGAGATGTCTTTTATCCTTTTGGAGTAATAGTGAACATCAGTCATAATGGCAGTGTCATGCTATGGGAAAAGAAGGCATTGGTAGCAGATTGTGGTGGAGATGCATTTGAAAGTGTAGTGTTCTAACCAAGCATGTACAGAACTTGCCTTTTAGTCCTTTACAGTTTGCTAAGCTCTTTTATCATTTATTTTCTCACCCAAATAGGCTGCAGTCCTATTTCTGATTTCCCAGTTGACCATGTGAAATACAAAAAAACTGCCAAGTTTCCCAGAATCACTGTTTTCTTAGAAATTAAGAAAATTAACAAGTGGGTTTTTTCCCAAGTGAACAAAAACATGTTTCTACCTAAATAAATTAGCTACTGCAATGACTGAAGGCCCTAACTAATGGATGTAAATACTGAGCAAGTTGACCATTTCCTTTGAACTTTGGAGTATGTTAATTTTATGTATCGTTGTAAGAGTTTGGTGCAAAATTACACTTCAATTTCTCTGATACTTTAATGTTTTTTCTCTCACATCTATTTCTTTAAACAACCATCTTTATTGGGTTTTACATTAGCACAGTGGAGCATTATTAAAGTTAAATCAATTTATAGTAGATTGAGAAGCAGTATGGCTTAATTAAAGCATGCTCATTGTTTTAATTATTTTTCCTATGGAAAGTAAATCATTTTCTTTTTCAACACTTCAAAAAGGTAATATTTTTAACATGGATTTAATTAACATAATACAATAAAAATAACACAACTAAAATACAATTAAAATAATATAATTAAAAATAATTCAGTATTATTTTAATCTGGCTTTTAAAATTTTACACTATAATGTAGTTATTCAAAATTTGAAGTTTTCATATACTTGTACGGACTTTAAAAATGACTGTCAAAATGAGATGCTTTTTCTTTCTTTTGCCTTTAAATGAAATAATGGTGTGGGATTTCTGTTCTCAAGGAACTTGTAATTTGATGGAGAACAGAGACACAAACGCGTTTGTTAAACATATAAGTGCGGTGTTAACAAAATGCTATTGTACATAGAGGCAGAACAGCGGATTTTACTTGCAGGCAGCTTTCAGCCCCTGTACTCCTCCTTCTGTATTGCAGTCACCCTGTTGCTGCTTGCTTCTGCATTCAGATGAACAAAGCCCCATGACTTCTGCTAGGTGTTTAACCTCTCAGGGCAGAAGCATTCTTATTTATCCCCTTATATCCAGTCCTCATATCATATATGCTTATTTAAATGCTCACTGAATTCAGTTTGGTGCACAGAAGTTAGAAGGTAATAGGAAGCATTTAGCAAATGAGATAATATTCAGGGAGGGTGATAAAAGAATAGAAGAAAGATGAGGACAAAAGTTCATCGAGCCCCAGTTCAATCATGAAGGAAAAAATGCTGATGTAGCATTGGGAGTGACTAGCTGTGGAGCAGGAGTGGTAAACACAGGCCAAAAGTATAAAGGTCTTGACTCTCATGGTCATCAATTTACACTGTTCTGGAAACAATCATACCAGACCAGCTGGGACCAGAAAGAAGGCCCTGACAGGGTCCAGATGAGAGTAGATGAAGTCCTCAGCCAAGCCAATGGACATGGAAATCCAGAAAAAGACAGTGAAGCTTGGCAGAGCCTGGGGCCCTGATACCATGAATCTGTCGTGTCAGCCCTGTACTGCTTAGCTGTAGACTCTGATTTGAGAGAGAAAAAAAATTCTTATTTAAACTAATACTAGCTTCTCTATTACATCATTTAAAATTATAAGGTAACTAATCAAAGATAGCCAGTCAGTTTGAGAAATGTGGAATCTGAGTTTGCTTCAAGTGTCTAGTGTTCACAATTGCATTCAAAAGGAAAGGCAAAATTTTAGAAATGAATTCCACATAAAAATTCATAGTTGAAGCCATGAGAACCAGTGGCTCATGCCTGCAATCCTAACTACTTGAGAGGCAGAGATCATGAGGATCCAGGGCAAATAGTTCATGAGGCCCTATTTTGAAAATACCCAACACTAAAAAGGGTGGGTAGAGTGGCTCAAGTGGTAGAGTGCCTGCCCAGTAAGTGTGAGGCCCTGAGTTCAAATCCCACTTACCCTCCCACCCCTGCCAAAAAAAAAGACTTCTCAGGAAGAAAGAATAAAGCCGGAAGAGCAGAGAGCTGAACGATGAAGGAGAATATCAGCACTTAAAGCGTGGGCAAATAAAGGGGTGTACAAAGGGTACAGAGAAAGAATAGTCTGGTAAAGGAAGCAGGATTTCAAGGAGCAGTGACTGCTACTGTCCATTGCTACAGAACATTCAAGAAGAATGAAGATTGTGAAGAGGCACTGTATTGGGGTCACAGGGGACACAGATCTCAGAGGCAGTAGTTTCAGTCCAAGTTGGTGGGTAGAAGTTAGTTCATGATGAGTTACTACAGAGTAAATATGAAGTAGTTTTGGATACAAAGAGAGAGTATTGTAATCTCACAGTTTTTAAACTAAAGGAAAATTCTGGGTCATAGTAACCAGAGGCTATCAGAGGTCTTAGCCTTGGATCCTGGTTTGAACAAGCCAGTAGAAGACATTTTAGGGTCAATTGTGGGGAAGGGGAGAATCAGAATATGACTGGCCACTAGAAAATACCAAGAAACTTATTTATTTCTGAGTATGATAATGTTAATTTGAACAGGTAGGAGAATATTATCAAAAATTCATTTCAAATAATTTGGAGGTAAAATGTTCTAGTGGCCATAATTTACTTTAAAATGTCTCAAAATACAAAAAGCACAGAGATTAAGAAGAGAACACCCACAGAGTGGGAGAAAATATTTGCCAATTATACATCAGACAAAAGACTGATAACCAGAATATACAGGGAACTTAAAAAACTAAATTCTCCCAAAACTAATGAACCAATAAAGAAATGGGCATGTGAACTAAACAGAACTTTCTCAAAAGAAGAAATTCAAATGGCCAGAAAACACATGAAAAAATGCTCACCATCTCTAGCAATAAAGGAAATGCAAATTAAAACCACACTAAGATTCCACCTCACCCCTGTTAGAATAGCCATCATCAGCAACACCACCAACAACAGGTGTTGGCGAGGATGCGGGGAAAAAGGAACCCTCTTACACTGTTGGTGGGAATGTAGACTAGTACAACCACTCTGGAAAAAAATTTGGAGGCTACTTAAAAAGCTGGACATCGATCTACCATTTGATCCAGCAATACCACTCTTGGGGATATACCCAAAAGACTGTTACTCCAGAGGCACCTGCACATCCATGTTTATTGCGGCACTATTCACAATAGCCAAGTTATGGAAACAGCCAAGATGCCCCAGCACTGACGAATGGATTAAGAAAATGTGGTATCTATACACAATGGAATTTTATGCAGCCATGAAGAAGAACGAAATGTTATCATTCGCTGGTAAATGGATGGAATTGGAGAACATCATTCTGAGTGAGGTTAGCCTGGCCCAAAAGACCAAAAATCGTATGTTCTCCCTCATATGTGGACATTAGATCAAGGGCAAACACAACAAGGGGATTGGACTATGAGCACATGATAAAAGCGAGAGCACACAAGGGAGGGGTAAGGATAGGTAAGACACCTAAAAAACTAGCTAGCATTTGTTGCCCTTAATGCAGAGAAACTAAAGCAGATACCTTAAAGCAACTGAGGCCAATAGGAAAAGGGGACCAGGAACTAGAGAAAAGGTTAGATTAAAAAGAATTAACCTAGAAGGTAACACCCATGCACAGGAAATCAATGTGAGTCAATGCCCTGTATAGCTATCCTTATCTCAACCAGCAAAACCCCTTGTTCTTTCCTATTATTGCTTATACTCTCTCTACAACAAAATTAGAGATAAGGGCAAAATAGTTTCTGCTGGGTATTGAGGGGTGGAGAGGGAGGGGGTGGAGTGGGTGGTAAGGGAGGGGGTGGGGGCAGGGGGGAGAAATAAACCAAGCCTTGTATGCACATATGAATAAAAAAAGAAAAATGAAAAAAAAAAAAAAAAAGAAGAGATGGAACTTTTCATGGTTTCCACTCAGATCTGTAAGTAAGAGCAGAAACCTGAGTTAACTGTTGAATGTTTAGTTACTCTCTAGTGAGCCGATTGCTCCTTCAATGCCTTAAGTTGCTTCCTACAAGTAAAGAACAGTCAGTGAAAGAAATCAGGTCCTGTCGGTTAGTTGTCTTAAAGTTTCTTGTAATTTCTAGAATGCATCTAACTTCTTAGATAATTTTTCAAAGGTTTTAAAGAACATAAAACAAATCATGACCACAATCAAATTTCTCCATTTACTTCTCCATATTTTATTTAATTATCTCTGGAGATGAGGAATCCAAAGCTCAAATAATTAATGTTATTTCAAGTCCCAGATAAGAGTTGAAAAATCACATCAAAACCATCTGATTCCAGTGTCTTTTCTACTACTTACAATGGTGCTTTCAGATTTAGTTGACTAATAAGTTGGAAAGGTAATAAAACCTTAGTGTATGAACAGACCTTGGAGGCATCTCTCTCCCATCTCCTCTTGCCTCAGCTTCCCAGCTGTTGTCCTCCATGGCTCATATGGCTGAATTGGATATCACTGTTGATACCAGGATCCTCAGCTTCACTTTCTAGTTCTGCTGGCAGTGAGACCCATAATGTAATGTATTAGAAAGAGTCATATTGTCCTGAGTCCCAGCCTTTCCCACTGTTTGTCCTCACTCTCCTCTTCCCTTGCTCCCCTGGTCCTTTGAACAGGGGTTTTGTCATGGTCCCCATTCTGTAGTCAGCCTCAAATTCTCATCACCTCTTAAGATGACTGCCTTGTCCTAAATCCCACCTTGCTCATACCTAATGTTATGCTAAGATCTTTAACTTTGCTTTACCTGGGCATTGATGACATCAGCATACCTTTGGAAATGATATTTTTATTCAAAATCCAGTCTGCTATGTATATTCTATATGCTAAAGCATTTTCTCCATTATACTTAGGTCCCAGAAAAAAAAAACTGTAAATTTAGAAAAACAAGTGATTCCCCTGGAGGACAGCTGTGTTTTTAAACATAAGGTTAATTTTAGTTAGTTTCTTTTCTAAACAACTGTAGCAGCTTCCAATGGATTTATGTTTAGACTTTCAGAAAGTTAAAGGCAGTAAATTTTATTTTTCTCACTCCACTTAATGCAGAAGTTTCATTTCATAGGAGAATTTCACTGAGGTTTGAAGGATTAGAATGAAGTTTTATTTGGAACAGCAGCTTGCAACTTTAACTAAACTATTGAATATTTTCAGATGCACAGTTATCAACTTCCAACTCATATTACTTTGGCTGAGGGAAACAGTGATAAAAGAGTTGCCTAGTATTAGAAAGAGATGCAAAAGTGAAAACTAGCAAGAGGTATAGGAATGCACATTTCCATTGTATGTGGACTACATCATCAAAATGTGAGAAGAACTATCTGTCTTAAAAAGTATGAGAATGTGGAGAGGAAGACCCAGGTACAACAGCAGTTTACATGTCTGTTTAATGTATGTAAATCACATTTTCATTATGTTTGGCACATACAAGGTAAATATAATCATGTCTGAATTTGACTAATAAAAATTTTTGTACAGATCAACTAGCATTCATTATATACCTGTATCTCAGATGAACATTTACATTTGAAAAAGGAAATATTATCTGAATTCTTTTCAGTACCTCCATTATTGTGTTAGCTTTCCATTGCTGTGACAAAATTCCTGAGATAATCAATTTAGAAAGACAAAAGGTTTATCTTGGCTCATAGTTTCAGAAGTTTCAGTCTAGACTGGGAAGTAGTGAAGAGGTCTGGCAGAGATGAATCAATTTGGGTTGTAATATACATATGCATGGAAGCAACGCTAGGAATCTCTCTGTATAGCTATCCTTATCTCAACTAGCAAACATGCTATGTCTTTCTTATTATTGCTTATGTCTTCTCTCCAACAAAATTGGAGAAAAGGGCAGAACAGGTTCTGCCTTGGAAGTGAGGGAGGTGGAGGGGACAGTGAGGAGGCAGGGGAGAAATGGCCCAAACAATGTATGCATATATGAATAAATAAAAAAAAAGAAGTTTCAGGCTATGAGAAGTACTGCTTTTGGACAACCGAGATGAGTTGCCTTGCTCTGAGGTGGGAGCTTGTGGTAGAGCAAAGCTACTCACCTCATGGCAGCCAGGAAGTGAGAGAGAAGGAAGAAGAAGGAGCCAGGATTCTAATATCCTAACTTCTTTCCATTAGGCTACAGCTCTTAAAGATTCTACCACCTCCCAATACCAGCACAGGCTGGGAATCAAGTTTTCAACACACAGGGCTTTGGAGGACAGTTATTCAAACCCTCACAGTTATAATTAGCACAAACTGATATATGTTAAGAATTGTGTTTTGTGGTCTGTTTTTGTGTCAGGAAGTAATATAAACATTTGTCAAAACCTGTTGCTTTTTTCAGGTGACTAAAAACACACACACATACACAATGCTGCCAGTAGATACTCTGATAACCTCAAATTATAAATGAGTTAGTCTTGACAGCTCATACACAGTCCCCACTGTATCCCTAATCTTACTTTGTTAGCACCGGAGTGTATTCACCCCTCCTGGCGAGATAGTATACAGTTAAATGTTATAAGTTAGGAAATCTCATTCGATTGGGAAATAAAATCCTTGTCATTACGATGGTGTCAATGTCTACTAAGTTTCAAAAACTAGTATAAGATGGCCTTTGGCAAAGGTTATGCACAGTAATGACAGAGAAATCCTTTGTTTCACATACCAAGTCCAATAAGGTTCAATTTAATGATTTTTGAATTTTTCAATGACATGAAAGTGATACATGATAAGTAGTAACCATACTTCAATTTTGTGATTAATTCTCACTATGTACTCTAGGCTTGCCTTGAACTCATGATCCTTATTCCTTAATCTCTCAGGTTGTTGGGATTATAGGTGTATATTACTGTGCTGGGCTTAAAAGGTACACAAATGCATATTTTTTGCAATAGTGGGCATCAACCCAGGTCCTCCTGCATGCTAGGCAAGTACTCTACTTCTAGGCCACATTTTCAGCTCTTGTAGTTCAAATTTTGAATTTTGATTTGTTCCCAGACCTCTGCTATGTGGTGGGACACTCTGGAGAAGCTGGGCTGCAGCTTCCATTCAGCCATGTGACCCCGAGGTGCAGCCCACACACTGCAGGGTACTGAGCTGTGATGCAGTGCTGAGCTGTGATGTCTGGGAAGTTATGTATGCAATGTAGATTAGATTCATGTTGCCTTCACCTTACAATGAGTTGATCAGGAATGAACCCCATTGTAAGTCAAAGAGTACCTGTAATGTATGTATTCCTGTACATATATACCATATATGCATATATGAGCCAAGTTTTTATTAATATTTCATATTTCTACCGGTTTACGTGGAATCACTATTTTCAAAACACCAAGGCCTTTAAGAGTTATATTAAATGATCATTTTCAAAGGCAAATAACCACTTTAATTTTTTAAATATGTGGGTCAAATTTTGCCCATTAGAACTAAGATTTTCCTGATGTGAAATACTCCTGTCAACGTGGAAATAATTTAGGTTCCCATTGGTGGAAACTCCTTTGATCCTAATATCTCTACTTATACAATTGTTTGGCAGGTAATTTCTGGTATAATTACCATGCACCAATGGACATGTACATCTTCTGAAAACAATAAGCTGGACCTTGAGGTCTTTTTTTTTTAAAAAACAGCAGATTAATCTGATTAAGACACGACATAAATTAATTATAAGTATGAAAGGGCATACAGTACACCATGTTTATGAAGAAGACAATATTAAGTACATTTTGTATTTAAATCAACCTATAAACTCAATTTAATTCAATCAAATATTTCTCCTAAAATTCACATGAAACACAAAGATGTTGGCAAACCTAAGATGATTTTTAGAAACAAAAATTAAGAGGGGCTATTCACACCTCTGGCTAGAGAATATGTTAAGACACAAAAATCACAAGATATTTACCAAACATGGATGTATTTGATTATATCAAAACTCAGAACTACAAACAATATTAAAGATCAGTAAAAAGAAATATTATCCAAACATACAAAGAATTCTTGGAATTCAGTAATTAAAATATACTAATCCAATTGTAAAAATAGAAGAAAAGTATTTGGCAAATGACAAATGCTAAGTAAATATATAAAAAGTCACTCGACCTCAATAACAGTCATGAAATTTCTGATTGAAAACATAGGGCAGTAATTTTCATTCATCAAGTCAAATCAAGTCTGATAGTATAAAATGCTAGTGAGACTGTGAGAAAGAGGAATATCCATATACTCGCATGGAAACAAACGCTGGCACAGCCGTGGCAGAGGGTGGTTGTACCAGTTTACCTGGTAAATCGTTATGATAAAAATATCACATAAGAATTTTTTTCAAAAAAGATTTATATATAAATACAGATTGAATTTACCAAAATAACAAATTACAAAAAGCAAATAAAATACATAAACATTGATCTGGAGCATAGATGATATATGTATATGTATTTTGTTTTGTTTTTCATAAAGGAATGGAAAAAGAAAAGTAATAGAATTTGCCTCATTTTCTCCAAGATTAGATTTGTGGGAAGTCTAGCTGAATCTATAGTGTTTCACTCAAGAGAAAAAAACAGTAAAAGCAGTTTATGATAAAATATTAACATTTGTCAATACTAGATGAACAAAAAGTAGGAGATGGTATATTATTCATTCCCATCCATTCTTCTTTAAAATGTCTTAAAGCTTTAAAAAAATCAATGTTTGCATAATAAGCAGTAGTGATAGGGAAAAATAATTAAAGAAATCTTTGGTCATCTCAGATACAAAAGCAGAAAAACAAATCATAAGTCACTTGGTTGGGGAATCTGCCTTTCTTGTCAGATACAGCCTGGAGATATCTAGATTTTCTTTTTTATAGGAAACATAAATTAAAATGACTTAAGCTTTAAAAAAGAGAGAGACAGACTTTTGTTGGTTTCCCTCATATAACTCCCATCTGAAATATTTGTTTTTTTTTTAATTTTATTATTCATATGTGCATAAAAGGCTTGGTTCATTTCTCCCCCCTGCCCCCACCCCCTCCCTTACCACCCACTCCACCCCTCCCGCTCCCCCCCCTCAATACCCAGCAGAAACTATTTTGCCCTTATTTCTAACTTTGTTGTAGAGAGAGTATAAGCAATAACAGGAAGGAACAAGGGGTTTTGCTGGTTGAGATAAGGATAGCTATACAGGGCATTGACTCACATTGATTTCCTGTGCGTGTGTGTTACCTTCTATGTTAATTCTTTTTGATCTAACCTTTTCTCTAGTTCCTAGTCCCCTTTTCCTATTGGGTGCATGTTTCTGTCTGAACTTGGCCAGTCCAAAACATTTATAAAGTGGATCCAATCAGTTAGTCCATTTTCAGTAATACCAGCCCCCACGGTCTACTCATATAGAGACAAGAACACTAGCAAAAAGTGACACTTATTAAACACTTGTGTTTCAGGCACTGCTCTGAGCATTTCATCAGCACTAACTCATTCAAACACTTCAATGTTCCTATCACTGGGCATGTTTTGCAGGCTATAGAACTGAAGCACAAAGAAATAACTTGCTCTAAGTCCCCAAGCTAATAGCTGGTGGGTGCAGGATTTGAATTTGAGTACCCTGACTGCAGAACATTCTGTTTTAACTGCTACATTGAGTTGCTTTCTTTGCAGAGAGAATAAGACTTCTAGAATTAAACTCTGTATCTATTTCTGGATACTTGTCTACTGCTATTGTTAGAACTTCTCTGTATCCTGACAGAGTAGACCTGTCAGAATAGACCAGTGGGTACCACCTCAGAGGCTCTGCAGTATGTGTGCAGGTGTGGTCCTGATCTTCATGGATGAGATCTTACGTGTACATAATGAAGAGTCATTATACCTAAGGATTGCATGCTGTAAGTATGATGTACAGTTCATGCTCTTGGAGGCACACACCTGGTGGCCTTGATGGTATATGAGGAATCTTCTAGGGGTAAGAATTAGGGCACTGCCCTTTAAAATATTATAATGAAAGAAGTCTATGTTAACATCAAACAGCTCAGGTTTGTGATTTAAAGAATATACCTGGACCTTGCTTCTCTACCACTTCCTAGAGATAAGTATTATTTTTAATAGTAAGAACAGAACTTTCCAGATATTTAAGATCTACAGATATGAACTTTATTCTCTCTCTCCATATATATATATGTATATATATATATATGTATACATTAGAGTAAAATTATACTTTACATTTTGTTCTGATATATTTTTTCACTTAATAAACTATAAATATCTTTCTCTTTCCATTTCAGAAGTCCATGTCAGGATATTGATACTTAGTTCATTTTTTAAAAAATAGTTGCTGAGTATTCCATCATATGAATCTTTTCCATATAAATCATAAAATGAATGGCAATTAAAGTAATAAAATAATTATTCAATTGGTCTCTTCCTATAGAAAATTGGGTTGTTCCACAATGGTGTGATTCAGTGGGACACTGGACAGTGTGACCTGGTTTTTCTGTATATAGAGCCATTTAGCAAATTTTCAAGGTTTCCCATTAGTCACAACAGATTTTATGTAACATACAACTTTCTGGTGGGGAAACTTAACAAACTCTACATGGCTAATACAGTTAATTTATTGATTACCCCTCACTATACTTTTGCCAGGCAGCAGGTAGGAATTGCTTTTCTGAATAGTATGCTTTTAAAGATTAGGCAAATACAAAGGCTCTGAAGTTCTAGGTTTATGTCTGATTGCTTCAGATTTATTCCTCTCATGGAAGAAACTCTTCCCTCTTATTGAAGGTTACATGATTGGGTTTAAAAACATCTCACTTTTAATGGAGCAAAGAGTTGTGTTAAGGAAGAGGAAGAGGGAATATTTTCTGGATATAGCTTTATGATTTATTCTACTGAGATAGCCAAGATGTTTCAATTGCTTCTCAGCGAGGAGATTAAAGTCTCCTTTCTTGGACCTTTGTTGAAATATTCATTACTTTCTTTTTCTCTGGTTTTCCTCTTATACATCTGTTATAACCTAGTATTAGATAGTCAAACTATTTTGTGCAAAGTTCTAAATATAATAATCCCTAGCAAGTGACTTCTAAGTAGCATTACAATTGATGTCCACAAGAGGTGGAGACTTTGTGCTAACTCAACTGTCACTCTACCTGTGCAAAGTGGCCTGAGACCTTAATGGCATAGGTTGTTACCTGAGAGGGAGCAAAACTCTTAAGAACTGAATTAATTGTAAAATAATTTGTTTTGTATTATTTTATTGAATTGGCATGAATACTTTCTATAGATTTTATAAAAATTAATCTTAAGAAATAACTAGTGTAAATGAATTCAAATGTGTTCCATTTAAAGTACATTGAATGAGATTTTTGGCTTACACTGTCAATATATTATAACTTTATAACAATGGCAGTATATCACTTACAATTTATTCCTTCTACAGAAAAATTCATGTTGTCTAAATTTGGTGGGACATGCAAATTATGTTAGTTTGGGTAGTGATTTCACATCTCCTTCCTGTCTCATAAAAGGCTGGAAGGGGGTGGTCAGAATCAAGCACTTCCTCTTTATTGAAGCTCAACTCCCACCAGTGATGAATATATAACTTTCCAGGAATCCCCCCCTGGGAGAGGCCTCAACAAGACAGCAGCACCCTGTATAGTTTATACTTAACTCACCCACTTAACTTATTCTTTGGGATGTGTCACTAGAATCCAAGCAACTTTAGACAGAGGCCTTTGGTATTATGGTTTCACTAATACCTGTGAAATACTATAATATGTACATTTCATTGAACATTGTGTTGATGGGATTTAAAATGCCAAATACATTTATTCCTTTGTTGTGAACTCTGTAAGTCCATGCTTTGTTAGAATCTATGTTAGAAAACATGTTAGTTTATTGTTCTGTTATTATTGCAGCATTCTGCTTCTTTCTTCATTCACCTGTCATTCAACAAACTTTATTCCGTCCCTTAGAGCAGTAGGTGGTCTTAGACTTTGGGAATACAAAGATGGAAAAGGCATGAATCTATTTCTCAAGGCTGTGGCAAAGGAAAAGAGTTACATTATAGTGAGAAAAATATGTAGGACTATGGATCAGGATGGCACTCAGAAGGATGGGATCAGCAGTGGCTGGGATGTGAGGAGAGGTAAAGCAAGCTTTTACAGATAAGGTAACCTTTAAGCTAGGTCTTGAAGGATGAGCAGGTTTTGCAAATAAGTGAGAAGGAAAAGACTTTCTCTCTAAAGAACAATAGGCACAGAGGTATGTAGCCAACACAATATGTCAGGAGAATTGCAAATGATTCTTTCAACAATGTTGGTGAAGTATATAAACTTCACATGGTTGTGGAGTTGGGCTAAGAGTGGGAAGAAAGTAGAAAGACATCAAAGTAGAATGAAGTCAAAATAGGCCTTGAATAACTATGAAAATGAATTTAGACTCTGTCTGGTGGTAGAAATGGAAACCAAGGAAGAATTTGAAATAAATGCCTAGCATAATTAGAAAAAAACCCTTTAGTTGTAATGTGAAGAAAGGATTTGAAGGGTCAGGAATGTGGGAAGGGAACAGGCAATTAAGAGCTGCTTGCAATCAATAGTCCAAGTGGGAGGTGATGAGGTCCAGAAAGTGGGGATGGATTGAAGAGGTCCAGCTACTTTGCAAGAAAGTAAAGTGGGAGTGAATTGGTGATTGACTCAATATAGAGAGAGTGGAGGTGGGAGTGGGAAGCATGAATTTAGTGGAATTGTACCCAGACATGGATAGAATGGAGAGAATAGTTGCTCTTGGTTTAGGACATTTTGAGTTTGAGGTCAAAGTTTGCTATTGGATATATGTGTCAGAGGCTAGGAGAGGGGCCTGAGTGAGGCACAGTTCTGGAGTGATCACAGTTAGCTGGTACTGAAGCCCTGGGAGGTGATGAGACCACCTGGGAAAGCACTTCAGATGAGAAGAGGACCATACACAGAACTTTGCATGACATCAGTAGTGAAGACTTGGATGGTGAAGGAGAGCCAGCAAAGAATTCACTTGAGAAAGAGAAGAACAAGCAGTATGTCAGCAAACTGAATGTTGTTATTTTTCATGTCCCTCTGCTGTCATGGGTTTTGTCTGACATTTTTTCATGTGGGTCAAGTATACCTTCCTATTAGGTATGTTGATTTTCTTTTTAGATGTCATGGTTCTGCTCCTCATGAACTATTCCTTGGATTCCAGTTGTTTCAGACAAGACACTTTACAGTGTAGGCTACATTCTTGCATGTGGCATTGATAGAGGAGGAAAACAATCTGAATTCTTTTGGTTCTAGGCACCTTCTTTTCTTTCAGGACAGCACAGATATGTAAAGGGATTGAGAAGGAGAGGTGGGAATTAGAGCAATCTGTTATGAGAGAGAATATTGACAGAGGAAAATATTATCTTCTGAAGACTGATTGTTCTCTTACTAACTGTATCTTATAGAAGCCCTGGATTACTGTGGCTGATGGTGGACTTGTACTTGTGTATGAGTAAATGTAGATAAGATTTATAAGCTGTTAAAGCAACTTGTATCTTTAGTAGCTAAAATTTCCTTTAGATTTTCATTGGTGAATCATGTAATCTTTTATTTTCTATAGAATACTGTAGATATCCTATAGTTCCAAGTTTTGGAGGTGTTTGTGTGTGTGTGTATGTATAAAATGGGAGCTTAAAAGCTGCTTTTACTGAGAAACATGGTTTCCTTACTTGTGCTCTTGAATTAACTGAAGGTAGGTTAAAAGCTAGGCATTCCAGCCCCCATTATTCATCTGTGTCTTTTCTCTAAGCTATTCTTTCTGCAGTTATTTTACAATCACCTTGGGTTTCAGAAGTGTTATGGCTAGCATGTTTACAAGGAAGGATGGAGAAAACTGCCCCCAAAGGAAGGGAATATTTTCTAATGGTGAAATCTATGAACTTGTAGCTTTCAACAAGTGTTGAACGAGTCTCAATAACATGTGATAGTACTTGGCGACTTCCCGACCATAGTCATACATTATCTCCCTTTCCACTTTGTTTTAAGCATTTGCTTGCAAATAGATTGCAGAACATATTTCTCTATGGAAATAATGTGTCCTAAGTAGAACTTGCATTCAAGACTTGCTTAATGTGGTGCTTTGAAATATGTCCAGAAATTCTTCAACACATCCTTCAAATGGTGGAACTAATTCTTCTCCCTTTAGCTTGGGCTGGATTTAGTGACTGACTTACTTTTAATGAGTAGAAAAGAGAAGGAGGAGAAGGAAAAAACAGCAGAAATGACTGAGTGTGATTTTGGAGACTGGATGACAAAGTGCAGCTTGACTCCCTTTCTTCCTTTTCTCCTGGGTTCATTCACTGGGGAGAAGCCAGCTGTCATGTCTGAAGGATGCTCAGGCAGTCTGTGGAAAGGCCCGCAAGGTGGCAAATGAAGGATCCTGCCAGAAGCCCTGTGAGTGAGCCACGTCAGAAGGGGATCCTCTGTGTCAAGCCTGGAGATGACTGCTATGCCAGTTGATAACCCAACATCACCCTCATGACAGACTCACCCAGAAGCAATTGTTATAATTGTTATGCTTTATTATTAATTGTTGTTATTCTCTTACTGTACCTAAATTTTAAATTTTATCATCAGTTTATATGTGTTGGAAAAATAGTATATATAGGGTTTGGTACTATCCATGGTTTTAGGCATTCCCTGTGCTCAGGGAACATATTCCTATAGAAAAGGGGAGTGTTGCTGTACTTTATACAAAATCAGGATCTTTTTGGACTCATGTATTAAAGAAATATGAAGAAAGATTGAGAAGTGAGGAAGAGTGGTTTTCCTAATGCAAGAGTTGGGAGAGAAGTGGAAAGAAGAAGGGATTAAAGAGAAGTCTGAAGTAGAAGTTTGGGAGCCCAGGAGCTGTCAGGGACAGAAGGAGCAGAGTATGGCACATGGGATGGAAAGGAGCAAAAGTGGTGCTGATGCAAAATTTTCAACCTCAGATGAGGAGAATCTTGCTGAAGCAAGTTAGGTTGGATTGACCTTGAATGTGGTGAGAGGGAAGCAGTGGCTACTGAAGGTTCGAATGTAGAAGGTGTATATAAGTTGAGTGTGCATTTGAGGGAAATGTCTGTGAAATACAGTGGGATCTTATGCTTCTCTTTACCTTGTTTATGTAAACTTTGTTATTCCTGCCTGGCTTCTTTTGAATTCCCGTATCTTTGCTTTATACCAGAGTACCTGGAAGGTTGTCAACTGCCTGTTGGCCCCCACATGTGTTCTGTATAAAGGCCATGACAGGCAGCTTGATTTTTGCTATAACTTACTGTCCAGATAAGTTCTGCAACTTGCTAAGGGAGATATGTTAACTACCCAGAGACAGGAAAATAGCAGTGGTAAAATGAACCATGTTCAGAATTTCTGCTTGGGCTGGAAATGTAGAGATGCAATCTGCCAATATTCCAAATGAGCTCTAATGATAATGTTTAGAATGCTTGGAGGTTCTTTCTGTAAGTACTTTGGAGAGGTGATTTTTTTCTCCTTTTGGCAGAAACATACATTTTATTTATTTTTATTTTATTGTTTTTACATTTACTCACATGTGTATACATTGTTTGGGCCACCTTCCCTGCCCACCACCCCACTTCTGGGCTGAACCTCTTCCACCCTCTTGTTTTCTGATTTTGTTGAAGAGAAATCATAAGAGATAATAAGAAAGGCATAGTGTTTTTGCTAGTTGAGATAAAAACAGCTATACAGACAGATTTCTAGCATTGCTTCCATGCACATGTGTATTACAACCCACATTGGTTCATCTCTACCAGGTGGAGACATGAATTTTTGAGGATGGATGGTTTTGGTAGCATTTGGGGGCAGCCTCTGTGTTCAGATGAAAATGATCACTGATAAATTAACAGCTATGTGCTATCATATAGCACTTGGGTAAATATGGTATCAATTCATCAATAATAAATGTTGTCACATGTATGTGTTGTAATAGGTTACCATAGCCCATAGTCACTCTGGTCTCCTTTTTCTTCTTGGTGTGTATTTGAAGGTAGCAGGTCATAATTGTGTGTATTTGCTTTGTTTTTTTTTCTTTCTCTTCATATTTTTTTTTACTCTGAAATAGGAAAATAGAATCTAGCATTTCTATAAGACTACTGATTAGTGAAAATAGAACTTGTAAAATACTTTACAGACTTGTTATCCCATGATCTCCATCTGGTACTCAGAATTTGTACTTAGACCTGTGGGTTCATAATTGTTATATTTAGGTACAACGAAGGAACCAAACGTGTTTAGGGTTTTAAACTTTCTCCCGAGAAAAATTCAGCTCTCAGCTTCCTGACTTTGAAAGTTCTATTGATAAAAATTTAAAAGTGAAAACTATTTCTGTAGAGACAGGTATTTTTATTATCTTTGTGGAACTAAAATTTATAGATTTTATGACTCCCCACCAAGTGGCATTATTATGGAAATGTTCTTAATGTGTTTGTGCAACATGTTCAAGTCAAAAAGATAAACTAAGAACATGACATCTATTCGCTTTGGGGATTTTTAAGTAATGAAAATGAATGTTACTTTCATTTTTTGATCTGGACAATGCAGCTCAGAGGGCTGTGTCACCTAAGAAAAGTCACATGTGATTAAGTTGACTAGATGGAGGGCAGATATGGAAAGCTTTGTGTAGAAAGGGAAATTGACTTTATCAATGGAACCACGATTTTTAAAGTATTAGTGGAATCAATTTTGGCTGGGGGAATGGAGAAGCCCATAGATTTTGTCTGATGTGATTCCGCACCCCCTCCTCCCCAGGCAACTGACATCAGTCATGGTTTCTTAATAGCAACACTACTGACATTTTGAGCTGTGGAGTTCTTTATCATGGGGGCAGTTGTCCTGTGAATTGGACACTGTTTAGCAGTGTCCTCTACCTAACAGACACTATTAGTCCCATGGCAGCTTTTCAGTTTTGGCAAGCAAAAATGTCTCCCACTTTGACATATGCTCTCCAAGGGGCATAATTCCCAAAACTGAGAACCAGTGGTCTGGATAAGGCCATTGGGAGGCGTTATCTTAGGGTAGAAACGTGGTTTAAGTTTATAGCAAAAGAGGATTGCTTTGTAAGAAGTACCATTTTGCAAAAGAAATGTAAAAAAGTTTGGAGAGAAATGAATGATTTTCCAATGAGGCCCCCATGCAGACCCCTCTTCTCAGGTAATCACTCAGCCCTTGGTGGGTGTCTCCTTAAGTTTTCTGGAACCTTTTATCTTCTACAGTAGTGGTTTCCAAACAAATGTATGTCAGAATCACCTGGAGAGCTCATTAAAATACAGACTATGGGTAACCAAAGTTTCTAATCCCATAAAACTGAGGCAAGGCCTGAGAAAGACTTTGAATTTCTTCTTAGTTCCAGGTGATGCTTATTCATCTCAAAGAGACCACATTTTGAGAACCACTGTTCTAGAAGTACCTGTGACACTATTTGATGTTGGCCCTTTCTTCAGTATCTCTGTGGTTCTCTTTATGTTCTGACTTGCTACCCTTACTTGTTACATTTGTTCTTACTTTTTAATGTTTGCATTTCTTGCTGCCTGTGGTCCTTGGTTGTCTTCCTTAATTCCCATTTTATACTAATGGATGAAGGGAAAATGCCTCTTTTTTTCATTTTTTCTTTCATTGGGTGTATTTTTTCTGTGCTTCAGCATGTGTGAGACTCAGTGTTCCTCATACTGTGTCCTTTACAGCTGCCTGTCTTAAGAAACCTGTTCCCTAAGGGTGGGCTATCTAAATGCACCATACTTGTCAATCATTTTGGGTTATTGAGCATTTTATATGCTGTTTTGACAATAGTAACATATTTTTAGTAAATATATCTGACATTCAGAGCCTCTTCTGAGCTATAACTAATTTCTTGGAACTCATTTTTCTATAGGGGACATTTGAATTATTTTACATAAATGTATAATTTTACACTTGCCCACATCAAAGCTTATCTGTGAATTTCTTGCCCACTCGCACATCCTCGTGTGATGTCCTTATCAGATTGCTTTTCATTACCCAAAAATGCATACTTAGAGTTATGTAGATTCTAGACATATTGCTGTATCCTATCTTCTATCTTAGTTCCTAAAATGATTTTTAATGGCTATAGATTGACCCTTGTTTATGTTTTTATGTGTCCATTTCCTTTGATGCAAGTTCCTAAAGAACCCCCTATCTGTGACAAGACAGAATCACATTCTAATTTTTGGTCAAAAGTAGACTATTTCCTCTCTTATGCCACCTGTTTTCCGTGAGCCTGATTATCCTTAAAGAGGTGACCCTGGTAAATCATCTGGTAGTTTGTCACTCTGGATCTTGCAGCATATTCACTTTGGGTGTGTTTTGTGGCCAGAGCCCTTTGGTTTGCAAGCCCTGTTAGGAATGATGGCTCTTTATGCGACAGTGAGCATGGAATTCATTGATTTCTGCAACAGGCTCGCCCTCTCTGCACACTGTGAAGTCATCTTCTGTCTTTGCAAGCTGGGTGACCTCTTTGCCGAGGTCACCTGGCTTCAGGTGTTCACCTCACTACCCTGTAAGGTATTACAGGGTCTTCCATGACACCCAGCCAAACCACCATGCCAGGTGTTCTTCCTTTGCAGGACATGATGCATAGTGTAGTAATTATTTGTAATAGTCTGGTGAACCACTCACTGGTCTGTGAGTTCTGTGAGGACAGTGACCATTTCTTGGGCCTTTGTAAGTCATTGATGTCAAGCATAAAGGTGGCACCTGGAAAGACCTCAATATTTAATGACTGGTGGGTCCATTTAACCTATGTGCTCTTTTGAATAACACTAAAAAAAAAATAAATAAAAAACCCCTGCTTCTAAACTTTCCTATGTTGACCGCCATGGTCACATCTCTCCTTTATTTTCCCCCATTGTTTTTAACAGTCTCTAAGCTCTTCTCAGTTTCTTAGCTTTGCTTTAGAGGACATTCATCTGCAGACCTTGTAACACTCTGGCTACCCACTTTTGGATGTTCTATTGCATACAGTGCTCTGGAAATCGCACAAAAACAAGGAAGTTTTCTCTTCCTATTCAGGTACAGTCCCTCTCTAGAATACCTCAGGACTACTTTAATGATTTTGGCACCTGAGAAACAATGCTGATTCATGCTACAATTCTAATTAATGTTATTGCCTCAGGTTTTCTCATGATGTACTTTAATTATACCAGCAATATATGATCATTATAAAAAAACTAGAAATTCAAATAAAAAACAATTTAAAATCACTAAATAAAGCCATACATCATCCAGAAACACCCAGTGTTAAAATTTTATAACCTGAAAGAATTTTCCCATGAGCCACGTATATTTTTATGTGTGCAAAGATATGCACAGATTATATGTAATATGTATGTGTATATGTATATGTGTATATACCGTGAGTGTGTATATACACAGAGATATATTGCGTATCTGTATACTGTCATATGTTATGATATCTCTTTATGCCTGTAACATAGCTCTATTCTGCTTTGGGAAGCAATGTAGCATAGTGCTTAAGAGTTTAGGATTTGAATTTAGCTTGACTGGGTTTTATATTCATTACTTCATAGCTGTTCGACTTGGGATGTGTTGCTTATACTTTTGAAGCTATAATTGCAGAGTTATTTATAGTTAGTTATATAATTATTTAGTACATAGAGTTACATAGTTATATAACATTCAAATAACTATATAACTTTCCACTTTATGGGTATACTTATTTACAACATCTTTAAAATAGCTCTTCTTCACACTATAATTTAATTTTTTGAATTCTAAATCTGATATTTATAGTTTTATCTTATTGATTTCAACCCAATATTTATGGTGTTGGCATAATTCTGAAATATATTTCAATCTTTGCCTCTTGGATCTGTTTTCATACACAAATTTGGTAAACAGACACTTGATCCAAATTATAGAGAGAAGTGTTAAATGTAGTAAGTGTAATAGAAGCCTGCTTGTCACACCATAACATGTCCCATTGTTATCATTATACTACATTCCCCCATTGTCCTAGGGATATTAATTCACTACTAACCAATGCACTGTGCTTAAGGTTATTAATTGGTGGTTAATTGATATTCACTTGGATAGATTCAATATAGACAGACTGGATAGCTTGGATATATACTCCTGATAATGTCTGTCACTAGTCCCAAGGCAGAGCTAGAGAAATCCATCCAGACATCCTGATAATAAGAATACCTTTGCAGCATTCTCAAATCTATCTTTCCAGTAAGAGTTTTATAAATGTAAATGTGGTTGAGTTGGTATGATAAGTTTTTAGTGAATGCATATGAACTCCTGAGGATTTCACATTTTCTTAATAATCTAGGAGATATTAACATTGTCTAATATCATTATGCCTCAAATAAAGCAAAATCCATAGCAACACATCCATACTGGCATACAAGAAGACCGGTTTCAGTTTTTTACTTCAGGAAGGAGTGGGGAGAAAGGTATACTTTGGAGGGAGAAAGGAAAGAATGGGGAGAAAAGATAGGTTGAGAATATGTAATTTTTATTTGCTTCATTATTTTTCTCTTGGGACAACACTGGGTCTCAAAAAAGAAAGGAAGGATATGACAAAATAGTGTCATGTTTAATAAAATCACAATAGCATGAGGTAAATATACATATATTCTGCCCTTATATACTGTAACATGGGGGTTTGTTATTTTTTGTTCACTTGAGGTGGTTCACTCTATGCATGATAATTACTATTATTAAAATAATAACACTTAAATAATATTGTCATTTCCAAAACACTGTTTTCTTTATTAACTTTTTTGATTCTTCAGAACACCTCTATTGATTGGTAGAATATCTCTCAAAGGCAAAAAATACATGGAAAGATTTTCCTCAGAGGCTCATTGCAAGTTAGAAGTAAAACTAAGATCGTAAAACAGAGGCTATACTACTAACATTCTCACATTGAATTCAGTAAAATGTCCCCTCACTCTATTCTAGGAGAGTAAGACAGGCACATGCATTGGTTCTAGATGAACACCCAGGACCCTCAACCCCATCAGTTTCACAGCCTATCTCCCCCAGCTCTTCATTCCACACCTCATGTCCCAGAAACATTAGTTTCTACACTAATTGCACCAGTGTTTCATGCCTTGGACCATACAGATCTACTTAAATAAGACTCATTGCACTTATCTTAACCTAAAAAAGTACTTACTCCTGTATCAGACTGTAACTCCTTCTTTGATCCTGGTATGCATGGCTGTCTTAGGTCTTCATCTTGCAAAGCATTTGGTATTGTACTTGACATGACAGTGATTCCTTCATGTGTGTCTTCCTACTTTGCTATGATTTCTTTGTACATCCAGAGGCTAACATGAGTGAGTGCTCAAATACTGAGAACATGGGCCAAGCTGATAGGCTTTGTCGAAAAGAATATGTGATCAAAACCCAAGTCAATGTACAAATAAACACTCTTGGACAGTATTCTATTTAGAGAGAAATTCAGTTTGATTTTTGCTAATATGTACAATTTTCAAGTAATTGCTCTAGTAATACACATTGTTTATGTTGTTATACATCTAATTAGTGTTTTGCTTAAGTCAGCAAACAAGGACATTTTTTATCCATAAGCAACATGTGTTACAATCTCAGTGGCTAATTGGTTTAGTAAGTTGCTTTGGGGAAGTGATTCTATTTAAATACAGATTCCTTGAGAAGTTGGAGGAATCTTAAATAGGAACTATAGATGTCTGACATCCATCTTTCTTTTTATAACATTCTGACATCTAAGTGATTGAACTTAGTTTTTAATAGGTATGAGGAATTTAAAAATATTATAGCCACAGGATAATGTATTCATGGAGAATCATTTAATAAGTGATGAATTTTATTCTTTTCTGTTTTGGTAGATGTAGAAAAAGGTATGTGGATTACTACTGCTAACTTAATAATTTTACTGATAACTAAGGACAGCTCTCACTGTGAATTATATAATCAGCTTAAAAAGCACTCCATATTCTTTCTGTGACAAAATATGAAAAACAAGACAGAAAATATGGTTATTAGAGATTTTTTTCCCTGCAAAAGCTTCACCATGTTGTATTTAATAGTGCAGTCTGAGAAAGACTGGGTTAGAATGATCAAAAACATTGCTCAAGAAACATATCTTAATGCCAGCCCCAAGTGGCTTTTCTTTTTCTTGCTAAGGAAATCTAACAGGATATTAAAAAACTTATTAACCTTCAAAATATGTTTAGATTCTTTTATGCTTCTATAGCGGCAATATGAATGTAAGGGCTATGTTTAGTTGAAGGGTTGACCAATAGAATTTGTAGAAAAAGGTCACTTAAATTTAGTTTGAAAGCTAACACTCTCATATGACTATCTAATATCATACCTCCAAAGCATTCTTCATGCAGGTGGTTATCTTTCTACAATCAAATCTGATTATGTGACTTATCTGCATGGAGATCTGCAGTGGTAGAACCACTGCATCTTAGCTTGGTAGATCAGGTCCTACCTGAACAGGCCTTGGACATTTTCCCTTGAAACAGCTCTGGAGCTGAAAGGAGTAGCTCACAGTGCCTGGGACAACACAGCCCTTGGCTCTTTACTATTATTGTGCAGTCAGCTTTGTCTGTGTGGAATGTATGGTCTCTGTTCACTCCCCTGGAATTGATCACTCCCTCCTTTATCTTCATAATCTGCCCCATATCACAGCTCTTTCAAGCCATTCCTCACAGTTTGTGTGTTCAGTTACTTCTTCCCTCCAAGAGTCCAAGCTCTTGCCATCTCTGTGTGGTGATTACCTCGTGGTGGGCCTTGACTGGCACTGGGCTGAACAGATTTATAAATGGATTCACTGATACTTGAGAGACATGTTGAATGTGTCTATTCTCAGAAACAGTATCCTCCATAAAAGTGTTGCTAGAAATTTCAAAATACATTGTCTCTCTTTTGGGATGTTTCACTGAGCTTTTCTTGTTATACTTTCTGATTTTGTATGAATGTGTAGTTGAAAATATTGCAGATTAGTAGCAACACTTAGATTCTTTCAGCAGAACACACTTTTGAAAAGAAGACCAACATAGCAAAATTCTCAATTTTGACCTTTAGAATAACAAAAAAACAAAAACACCATGTAAATGGCCTTCTGAAATGGGCCCATTGACCCATTTTGAATGAGTTTGGGATTTATCAGAGAGAAAATATGGAAAAGGCATTGCTATTTTTAGCTCGATTCCTAAGGATGGCTTCCTTATGACTATTTAGGGTAATTCTATGTTACTTTGTTATCACTACTCTTGATTACTGGATTATTGTTTGACTTACTTAAATTATTTAAAGTCATGTATTAGCAGGCTAGGTGTTATATATAGCTACAGACTTAGTCATTGTCTGGAAGTTTAAGAGTAACTACTGAAGTAGATGCTGTTCAATTTTGTCCATCTTCCTTTTTTTTTTTTTAACCTTCATTCAAATTAAAAAAACAGAAGCCCAGAATGTTAAGTAACTTAGGTAGGATTTCATGGCAAAATTCAGAGAAGTACAAAACCTCATGCAAAGCATTTCCAAAATATCTCCTTTGCCTTTTGTACTGGAGTCCTTTCCTGTGGACTTTAATGGAGGCACTATTTTGGAGAGACCAGGCTTGGGGCTGGGAATAATACCACAGCTCATTTTCATTGCGTCTGTTGCCCCCCCTTTGCAGAACATGAATAATTAGCCTTCAGTGAACTGAGAGACAAGGCATAAAACTGCCTTGTAAATTTTAGATACTGTCTTAGAAATATCAGAAAATACTGAGTTTCTACTTGAATCAGCAGAAACTTTGACTAGGTGAGTGAATATTCCCAGCCTGTGATTACTTTTGTTAGCAAGACTTTTGCTTTCCTAGTTTATGAGACCCCACATTGAGCAGGTTCAGTTTGAATGACAACATGGAGCTATGGCTATACTAACAACAGAGGCAAGGGAGAGAAAATAACTCAGAGAAAAAATGCAAATCGTCTTGGGAGTCCTGTCTAAATATGTCCACACACCTGTCCCTGCATGGCACCTCTCTGGTATTCTTCCTCAATAGGTCAATGATTGTTGCCAGATGGCTTTAATCATTTTGCAATTTTGAATTAAAAAAAGAAGCAAGACCATATTTGCATGTAAGCATTCTGTCTTTTATTCACAGAAAGGACATGAAAAGTGCTTGAAAAATGCCCCATCATGGAAACTTGTAGGATGGTAGCCATCTCAATCATAAAATTATTTCAAACAGAAGCTTTGCCAGCCTTCTTGTTTGGAGCTTATAATAGGGACAGTAAAAGGGTGGAGAAGGGGGAAAGAATAGTCTTAAATTACATATCGGCAGCACTTTAATGGAAGGAACTATATATATATTTGTATCCATCAAAGCTTACTATTATCTTAAACACACAATCGGCACCTTAAACTGTTTGTTGAATGAGTGACTGGTTGGATGGATACTGATGGATGGAGTTTGTAAATCTAATTTATGTCATTGTGAATGACACAGGATCTCTAAATTAAATTTGTCTCCTCAAAGTGGAATGCTTTTTGATTGGCATAAATAAAAGAATTTTTCTCTTATTGTTTTCTGGTCTCATATGAAAACATTTTCTCCTCTCTGTAAAGCACTCCACCTTTATTCTGGATTACATCCCACTCCACTTCTTTGGGACCTTTCTTGATCCCTAACTTTCCTAGTTACTGTACCTCATGAGGCCCCTTGAAGGTGTGGGAGGTACCTAGTGACCTCTCTTCTTCTTAATTCCCTTCTAGCTTGGCTCAGACTCTTTAAGGATGGATAGCCCAGGTGAAAATGGAAGCAATAATACTCCTTGGCAAGGTGGCTTTGAATATTTGGGCTGGGCATAATTGATAAGTGGTTTCTTTAACTGTGATGACTTTTCTTTTGACAAGTATCAAAAACAAAATTTTGTTTCTCTCCAGGGTTGGGAAATCTTTCTTTTTCCCTTTTGCTTTTTAAAATTTTTGTCTCAAAGGCACAGCAAAAGCATACCTCTCTATGAAGCTTCTCATGGTTACTCTACCCTACTGATAATTAATGCATATTTAGTTTTCTTGTATTATGTATTATATGTATTATAAAACATTTTATTTAAAAAAAATCAACATCTAATTCAGTTCTGAGTGCCTAGTATTTAATTAATTAATACTTCTGATTAACCAAACCATTCTACACACCTGCTCTTTTAAGTCAATCTGATTGCCATTTGCCATTTGATTAGATTCTGGATGCCTACAAAAGTACATTCATCTTGGCAATTTAATGGATTACCCTGTCTTCTAATAACTAAAATAGCCTTAGCTATCTTAATAAGAAATGTTTTGGGTTTTTACTACTACCTTCTTGATTCACGTATTGATTTTAAGGTTTGTTTGTTGGACACTTTACTATATTCTTTTTCACATATAAAAGGCCATCCTAGCTGCAAATTATTGTTTCAGAATTAGGAAACATGGTTGTTAGACAGAACGAGTGATGAGCTAATAGTGCATCTTGGTTGTAGATGCTATGATATTTTAACTTCTTTGGGGTGTGTGTGTGTGTTTCTGTGAACATGCATACTGGAAGAAGGATGTAAAGACAAAGGATTGCTAACTTTCCTATATGTAGCTCAAAGGAGAAGCTACACTGTTGTTTTTCTCTCTGTCAAACAAAGATACATTTCCACATGAAAGTAATTAGGTTGGGGGCATGGCTCAAATAGTAGAGCACCTGCCTAGCAAGCATGAGGTCCTGAGTTCAAACCCCAATACTGCTAAAATAAATAAATCCGTAAGTAAATATAAATCAGTCCTTAAAAAGAAAAGCAATTGCTTCCAGTTCCAAACTACATGGCTTCCCTCTAAGATATTTATGAGAATGGCAAATGAAGTGGGGGGTGGGGCAATTCCAGTAGAATTAGCAAGAAATTCAAGGCCTTAAGTGGACAGAATAATAAATTAACTGAATTTTTTGGAATTTTTTCTAAGTCTAAGACATGCTAGGGATCTGAAGATATTATTGGTTTTTTGTCCTCCCCATTTTAGTGATTTAAACAGATCCAAGTGCTTTTGAAATTCTAACAACCTTTTATCTAAAATCCAAGTAGACTCTTTCATTGGAGAGTCATTAATCCTACCTACCAACTTAGTAAAAATGGAAAAGGACTTTGGCACTTTCCTTTTCTATTCTTGTTTACTGTGAGCTATGCAGTTCATGCTATCATGTCAGAAATGTCTTTAACCTTTTCATGTGGGACCCTTTATTTCTAGAATCTGACTTTCTCTCTGTCATGACTTCTCTGGAAAGGGGAATCTATGACATCACATGTCTAAAAATTTCTTTATTCCACCCTCATACTGGATTGGTAATTTTGTCTGGTGTAAAATTATAGAATAAAAGTTATTTTAAAAAAAGTTTGACGGTATCACTGCATTGTCTTCTAGCTTCCAATGTTATCAATAACAGATGTGATACTACCTTTTCCAAATTTTTGTATGGGACCGTCTTTTTTGTTCCACCACTCAAATTTTTAAGTATATGATGTGAATCAGTATTGATTTTGTCAGACATTTTCAACAACTTTCTTATTTGGAGTCTCACTTCTGTTACTTACAAGAAATGTTCTTGTATTCTGCCTTTGATAATTTCCATAGAGAGTGTTTTGTTTGGTGTTTCTTGATTAAACCACTATTTGTTGGCATTTGGATTTGCATCCTTTTTGTTTAAGTCCTGCCTTTGTGTTTTTGTTCCTCTTTGGTACAAAATTTCTTGTTTTTATCTTGTAAGTCTCTGAGTAGATTAAAAAGTTTCCATGTTCACATTTTTAATTTTGAAGAAGTCTTTCTGATTCATGGATATAATATCCTATATTATTGATAATATTAATTCTAGATATTTTGACATTTCATTTTTCTTTCTTTTTCTTCCTATTTCATTCTCTTTTTTTAATTTAGAGACTTTTCTCAAACGTGGTAATTCTTGCTTGTCTCTTCACCTTCATACTAAAACACTGTCAGGTAGATTTGTGAGAAAGTTACCATTGATCAGTTTTTCTGTGACCAGCCAGGTCAGTTTTGGTTGGGATGTCAACCCAAATGTCAGTATGTGCTCATTTCCCATCAGTCTCTCCAGAGTATGACCTTCCTACCTCCTTTTAGGGAGGGATAAACCTAGCTTCTGCCCTCCTAGAGCTGGGCAAGAGAAGGGGCATGCTGTGTCCATGCTTTCTGGACCTTACCTTCCAGTGTCCCTGAGGTCTTTGAGTTTTGAGAGCATGCTCAGTTTATCCACAGAATGTTTCTTGACATTCTGTGGGACTGAGGCGTGGATAATCATATAATAGGTTATGATGGAGTAGGAATGTGGGGAAATAAATGGTCCTTATAGAGACTTTAAATATATGTCCCTGTGATACTGGATTATTGATCCTGAGTTCATGTCTGGGCAAAGTCAATGATTAAAGATGCCAGACCAGGATTGAAGAGTAAAGTAAAACAAGGTTTATTGAAAGGACAGCAAAAGTTCCCAGCACAGGAGGGGTTTAGGGAACTAAGCTGTGGTATAGCTGGAATCTAGGAGGAATATAGGGTTCTGCTTGACTTAGGTCCACCTATTCTGCCTTGAAACTATGTTTGTGATTGGATGTAATCTAGTTGACTTCCCACTGATGTCTACTACCTGGTCACTCCCATCCTTATTGAACTCCACATTCTAAGAGGGTCTGTCAGCTGGTCCTGGGCTTGAGGCCCAACATTTATACTTTGTAGCTACTTTTTGTTATCTTCATGAGAGGTTTGCTGTTTTACTTTTCTGTGGTGCCTGCTTCTCAGGTCTCTGTAGATGTTTGTTTTCAAAGATGCCTCCCTGTCTCCCTTATCTAAGATAAAGGCAGCTGCATTTAATTATCTTGGTGAGAGGCCTGCTGTTTTACTTCTTTGAAGTAAAGGCATGCTCCTTAGATATTTACTTTTAAAGATGACTTCCTGTTTCTCTTATCTAAGACAAAGTCACTTTTGTTATTTGCTCCCCTCACATTGTTTCTTAGTTTTCTCACTCCAGGTTATTCTTCCCTTATGTGGTAGCTTCTAACTCCTGAAGTTTTTTTAGGCTCACAGGGGTATAATGGAGCAAATGTCACAGGTGTCTTCTTTCAGTAGGTACTTGGGCTTTAACTCTTTTCTACTAAGTATTTCTTTCTTTTCTCTTTTTCCAGTGCTGGGATTGAGCCCAGGGTCTTGTGCATGTTAAGAAAGTGCAGTACTCTATTAACTATTTTGTTTCTTGGTTGGAGTAGGATTTGGGTTATGTCTGCTAAAATTACTTGACCTTAAAGTTCTATTCTTGTTGAGAAGTCTTGTGGTTATATATATATATATATAACAGCAGTAGACTGAACCAAACAGTCCATATGGAAATTATTAAAGAATGAGGAAATGAAGGCTAACATGGTGCATTAATGTATCTATGATGTATTTATTCTTTCTCTTTCTCTAATACCTTTGGAGATTGTCCAAGTAGAATTGGGAGCCTAATAGTAAAGGGAGACACATAAACTAAGAGATGTAAAATATTAACAAGTCACCATGAATTAGTTTTCATGCAAAAGACCTATAAAGAATAGGATGTGTATATGCACTGATGGGAAAGTAGGGTCAGGTAGAGGGTGTGTAGAAGAGGAAAAAAGCAGAAGATGTGAGGATGGTTCTAGCATTGTGGCTTCTAATCAGAGAGGGTGCTTCCAGGTCCCTTTAGGTCTTAGTGTGGATTAAAAACAGTTGCTCACTGAGGGCTGAGTGGTATGATAACAACACATTTGCCAAAATGGCCCTAGATTCCAGAAATGTCCTTTTTATCATCTGGGTTTTCAGCAAGATCTAGAGTATTCTTCACAAAGTTGTCTCAAAGATAACTACCAATGCAAGACACATTTTAGGAGACAAAAAACCAAATTTAAAATACCTTTCAAAGCCAAATTACTTCCTGTTGAGTTCTCCAATACTGTGAATATAACATGAAGGTAGAATTCTATTCACAAAAGCTGTATAGGAATGCATGCCTTTATCCCAACCTCATTTGTTGTGATTGGCAGTTCTCTGTGATAGATCATGAAACTTTGTGAAACAGGGTGATGTTGAGGCAAAAGAGAACATCTCCTTTGGTTTTATTTCACTGAGCAAAGCTACATGACACCACTGTTTCTGAAGAGTGGCGGTCATTAGCATGCATTGCTGCAGACAGCGTTTGTGACTGCAGCTATTTAGGGGCATCTGAGAACTGAGTTTGAAGGGACACTAATATTCCACTAGGGAAGCACTGAGCGTGAAGTCTTCTGAGGTTGGCAGGTTATTTGCAATGTGCATTTCTACTGAATCACCAGATCTACCCACCTGCATTACTATAGGCTGAGATGTTCAACTCAAGATTTGCCTAGGGAAATCAACTTAAAAAAAGAAATTGTGCCAGCACCAATCTATGACTTGATTAGCCCTGGCTGCTAAAAGAGCAACTGAGTGGGTGGGTTGCCTGGGCTGGGTCTTCTTGTTCACCTCAGGTGGCTCTTTCACAGGGCTGGAGCACACCCCTTTGACATCATCTTTTTGTGTTTGGAGAGACTGGGACTGAACAGATGGCCTCGATATGGTCTCTCATGACTACCAAGCATGCCAAGCAGACAGATGAGTGATCTGGCTTGTTCTTTCTCTTTTAAATTGCTGTCAGCTAGGGAAAAGTGGTGAAAATAAATCAATGGCTCCCTCCTCCAGACCCAGCATGTACCTTTCAGTCATCAAAATAAGCAACATCCTGTGGCAGCTGTTGGGTGATTTCTCTGGTAGGAAGAGCCCTTCACACACTGGAGATTCATGTAACAAATGATCGTGTCATGTCTCAGAAAGGATACTTTTTTTTTTTTTTGGCCAGGGACCAAATGTTGGCACTGAATGGACAGTAGCAGGTTTACAGGGAGTGTTGTTTATTCAATCCCAGATGCTTTGCGTCCTTGGACACTGGGTTCAGAATTTGTGGTAACTGGTTGGTAACTGTTTACATCTCCAATCAGGAATCATAAACAGGAACCCTGCTGAATAACTTTGTCAGCACCTTTGTGTACCTTCTGTACCAAAACCCAGGGCCCTCTTCTTGAGTGACACCCATGGCTTTTCTCTAAACAAAACAAAAAAACAAAACAAAACCTTATAGCAAGGGGCTCAGTTTAAGATGAATGCATAAGCTTGAACTTTTGTTTAATCTTCAGATAACAGGTTGAGGCTGGGATGGACTGTTTCATGGCCCAGTGTCCTTTTATGTAGTATAAGACCCCTCCTACCTTGCTTACAAATCTATGACTCATAGTCTGAGAGACACAAAATGATTTTCCTGTTATAAATCATGGACGTTTGACAGGTTTTCAAACTGTAAACATTTTACATATGTGAGAGCCATGTTGGGTTAAGATAGAAGGGAAATTTTACTTTATGGAATGAATTTTAAATACATATGCATATATATGTATTTATATATAAATCAAGAGGTTTTTCAATTTTGGAAGTTTCATATGGCCCGTGGGTGGCCTGTTGGATATCCCAAGACTTACTTAGTGCAATATGATAATCTATATCCCAAATTTTACATAGCTTAACGCATAGGATTTGTAATGTTTCTAGAAATGCAATGTATAGAAATACCTTTGAAAGCATTCTGTGTTGTAAGAAGCTTTCAGTTAATTCTCATTAGTTAGCTAGAAGAGTCATAAGGTAGTCAGGTCCAGGAGTTATAAGTCAGACTTCAGGTCTTATTTTTGATTTGGTTATGACTGAATTTTTTCTTGAGAAATGTCACTTACCATGTCTCTTCAATGATGACAAAATAAAGCTGTGTAATTTGCAAGGCTGGCTCGGAGGGGTTTCTTTTATAAATGTTAACAAATGTATAAGTAAAAATTTTTATTAATGACTGAAACACTTAGACCTGTCAAGAAAGATGGTAACATTTCAGCCAGCCCTCAAGAGAAGACAGGTCTGCTGTGAGTTAGTCATCCTCAGTGGATGATGTATTTGAGGACATGATGCACAGAAGTTGAATTTCTAAAAAAAATGTTGGTGAAGCTCTTTTTGGAGGAATCATGGATTGCAGCCTTACATTCTGGGAAAATGGAATTTTCCCTCAGTTCTACAAATGTGGCAGAAGGGATCTTCACTATTTTGTATTCGGATTCTCATTAATGTTTCATACACACACACACACACACACACATACACACAGTGTCAATAAAATCTGTGATAATTGAGAATCTTATTTAGATTTAAGATACATTTAAAATATTAACATATCATGACATCTCAAAAATGAGCATTTTACTTCTAGTATTTTATTTCTGCATTTTTTGGGGGGGAGATGAATATTCAACTACTTGCTTATGCATACATTTTAAAAAATATTATTTTCTATATATTGAAATAGAATGTGACCTTTAGGCTCCCAGGGATAGCCCTGGGAGTTTTAGCAAAAAAATCTTAAAGTTGTGTCTTGTCCTTCTACCCTTACAATTTATAATTCCAGCTAACATGCCTTAAAGTAGTGGACCCTACTGTAGACTCTCATATGAAGTACAAAAATGAAGAAAATGAGACCAAAGAGGTGAAGTAACTTATCCAAGGAAAGATTGAGCAGAGCCATGACCAGAATTCAGGCAATTGTACTCCTGATTCAGTTCTTACACAAATATTTACTGTGTTGGGTACTGTGCTGGTTGCTAGTTCTGTGTCCTTTCTATTCTATTATGCTGCCTGCTGTCTCTGCTGTGGGAGATTTGCGGTATGGAAGCTACTTTCCTTCCTAGGGAAGCATTTTCTCAAGGCCCAGTCTTTTCATATAAATTCAGTGGACTTCCTCAGTGTCCTCATTCATAGAGTGAAGCTGCTGGTGACCAATTCCAAATTTTCATATCTCTACCATTCTTTCATCAACAGACATGAACAATGCATTTGAGTTCTGAAGATCCTGTGTTGTGTGTTTCATGAAACACAGAAAGCTGTGTTCAGAAAGCTGTGTTTTAGTTATTTTTGCTTCCTCTCTTTATTTCTTAAAGATGACATGAGAAATAATTCTATAAAGCCCTTTGGTGATACAAGGTTCAGACAAAGGAGTCAGTTATTTGAATTGGATGATTGTGAATCTGTGAAGCATCCAATAACCATAATGATTGTATGTGCTTTACTGGGTGTGTGTACCACATATTAGTAGCATTGTGAACTATCATTTTCAAGGCCCAACACAATAATGGAGCAAAGGTTTAATTAAGAAATGCAAGACAATTATGCACGTATGTGATGGAGTTAAACAATATTTTCAACATCAGCTCCTGGCGTTGGGATTATACCAACATTTGTATTAAATTATAAGGTGGAATTAGTCGTTGGGATCTTGGGATAATAAAATATTAGAGAAAGAATGGAGTAGTTTTGGATATAATCCTTGTAAATAGTTATGCCTTTTGACCTGGGATAATGTCAAGGTGGCCATCACTTTGCTAGTTGTTTGCTATATTCCCAGGATTTTTCTGACTGCTTTACAAATAGAATTTTGAGTATTGTTTGAATGATTTTTATGACATAGCTCATTATCCACATTTTACAGCACAGAGAGGTTAAATGATGTATCCAAGAACCTAAAGCTACTATTCAAATGGAGGATGGTTGATTCCAAAGCCTTCATGTTAATAATGTACCTTCCTATAATTAATCCACTAATTCTTCCTTCACCACGTATTTATTGGCATTTTAGTGTCTTAGATGCCAGGAAAGTAGCAGATGAGATAGTAAGCAAGTAATCCTAATCTCATGAAGCTTATAGTGGTGATGATAAGTGAAATGTATGGGATATCACATTCTGTCATCCTTATAGCTCCAACTCCTTAGCAGAATCACAAAATGGAATATACATAGCAGAAATGAGTGAAGATCCCTAGGATGTCTGGAGCAAAGGCATGAGCAGAGGCATAAGTGAATTGGGATTGAAACCCTACTGGAGGTGGTTTTACAAAACAACTGGGAGGAGAGGAATAGGAGAGAGTATTAGAGACTGCTCTTTGGAGTCTGGTAGCAAAACATTGATCCTATATAAGAAAGTATGGGATTTTTTATTTTTTTATTTTTAAAGATTTTAGATAGCATAGCATGATTGATAGATAAATGGTAATGGTATATAAGAAAAGGAAACTTGATGATGCAAGAGAGAGAGGTAAGAACTGCTACACCACTGTTCTTGAGTAGATGAGGTAGAACAGGACCCAACACAAAGTGGAGAACTTGGTGTTAGAGAGGAACAGAAAATTGGTTCACTGTAATAGGAGTGAAGGCAAAAGGTAGGAGCACAGATGCTGGTAGGTGATGAGATGAACTTGTGCACATTCTCTTCTGATTACTTCTATGTTCTCATTTGAAAAGCAAAATCAGATCTTGAGCACAGAGTGTGGATGGAGGAGGCAGCACTGGAAATCTGAAAAGGAATATAGAATTGTCCTTCAGAAAAGCATTAGAATGGCAGAGCACAACTCTGTGGTCTCCTTACCTGTCAGCATTGAGACTTCCTTGGGTCAGCTGCTGTGTGTTCAGAGCAAGAATGTGCTCATGGATTCAGGGGAGTGAGCATGCTGCTCAAGTCAGGCTCAGAAAACTCAGAGAAGCTAGGGGAAAAGGTGGCTTTCACTGTGGTCAGGGTTTTGCTGGAAGAATGTATTAAAGAGATAAAAATGATATAATTTGAGCTGAGTGGTTGGGAAGTAAGGATATAAAGGGGTAGGGTGAGGGGTCGCAGGAAAGGTGATGAGATCAGTGGGTCATAATCATGGTAGGGTCAAGCGTGAGAGAATGAGGCAAAAACAGAAGGTGGTGGTCAGAGAGTAGGCTATTTGATAATAAGGTAATTCATGATAGCAAATCTTCTTGGACAACTGAGGTGGAATAGAGGACACCTTGGAGGGAAGGCTCAAGGACCTGAAAGGCCACCTTAACTGGAAAGGGAAACCACCAAGAACCATTTTGGCTGTTCTTAGAGAGATTGATGGTGAGCTAACAGCTTAAGAACTCCAGTGAGAGAAAGAAGGACTTAGCAGGTGATTGCCGAAGCAGCAGGTTGGTGATAGGTTTTGATGGAATGAGAACCACTCACAGAACCCAGGAGCTAGGTTCTTTTCAGAGGGGGAAGGAAGAGTTGCTCTGTCTAAGAGAGACAAGAAACACATTATTAACCTTGCTTTTCGCACCATCATTTTGGCAGTGTGGTGAGAAAAGCAACCTCACTCATGGGGCTAAGAAGAACTTGAATCCTAAGAGGAGAGCTAAGAGGGCCTTAGCTTTGCAGCAAAAAGTGGAAGGCAAGAGTCAGAGAAACTGAGCAAACAAGGAGTTGTGCTAAAAGGCCATGAGCTTGGTAAAATACAGTGGAAGAGCTTTGGGAGTTGGTGGATGGGGCCAGAGAAGAGGATGTGTGTTGATAGTCTGAGAATGAAGGAATGAACTAGAACTGCACCAGGCTTCTTAAAAATGGAAAGTAAACTTAGCCTTGATAGTCTCTAGGCAGATAGTGGTGGGAAAGCTGGGTGTGAGGAGGGGAGAGGAGGGTGGGAGGCTTGTCAAGACCACAAAGGTTTCAAATGATGGTATTACTTTTACCAGGAACACCAAGCTATCTGGAATGTTCTTCTAGCTCCTAGGATATGAGCAGTGTTAAATTTTAAATTAGACAAGATGTTTATACTTACAAACTCATTTTCTTTATTTGTGAGAATGCTCAATTATGGAACCTGGGATATTTTTCCCCTTGACAGTCTGTTATCACTCCTCCTTCATGTACACACTACACAGCTAGTATAAGCATCTACATTGCATCAGGAAGTTGCATCAATGCTTTCAGTGATGGAGTGGGAAGGAGCTACATGGATGGTTGCAGTCCTTACATGGAGGAGTTTTCAGTCTAGAAGGGTAGAAAGATATTCTAGTGAATGCCTACAGGGAGGAGAGAAGCCTGTGGCAGTGCTGTGATTGCAGTAAGGAGCAAGCTGGTGATAGGCTTAGGGGAATGCTTAGCCATCAGTACTTGAGAGCTGGCGTGTGTGTGTGTGTGTGTGTGTGTGTGTGTGTGTGTGTGTGTTTCAGATCAGTTTTCCTAGAAATACAGAAGATAGAACATCTTATCTAGAGAACCGAGTTCATCCATTTTAGCCAGCTCATGAACAGAATTTTACAATATCTGTGAAGAATTTGATTTCTATCAAATCTCCCTTTAATTGCAGAAGGGGGAATGAAGGAGAGGAGACCATTTGTGCTCTGGTTTGACCTTCATTTTTTTTTTCCTGTAGTAGTGGAAAGGAATGGGATCCCTACCCTCCCTGCTCCCCCAGGGTTACAGTTTCTCAGATCTCATCTTACTATTTCTATTTGTTCTAAATCTTTTGGTTGATCCTTTCAGTTCCCATTATGTTGCCTTCTGTTTATAAAGTATTTTCTTCTAGAAATGAGCCTGTTCTTGATTATCTCTCCTTTCAGGATAATAGTGCAGTTATCTCCTGCTAGATAAAAGAGACTTAGGTGAGGGATTTGGCAACCTGGCTAACTTCATTTATTTGAATTAAAGCAATATTTGGAGTTGGAGGAATTTGACACATATTTTCACATAACACATATTTTCTGTGGCATCACGGCTTGATGTAAGAGCTCATATAAAGCAATTTAAATCAGCACTGATTTTTAAGTGATTTTATGTTGCTCTGAGACTCTCCTTGTCCTTTGTGTCCTCTAAGTAGTTTGAACCTTGTGTCCTGACAAATGTATTGTAAAACAGGCAAATGTGAGTTGTGTATATTCTTTATATTAGCATCACTGTTAGTTGAGACAGGTACTTAAATGGTTTGTGCCATTTTGGAGGACTAGAAAGCCAATCCTGGTACTTTTGAAATTTATTTTGATGAGGAGATGAGCACAGGTGAAATGTGAGCACAGATTCTGGGAGGCTAGTTATATATCTAGGTAACTCTTTCGTTTTGAGATTTTGGATTTTTGCAGTGCTTGTCCTGGACTAGTCCTAGCTCTTTTTCTGGTTTTAACATGTGAGCTGAATGGAACCTTCCATTCAGGTATACCTTCTATAGGGTGTAATTGGGTTATCTTGACTTTTTGTGCCATTCATATTCTACTGATATGTAACTTCAATAGTTTAGTTTTATGGACCTTATTTTTCATTCATAATCCACGGGACACTGGAAAATTTGTTTTCTTCGCATGCATTTTTTTGACTTTTTATCACTTTCCTTTTAAATTAATTAATGAATATTAATTAATTAATTGTGTAGAAGTAGCCCAGCAGATTTTAAAGTGCCTTATATCAATTTGAGCTATTTTCTTGTGTGCATGTTTATTCTGTCACCACAACCCCTCTTAATAACCAACTTAAGAATAGACACATGCTTCTTTCTTCCTTTAGTGATAAAGAAAGGGTGCCAAATATTTATGCTATTCACTATGTATTTATCAATCATTACCTTGTCTCATGAAAATAGTTCACAAGGCTAAGGAAAGCATAAGAAGGGAGGTCAGCATTCTTCATTCGATTTATTTAAACTGAACTTATACTATGGAATAAGTCTCTACTGAGTTTGGCTCAAATATTACTGATAGTTTCATTCCTATTGTGCAGTTTGTAGCTATAGGATGTTGAATGGAGTTAAAAAGTTTGGCTGCCGTGTTTCAGTAGAGAAATTTCTTATCTCTAATTGCTTTCATTTGACATTTTGATTATTGCTCCTTGTTTCTCATTCTGTTTGCAGCTAGTTATTATTTGAAATTAGGCTTCAAAGCTTGAATTGAATAATAGTCATAGAGATAGTGATTCATCTCACATTTCAATCACATAAATAATAGACACTGTACGTTTTTCTTTTTCTGTTAAGAATGCCCAGCCAGAAACAAGCACAAATCCTGTTCTGTTTGTTTGACTTTTCAGCATCACCTGTGTTCATTGGAGCAAGTGTAAAAAAAATTAATAGCATTTAAATTTATTGAACAGAGATTTTTGTTTGTTTACATCAATGCGCTCACATGCACCCAGGGTACCTCAATGAACAGATGGACAAAAACAAAACAAAAAATGTTTCTTCACTGAGCTTATATTCAGCTTGGGGTAAGCAAAGGAAACAGACAAAATTAAAAATAAGCATGGTAGATAAATACACTAGATGATGTGATAGAGGTTGGTAGAGTCAGGAGAAAAAATAGAGGAGGGTGGGGAGGGGGGAATCAGAATGCTTAGGCCAGGGTGAAGTTGCAAATTTAAACTATAAATAGTAAAATCAGTGCAGGCTTCTTGAAGCACAGTTTGAGGTGAAGGCATTTCCCATGACACGATGTGTTCACGGTGGTAGCAGGGTATCAGAGCCACACCAGCATGCTCATGGATAGACGAGCCACGTGGACAAGAGGGTGAAGGAGGAGACAAAATCAAATGGAAGTGATCATCCAAAGGAATCGTTTGCCTTTGAATGGCCCAAAATAGTATTGCAAGGGCTGTTGATATTGTTTCTTATCAATAGTAAGAGAAAAAATTCTTTTCATAGTCATATTTTTCTAAAAGTGGTCATTTTCTTCTGTTAATGACTTTGGTCTGACTTCTGATTGGATGCTCTGCTCCTTTTCAAAATTCTTTGAATAACAGGTTTGATTAAAATTTAATGTAATCTTCTTAGTTTTCCCTTGGGCTCCTTTATTCTTTGCTCTTGTGGGGTGATGTTTTGTAGTTGTTTGTGGAAATCTGGCCTCATCTCTTCCCTCTAAGTTCTTTCCATTTCTTTTCAGTATTTTCTTTTTGATGTACAAGGATCTCTCCTTCTTTTTAAAATTTTTAAATCTTACAACTCTGCTACACTGAGCTTTTGTGTTTACAATATTGGATTGAGAATCACGGTAATGTTTTGAAAGTTCAACTTTGACCATTTCTAAAATTATCAACAGAAATAAATAATATCAATTTGTGGTTGGCAGGCAATATGATATGGTTTACGAGGATAGGTTTTAATGAGTTATTACTAAATGTGTTAATATGTGTGTTTTGCTCAGAACACACAGAATTTCTTATATAAAATGCAGCATTTGTTTTTAATAAAGAAAGAAGACTGTGAATGAGCAAGACACTTTCACCCAATTAGTTCGGTTTCCCTGCATGTAAAACAGAGGAAGTAAAGATTTTACACACTTGTAATTATTGGAGGTCATACATACATGCGTCCAACTCATGTGGCAGCTGGCACTCATGTGGTGGGCTGGTATTTACTGAGGTTCTGCTCTGTTCCAGCCATTTTGCCAATGGTTTTGCTTCTGTGATCTGAACTGGTCCTTGTATGCACACGTGATGTTTCCAAGAGAGAAGAAATCTCAGTGTTGTTCACTGCTGCATCCTAATGCAGAGCATAGTACTCAGTAGGTGATAGGCACTGAATACATATTAATTAAATGAGTGAACATAAATGCCCACTTCTCAGATGAAAAAACTGAGGTTTGGTGAGATTATACAAATGACTCAAGAGGACACATGCAGTAAATCGTGCTGCAGATTGAGCACAGTTAGTCTGATTCCAGAGCCGGAACTCTCAACTACAACACCAGTAGGCTCTTATTAGTGCTGTGTGGGAGCACCAGAGAGACGGCTCTAACTTCATTCCTTAACTCCACAGATCCTCTTCTCTATTTTTATTTTAAGGTGAGGGTATGGTGCTTTGCACACTGAATTTAGTAGATAGGATTATTGTCCATGGTTGTAAAAACATTATCACATCTTATTTCCCCTATAATATCAGAAAATAAAACATCACAGTGTTTCAGCACATGTGCATGTGGTCACATGTACCATCAGACACACAGCAGCATACATACACACAGACATGCATGCACTGGATGCTCACTGGGATCCTTTGAAGGGTCAGCAGATATATAAATTTTGTAACATACCGTTAAGCAGTAGTTTGAGGCCTGGTGAAATAATTGCTGATGTGGACTAAATTAATAACAAGTGAATAAGGAACAAATTAATCTCAGAACCTTAACTTGAATCCCCCAAAGAATGGCATTTCATTGCTACTGGGAGGTTAGTGTTTGTTATTCCAGTTTTTCCTGATTGATAGAATATTGATTGTTGTACATTGTGTATCTTTTTGAATGCTCAAAAGTTAAAAAAATAGAAGGAAGTCTGGTATGACCTTACTGTTTATATTCACAAAGAAGTCAATGAAGTTTTTAAAAAGAAAGGACTCTTGGTATAAAACTAATCTGGATTAATAATATATGATTTCAATTTGACTCTAAGGTTTTAAATGGTGAAACCGGGCTTTTTTGTATTTATTTGCTAGATAACACATAGAAATTATAAAATGGACTTTGTAATGGTATTTAATTACTTCTTCAGTGACAAAGACAGACAGCAAAAGAGACGGGTTAATGAAGTACAGAAACTATATTTTTATAAATTTGTTATAAGTGCATATGGTCTTGATTTAATTTGTGACTCAGAATTCCAGATGTTGTCATATCTGTGTTTAATGCAGCTCAAAAGATCTCAAACTGTTGTGGAACAATTTTCTTAGTACTTTTAGCAAACCAGAATGTGTCAAATTCTGAGACAGTATTAACAATAATAGTTGTTGCAGCAACTATTCTAACTTTGCACATGAGTAAAAAATAGAAAAGCATCATTGAATTCAATATTAACCAAATTTATGTTATGGACAGAAGCCACAGGACTTCTTTTTCTCCTGTGCGCTGTTTGTCAGTTTCAGAAATGCTGTCAAAGGGGTCAATTTGGGAGAAAAGCAAGGACCAAAGAGGTCACTGAAGAACATTTCTTTAGTTTTTATCTTTTTTTTTTGTTCTAATATAATGGGATGAAAATTTCTTTTAAGTGTGATCAATAGGGAAGAGGTAGAGATTAGAAAGAATGAGAATGGATGCATTCTTTAATAAATGTGTGGAATCAGGACATGTTACAATGTATATTTTAAGGATGATTTATATGCTTTTTAGTATGATTCTACAAATGCATTCCATTCTCTGAAATTATCATGTTTCCATGTTGGCTTGTGTTTGACATTATTTTTGCAGTTAGTTATGATAATTTTACTAAAAGGGAATTATGCAGGGGCAGGGAGTGAGATATTGAGCAAAAACTTATTTATTTACACATATGAGTAAGTTCAAATTTTAGTGAAAGTGTTAGATTTTTCTTTTCTCCTAAGATTATGAGCATTTCAAGACACCAATCAGTAGTCACTGAACTACTCGATCTTTGTTAAGGTCAATGACTCAATGCCAGCCACTAAAATCACAGCAGTTATAGGATCCCCAAAACCTCATGGGTACATTATGCATTGGTATCATGTGATGGACAGGCCCAATGTGTTTTCCCTACCCAATAGTAGTCAACACAGTCCTGTGCTCTGAGCCAAAGCATTTTTTAAAAATTTTTTAAATTATTCATCTGTGCATACAATGCTTGGGTCATTTCTCCCCCCTCCACCCACCCCCTCCCTTACCACCCACTCAGCCCCCTTCCTCTCCCCCACACCCCCTCAATACCCAGCAGAAACTATTTTGCCCTTATCTCTAATTTTGTTGTAGAGAGCGTATAAGCAATAACAGGAAGGAACAAGGGTTTTTGCTGGTTGAGATAAGGATAGCTATACAGGGAGTTGACTCACATTGATTTCCTGTGCGTGGGTGTTACCTTCTAGGTCAATTCTTCTTGATCTAACCTTTTCTCTAGTTCCTGGTCCCCTTCTCCTATTGGCCCCAGTTGCTTTAAGGTATCTGCTTTGAGCCAAAGCATTTTTATCGACACCCTCCAAATACCATCTTGAGCCTCAGTCTTGTAGAGGGTGCTTTAAGCACTTGCGGCTTAATGTTAGAAAGTCTCAAGTAGTAAGCCACTGAGTTTACTGCTCAACAAGTTCATGGCAATCCCCTGCACATCTTGGTGTGATATTTAGAAAGCAATATGTAGGTGTGTTTAGTAAAGTACTGCTTCAGCTCTTACTAGAAGGCATATCTCCTGCCCATTAGGTTTTCATTCCAGTGAGTAGTGAAAGGTGCCATCCTTTCTGTGCTTCAGTGTTTGAATGCTTCTCTCCGATCCTGCCTCTCTTAGGCTTAATTGATTCCTCTCTGGGCCAGACCATCCTGGATCTAACTGAAGAAATTTAGTTTGGGCTGAAAAAAGGTCACTTTGAAACTTTGGGCTTGAGAACAAAATGTGAGGTTATTGGGGGAGTGGTCAATGTAAATTAATTTGAGCTAATTAACCAGGATGAAACATGCTTCTGTATTAGTTATAAAATCACAAACTACTAAGAATTTAGAGACAAATTACATTAGCTGGTGCTAATGGCTTTCAGCCAGATGTGGAATTTACCTTTGTTGTGTTCCAATGTCCTGCTCAGTTTAGAAAACACGTTAAGGGCCATCAAACTTAGCACATTTTGGCAGTTGTTCAAATGTTCAGTCACCTTCATTTCAACAATCTCACATACATGTATATACTTTTGCAATATAAAAAATAGAAAAGTCCAACAGTAGCATTTATTAAAGATTTCCATTTACTAATACTTCAAGATTCATTAATAAGTGAAAATTATAGTTAATAATGAACTTGAGAGGTATTATTTTTCAAGTTTATTAAAAATTTATATTACATGTAGTTTCAGTGTTAAATACATATTTTTTGCATTGTAATTCTTTAAAAATTGATAATTATACATAACTCCACTTATGAAGTTATATGATAACTCCAAGTTAACAAAAAAAATTATCATCTCATTTATCTGATGCTAGAGAAATTAAAACAGTACATCTAACTTGGATTTCAGCTTTCTTTGTCTTCTCTCTGTCTTTCTTGGATATGTCTATCTATCCATCCATCCATCCATCCATCCATCCATCTATGTAGTTATCATAGTCTACTTAACCTTCTTGTTAACATTGAATCAAGGAATATTAGAAGTATAGGTTTCAATTTTGTCATTTTATTGATGAAAAACTATGACCCACAGCAAGGAAGTCATATAGCTGTTGGACAGTCAAGGAGAGAATGTAGCTTGGCATCCAGACTTGCAAATTGATACACTTAGCTTTACAGCTGGTCTTATATGAATCAGAAATTCTATCACTTTTAAATGGTCTAAAATTTCTCTGAATTTGCACTGTACCAACTATCCTGGTAATGAATTGACCCTTGTTCTATAAAGGCTGTTTAGACTGTGGCTTACTTGTCCCACATGAAGTCTATTTTATGTAAAGTTTGTAAGAATTCCATGTGGAACTGACAGGGGAATAGGAAATAAGGTCTCACTCCTTTAGAGTTCACAAAGAACCCCTATCCCTTTATCATATTTTGATAAAAATATTCCCAGATTTTTAGCATTGAATGTGACATTAGGTTTGTAGTCCAACTTCAGGGGTTCCATTTGTCAGGTCCAGCCACTCACCTCTATGATGCCAAATAAAGAGATGATTAATGGTGAAGGACAGAGAAAGGAGGTTTATTATGTGAGGTGGGCAGCTGGGGGAGGAGGCAAAGTAAGCATCTCAGCTCATCTTTGGAATAGAAATGTGAACTTTAGGTTTACGCAGACAAAGGATTTGGGTTAAGGGCAAAAGGTATGTATAATTATTAAACAGTCCTGGTCAGAGTATGTCCTGGTTGGTCATCAGCTCAGTCCTGTTTTGGTTTTTTCTGTGTGTGTGTGTGGTGGGGGGTTGGATTCCAGAGATGATATTATTGCTGTCATCTCTCGAGGGGACCAATCTAGTCAGGATAAGCAAGTCATTGTTACCTTGCAGGTAGTCTGTCCTGAAAAGGTTCTATTGTTCCTTTGGGAGAGCAGTTTCTGCTATACTTTGTTGTAAAGATGTTTTCCGTCCTTCCTGATTCCAAGGTTGCTGCATAAAGAATGGCTTAGGGCAAATACAGATACAAAATGGAGACAGAGGTGCTTTTCTCCTGGCTTTAGTTAATTTATGGACCCAAGTAAGCAGTCAGTGCTTTTAGCAATAGTAGTTTCTAAGTACTATTAGAAATATAGGCACACTCGGGGGGCAAGTTCATATAGGCTTGGGGTATGTAGGTGAATAGAAGATGCTAGTTGGATGATTCTCTCTGTGTGTCCATGCTTGTCTGTGCAGATTTCCTCTCAAAGATCACATACTTACATCAGGAGCACTGCCCTTTGTCTCTGTCTCCAGCATCTAATTGTGAACAAGAAATCCAATCACTTTTCTTTAAGATTACTTGAGGGAATGAGTTTGCCAAAGAGGAAATGGGCATGGGAAAGCTGAGTGGGGCACAGAAGAGGAACTTGGTCTATTCACCATTTTCTGTTGGATAGCTCCAGACTTCTGCAAAGGCAATTACAGGACAACTCCAGAGCAGTGCCAACTGGATGGATGCTGGGAATGTACCCGGAGTATCTTAGGGTCAGCAGGGGTCCATCTTGTCTGAACACAGGTGGCCCAAAACTTTTACCCTGCATTTGTTACTTTTGCTGACCCCTGAGCCTCAAAAGTATCATTTTATTTTTATAGTTCACAAGGTGCTTTCACACAATCTCTTTTATGTTCATACTTTGGGTAGTAGAAATCATTCCTTCTATTTCTCATTATTGGCAGGACTGGAACTCAAACCAAGGACTTCTGAACAACTCTCAAAGCATTATTCTGTGAGGTGCTCTGCAATTGTTTTGGAAGCACACACACACACACACACACACACACACACACGTATGTATGCACTCAGAGGGACATGCATGCATTTTGAAGGTAAAAGCCGTACAGATGTGTCTGTCCACAGACACACTTCATTAGGTATATCAAAAATAGCCTCAACAATGTGCTTCATGAACTTGGAAGCTATATTTCAATGGCAATTTTTGGGTATCAGCAAAGTGGTTTTCATTAATTATACATATAGACTGACATACACCTATATATGTACGTGTACATATAGCATTTGGCACATCTATTTCTACATCTGTGTCTACATCTCTATGTGATGTATATCTATACCTGATCTATATCATTATCTATATATCAATCACTATCCTCAGTTCATGTCCTAATTGTACTACAGAAGATGGACAGAGGCCATGAAACATAAGCTTAGAGCTAATTGTTTCAAAGTCGACGAAGAATACAGGTAACCTGTCATTCGATGAGATTACTTAGAAAGCTCCTATACATCTAGGACTTTCCTGACCTTGCTTACATTTCAGTAGCAATGACATCCCATCACAGCTACATTTGTCTTGCAGCAGAGACAACAAAATTGTTTTATCTTCTCACTTCATGGTCCATGTGTTCACTATTATTCCTCACCCTGGCTGTCCTTGCTGCAGTGATGCTCAGCTGTGCCATGTCTCTGCAGTGTGCTTTGGGGGATGAGTCTCAGTGAGGATGAGTGACGTAACTAAGCTTATGAGGTGGGAGGTTCAGCACTTACAGGACCTTGTTGCCAGGTTTTTGCTTTTGTGTGCAGAGTCTGCATGGTGTTGCATGAGGTTCCCGATGGCGTTTGAGCTCCTGAGCTGAGCAGGAGGCGTGCTCCTCAGTCCAAGCATGCAGTTTCTAACCTTTGCCAACTATGATTAGACATGTAATTGTGCAGCTGAATTTAGTCTACCATTTGCATATGTAATTAATTATAATATAGTTAGTTCTCTCTGGGCTCCCTTTCCTATAAATTGAATTACTCAGGGACTGTTAGATGACACTAAAGTCTTTTTTAAAAGTACATGTGACATTTTGAAGGATAAAACTAAGTGCCATTTATAGCACTCCAACTTCAAATTCAGAGCCTTCTGCTATGATCAGAGAATGAGGAGGGCCTCAGTCTTTTAGGATGCAGCTCAGAAAGCTTTCTACAGCATCAGCTTCTCTTCTCAACAGGGTTCCGTGTTCAATGGTGATCATGAAAATCACATCACCCCAAACCAGAAAGGATCACTCTTTTGTGCATGCATTTATTTAACACATGTGTGTTTTGTACCCATTATTATGTGCTGTCTTAGTATGTCATTCCTACTGTTGTAGGTTGAATTGTGTCCCTTCAAAATTCATGTGCTGGTGTCCTACCTCCCATTATGTCAGAATATGACTGTATTTGGAAATTGGGTTGTTATAGATGTAATTAGTTAAGATGAAGTCATATGGGACCTTAATCCAAATGTGACTGTGTCCTTATACAAAGGTAAATTTGGACACAGGCACACACACAAGAGGAAAACTACATGCAGATGGCAGAGATCAAGGTAATGTTTCTATAAGCCAAGGAATGTCAGAGATTGGAAATTACTCACCAGAAGCTAGGAAGAGGCATGGATCAGATGTTGTCTCACAGCCCTCCGAAAGAATCAATTCTGCCAGCTCCTTAATCTCAGACTTCCAGCTTGCCGAGTTGTGAGACAATAAATTTCTGTCTTTTGAGCCACTCAGTTGATGGTACTTTGTTATGGAGGCCCTAGCAAAGCAACACATCTGAGTACCCAGTTTGGGTGGGGTGAGGCATTCTAAGGCTGAGGATTAGGGTCAGGATCCTCTCTCACTGACAACTCACACAACACCCAGAATCTCCTTTTGTGGATAGAGTCCAAACGGCACTCTGGTAATTCCCAGTGGTTCAAGGCTTCCCCACTTCTGGGCCCTGCATGCCTAAAGGTGTGCTGGGGAATTTATCTTTTCAGCCTCCAAGGAGAGACCCAGGTTACTGAAAATGCCAAATGCTGCTAACAATTCTTAGGTAGGACAGATGATAAAATAATGGAGGAACATTTGAAAAATCAAAAGTCAAGCATGATTGGGTTCCATTTTGCTTTCCAGACAGCCAGGGTTCAGGACAGCATTAGACTTCTATGTTGCAGTGGTCTGCAGTCTTAAAAATATTGTGGAAAGGGAAGATTTATCTGCATCCAGAAAATATACTTTAAATAGGGCAGTTTAGTGGAAGGAGCTGGCAGGAACTGCGAAAAGGTTTCCACTTGGTCAAACCTGAATTTGCAGCCTGGCTGCTGCCCAGGCAGTGTGTGGGAGTGGATAGGAAGTCAGTCAAGCAGTGGAAGGAGGGCCAGGAAGGCCAGTGGTGGTCACAATAGTGGAAGATAGATAGGGTGGGATACTGTTCCCCAGTAGTGAAGGAGGTGGTAGGTTCTGCCCACATGGGGAAAGGTATGCAGTTCTAAACTTCCTATGTTTGCTCACTCCTCCTGGACACTCTGAGAGTGTGGTCCTATGTTTTGTGCAGAAAAAAAGGTTTGGAAACCAGCACATCTCAAAGCTATAGAGAAAAAGTATAGTCATTTATATTGAGGTGATTTCACTTGTAACAGGGAGAAAAGAGAGAAAAACCAAGAGAAAGAATGAGACAGTCTCACATCCTTCTTAAGTGTCCATTGGTTCCTCATCTGCATTTGCATTTAAATTCCTTTTGCATCATTTTCCTAATAATTATTCCATTATACAGAGCACAGGTAGGAATAAAGGAATAACAAAGGAATATAACTTGCTGAATCAACGTTGTAAAGTTTTTACATTGCTCAAACACTTTACTTACAAGAAAGATCTTAAGAATCTTCCTTAAACCTATTTATTATTCTTACTTTAGTCACAAACTGATGAGCGGTGTCATGTAATCCCATGTCTTATTGCAGATTAGATGTCATGAGGTTAGGGAAGAACAGGCCCCAGTCTGCTGAAGGCCGACTGACGTCAGCAAGGTACCCGCTCTATGACAGTCTCAAAAGGTAAATGAGCGCAGGAGATGAATTAATGGGCCCACAAAACAATAAGCAGTCGCTATCCTATGGCAGATCCTCATACATAGGAGTTATCCTACCATACTCCATCATCCCAAATGACGGTGTAACATTGATGATCGTGATGATGGCTTGGGGAAAGGATTATTACCTTATTATAAGCTCTCAGATACCTCAGGGCTTGTATGATTAGCCTTAAAAAAGCAAGTAAAAAAATCTGATGCTTAGTGAGGCCCGCAAGGCATCTAAACAAGAGAGCAAATTCTATAATATCATGGCAGAAAATCACATATACATATTTTTACTATTTCTGGCAATTTGTAATTGTATTTTGCTTTGTCTTAAGTGGTTCTCAGTGTTCAAATGCGTTTAATTTCATAGTGAGCATGAGTGATCCATGACATTTTTCCATGTTTGTTCCTCTATCACATGGAAACAAATGTGTTGGAATGCCTGTGACGATGGTGTTGGAGTGATAACTTTGAATATGGTTTGACTTACTATAAACACATTATTGGCAAATTTTATGTTTTACCAGTTACCAGTCACATTGCTTTTGACATGCTGTACAATTTTTGTAACATAATAGTAACTCATGAAGATATGATTGAGTACTGTGGCTAAAGGGTCAAGGGTTCAGGATTTAAGAGAGTGAAATTTCTTCTCCAGGCACCAAACTTACTGTTCTGTTTGTTTCTGGTACATCTCAGTCCCCTGGGTTTAATTTGGGATCCCAAAGGGCCTCTTAGTTTAACCCCTTACCTCTTGGTAGGGCATATTTTCCGTAAGCAGATGTACTGCCTCGTGTGCTTTATTCTTCTCTGAGCATTGTAGCAGTGGGATTGCATGCTGTTTATTATGCACCTAAGTAGTTATGTCCTAGTTTCTGCTCTCTCACAGTGCTGATATATTCATGAAAGTGTAATGTAAAATACATCAGGTTTTTTTTTTTTATCCTGGGATATTGTAAAAGGGAGTAATGGGCTAGAAAGGTAAGAAAAGGGAATTAAAACTCCAATAAATCTGTGTTAGACTCACTGCCTGGCTGCATTTGAGGTCTTACCTAGTTTATTTCAGGCCTGGGGTGCTCCCCAAGATACATAGGACCCAAGGTAATGTATTTTAGAGGCAATGGTATCGGGAACAGAAACTTCCAACTGCAGTTTTGATATGCTAGGGGATCCTCAACTCTTTCAAGAGGGATTACAAAGTAGCTCAAAAGAAAATACATTTTAAGTTTCTTTAATATAAAGGAGTAGATGCCATTGAGGCCACTTTTCTACAGGGGTGGAATTTGACCCGGACTGAGTTAAGTCTCAGACATTTAGATACCAGTGGCTCACAGAGCCAGCCACCAGCAAACATAGTCAAGTAAAACAGTCCTGGGAAAATGCAGTGCAGTGTTACAGGTTCTACTTCCAGGATAGGGTTTGTGGAAGTGCTGGCTCTTGAACTTTAGGCGGGATATCAGGGGAGAGATCTAGTCTTTGCTCAGTCAGGCTGCTGGCTTGGAGATACCTTAGAACTGGCCACTTGTATCTATGTAAGTTTGGCTAACTCTTAGGACAATCTGTGCCTCTTTTTGAAATATCCTTTTGGCAAAAGAGGGAATAACAGGTTTTGTAACATTTTTTTCTTTCTACTCATTTCTTTGATTTATTTATTAGCAAATACATGTGTTTATGTGTGTATTATATATAATATCCATACGATGTACACATGTATGTACCATATGTTAAAACATATACATATGTACTAACATATGTATGTGTGCACATTTGTATGTGTATATGTACATATGCATATCACATATATTTTGTAATATGTCTATGTATATTATATGATAAATACATTACATATCATATGCAAACATATACCTGATTATAGATATTATATCATATACATTTATAGTTTTCTTGCTAAAGCTATAAGAAATGGATCAACAAACACTATATTTATTCCAGTGTGTGGCAGGTGTGACTAAAGACTTGCTTATAGACCCTAGTAAGAAATCCACAACAGTTAATACACGAGACAATTTTTTTCTGATACCAGAAATTAACTTGTAGAATAAAAATAGCAACTCTCATTGACATTGTTGAGAAAGTGGTTGTAATTTGTTTATTTGTATGCTCAAGTATTTGCTGAGTGCCTACTATGAATAATTGCTTTGTGATAATAAAATACCATGGTAATATAACAAGGCTGCCAGCTCTCTGAGACCAGGGATGATTTCTTATGAATTGTTGGATCCTTGGACCTGGTACACGTCCTGGAAAATATAAACATCATATATGTTTGGTTGGTTGAAGTAATCTGTCCTGTGAAGACACATGGACATAGTCCTTTTAGTTTAGTTCAGGAAATGTGTACAGTTCAACTGAGGATACACTCAGAAGGAGCTAGTATGGAAAAAATGTTTTGGGCCATTGGTGGAAAGAGAAGACAGTTCCAACTGAGTAAAACACGATGATTCATATGTGGATATACTTTATTGATGGCTTCAATTTGCAGAATTCTTACATCAGGCAAATCTCAATATTGCTAATTGACTGATTCAAGATAGATTTTCTATTATTGTACAAGCAGTAGAAAGAAATGTCTGCTCTCTTATTTTCCAATTGACCTCTCAGAAAATGAGCCATATCTTCTCAGTATGTAATACTTTGTGAAGATGGCTTGCAGGGCTCACGGAGTGCTTAAGTGCATTGGTAAATGGAAAATTTTGAATAAACATTTGTTAGTATTGGCTGGGTCTGCCCATCTTAATCTGGCAGACACCTTATAAAATTGCTACACTTTCTGTCTGAGTGATGGAAAACAAGTTTGGTAATTTCAGAGAAACGGTATTCAATAAATTATTTAATTGTTGGCTTTTAAAGCTTATTTTATTTCTCTATCTTGAATACCCATGAGTTACTTTGTAGGGATTTGGAGAGGGGATGTTTGGGTGATGCTAATTCTTCCATTTGAACTGTTGAAGAACTCATAGGGGTGGATAACTATGAATAATTTTCTGTGGAGCATAACCTGAAGGGTGTTTATGAATACCTGCTTTATTTTCATTTTATTTATTTATTTTATTTGTTATCATTTTTTAAGACAGGGTCTTTAGCAGGCCTCAAACTTATGATCCTTCTTCCTCAGCTTCTTGAGTGCAGGGATTGGGGCATGTGTCACCACATCCAGCATGAATATCTTCTTTAATTAAAAGAAAATGTTGATCATAGATTCTTGTTCTTTCTCTAGAGACGACCTTCCTTCAGTGTATTGAAAGTGTATTCCTTTCCTAATAAACTTTACTATAATCATTTAAAAACATTAAAAAAATCATTTAAAAAGAGAAAATGTTATTTATCTTTGGGTTGGAGATGGAAATAGACTTTTTTTTTTCCCTTTGGTGTTGATACTACAGGTTGAACTCAGGGCCTTGTGCTTGCTAGGCAGGTACTCTACTACTTGAGTAACTCCACTATCCCAGAAATAAACATTATTGATGTCACTGTTATTAATTTAAAAATCTATTAAAATCAAGAATTTGAACTGTTTTGATTCCCTTCCCCTCAAGGTGTAACTGGTGTATTTCCGAGAGAACGACTGAAGTCCCTGTTTGGGTCACCATTGGCAGTTTCTACACTAACTTTCTTAACATTTCCTATGACACTGGAGCCCTTTCAAGAGTAATAATGTGAATTCTCATATACCTTTCCCTGTGATCAAAATGCCCTTACCCCTCTCCACGGATACACGCCTGCTTATCTTTCAAGATTGAGCTCAAATGTTACCTTCTAAGACTCAGACAGATTCTGAGACCTCCACTTTGGTTGTAATTTATAAAAAGCCAGGCACACAATTATAATTTAACTATGGATATGCCAGCCTTCCCTGCCTGGGAGTTCTTTCTGGCTCAGGGTTGTGTTACAGTGAGTACCTTCAAGGCCCAGGGCCATGTTCTTAGGGCTTAACTCATTGTTGAATTGATTGTTGGACAGATGAATGTGAACCTTGCCTTTTCTTATTCCTTGGAGGAGTACAGGTCTGCTGATGCTCTGAAGGTTCTCAGCTGTCCTTGAACTAGATTTCCTCCTGGTCAGAGGCTCCAGAAGGGCAGGCTGGCCTGCAAACCTGCTGGCAGAGAAGGACGACTTCCTTGTCATTCTGTAGGTTTCACATCCTTTTTGCCCCACCTGACTTTTCATACAGCCCCCGAGTCACTTCCGAGGGGAGTGCTACACTGAAGGGACATGTATGGTTGAGGACAGACCAGAACCAGTGCTCAGACATTAGGGTTAGTTTCTGTGTTTCCTACACGTTTCTGAGGACATGGTTGATAGCAGAAAATAATCAGCAAGAGCATCCTTCTTAGGAAGCTTTCAAACCTGTGCCCTGAAAAGAACAATAAACCTCCTTTCCTTATAAATAATCACTCATATTTTTCCTTAGGGCTGACACTGAGTATCTCTAGTCATTTAAGCCACCACGGGTAATTGCTAACAGAGCTGAATTAATAGTGCAGTGATATAATAGGGATAGGACTTTGGGTAGATTTGATTAACTTATAGAATAGAGATATTTTAAACCATTGGCCCAAGTGTTGTTCCTATCCATTCTTTTAAGTAAAAAATTTTGAGTGACCTTGGATAATCATTTGATTTCCCTATTGGTAAAACAGTGATGAATATGGGCCTTTAAAGTCTGTTAGGAGAGTTGAGACTAAATCGATGAGCCTTTTTAAAGATATGAGTATTGTCATGATGGAATTTATTGATGTAAATTTTTCTCACTTTTATTTAACTGAACAAGGAGGGTTTACCTTTCTTTTCTGGGCCTTGCTCATTGCTCTTTAGGTAATATAATGGGAACTTAGGAGTACAAAAGAGAGGACAGTAGTGGTTTTGTAAATCATGGCCAACCATGAAGAGGATAGAATTCTTTACTTAGCAGATGAGAAACTGAAAGTCAGAGTACATAACACCAGTTTTTAACAGCATAGCCAAACTAAATCTCAGGTCACTTGGTTCCCAAATTCAAATTTTATTAACCTGTAAATATGAAAGAGTAAATTGTGTGAGATAAATTAAACAAATGTTGGAAAATATGAGACCCTAGTAATATCTAAATACTTATTTCTGTTAGGCTTCCATCAACATTTGCAAGAGATTTTTTAGTGTAACAGAGTTTTCTGTTTATTATTACTTTATTTGTTAAATGTGATACATCTTTTGTGTTTCTAAGACATCTTCAAAGAAGGGGACAACTTGGTTTGCCCTCACCTTTGATCATGGGTATTTGAGAAGATGGTAGCTGTCACTGAGGAGAACTCCATGTTTTGTTCATTTAAAACACTGTCTTAGTGCTACACTATTGTTTTCTTAAAATGCTTTGCTTTGCCTGACTCTGAATCTCTTCTGCTTACTTTCCACTGCTCCCCTCACCTTTCCACAGATGTTTTTGGTTATTGGTAGTATGATAGCATTCCTTTAGTGGTAGTGTTTTTTCACAGCACCAACCTGCTCCTCCTGCACGAGGTGACTTTAAAACCAGCCAGACTCAACTATGGGAAGCAGCAGGGACACTTGCCAGCAGATGTAGCCACCATCCTTTCCTGGGAGCATCATTGACAAAACCTAATTTTGCTTTAAAGAGTTCACACAGAAAATACATTTTCTTCAGCATTAATCAGATAACTGCACCAAGTAGATCATAAAGCTGCTCAACTCTCTGGAGCTCAGAAACCAGGGCACAAGAAACTCCGATTGCAGTGTGATCTGTTCATGACCTTGTTAGACAGATCATCTCAGGTCTCCCTCAGGGGTCTGTTTTCAGGTGCACCTTTTCTCTCACCCTGAAGAAATAACCTCTTCCTTTGGGCCACATGGAATGTAGTGAATGGCAGAACACTAAATGAGAGTGCAATCAGAGCAGCTAGAGTCCTTAGAGGGCTGGCCAAATCTGTTTTGAATTGCGTGTGTGTGTAAAATGTATGTGTGTACACTTGTGTGTAAACATGAAGGGAAGTGGGCCATATGGGACACAGTTGGAGATGGAGGTAATGTTGGCATCCTGGAAGGACACAGACTAGAATTAGGTCATGCCCTCGATGCAGCTCTCAGCTCCTAAAGATGAGACCCTGGCAGTCACTTCCCACCCCCAACAGGGAACAATCTGGTCTGGAATCTGACTCCAAATGATTGGTTCACTACTGAGACCAGGGGCATTAGACCTGGAGGCCAAGCTTCCTTCTTCTGGACTTTGGCACCTAATACCTTATATGTAGAGGGAGGGGTAGTCAAACACCACACACACACACACACACACACACACACACACACACACAGAGTCAGACAAAGATGGAAAGGAAGTTTTATTTATTGCTTTCCTCTCTCCTGACCCAGAAAGACACTTTTCTGTTCATTATGGCACAAACTCTTGCTGACAGATGCAACAGAGATGCACATTAAAGCTCAGATCATGCACAAAGAGAAACAACTCCATTCTAATTTGAAGAGTAAATTCTCTTCCCCTTTAATATCTATCATCTCCATTTATTCCACTTTTCAAGTTCTGGGATTCTTTGTGTTAGAACTTTTCATTTTAAATAGTTGTAAGTCAAGTAAAGAAAAAGAAAAACAAAAGAACTTTACATAAGAAAAGGGGAAAAGATTGTGTGTCTTTTGTGTCTGGATATGTGTGCTTCACTTTAACCAAACAAATAGGGCAAGGATAAAAGTACCTCTAGTTTTCCCTTCTTTTCATCCCCTCAGCTTGTTAATGTTGAATCCCTTCTTTAACTTTTTACAAGACTCTTCTCTAAAATTTACCCAACCCAAAGCTACACCATTTAAAGGAAAATTGATGCCAGAATCATAGGACTCAAAGGAAGCAAGCCATCTCACTTTATAGGGAAAGAAAATAAGTCCTAAGGCGGTGAAGCAACAACTTAGAGTCATGCAGAAGTGTTTGTGGACTGTGAGTGCCTTGTATATTTTGTGAGTGGTATCTTTTTGCAGGGGTGAAAAATTAAAGGTCATGGAAATGCTAACAATTGTTTGCATACAGAATTTGCTATATTCAAATTTAACTGGATCAAGAGTAATTGAGATTCAACAACTGAACCAAACCAACTTCATCCTGTGATGAAGATTCAGGGAGGTTCCTGTCATCACACATGAAGAAGGAGGGAAAATTCAACAAAACAAAATCCCCCTCCACCTACAAAATAGGAAATGTGCTCTAAGAAGATTGTTATTTGACTGTAGAATTTTCCTTAGCATAATCTTTTTAGTGGGTGAATTTTTAACTGATCCTTCTTTTGCAATTTTGTAATAGATAACACTAATTTTTAACATACTGTTTACTGAGCAATTCAGTGCTTGTAGTATTTCTACAGTTTACTACTGAATTTGTATTCTCCTGACTCTATGCTTTGTGCCCAAACTGCACAATCCTTTTGTGTAAGAGACATCACTTATGGGAATAAAATGCAACTTTCTCCTCTCTTTAATTCTTTCCTAGCAGAATCTATGAAGAATTCCTTCTGCTCTTTGGTACTGCAGAGTGGGCAATGAAACTGCCTTTCCCTGGGTCAGCTAGTGCAGGCTGAGAGTCCTATCATTTCAAATAGTTAATCACATGCTATTACTTAGTTGATAATCACATTGGGGTTTGGAAAGGTGCCAGGGCCTCCCTTATGCACGGAGAGAAAAGTGGTAGCATTTCCAGGTGTGCTATGTGCTCAGTGAGTTTGGTGCAGTGCAGCAAGCTTGTGTAATAGGAACATGCTGATTGGCTCGTTGCTCCAGTTGAAGGAGTGGGAAGAGCTGGCTCCTTGCTGTGCGAGGTGCTGTGTGTGTATTATATGCATGTATGCATTTGTGTGGGTGCCTGTTTACTTTCTTTTAAATCTCATTAACCAAGTGTCAAGTACATCTGCCATTACACACTTAGCAAGGTTACTATTTATGGTGTCCCATTTTTATTCAGGTCTTGGAAAACTCACTACATATTTGCTCTTTTCTTCAGGGTTTATTTTTAAAAGAAATATTACTACATACATGAATGGCCCTGGGTTGGCTGTTGGCCATCGTCTGCCCCTGGTACTACCCTACATGCTAGGCCCCACACCAGTTCCGGTGCCTAACACCTGTCCAGAAAACTGCCTGAATCTAATATCTCCCTCATGTGAAGGCACATTGGCAGATTTCAAAGAGTAGAATCACAGAAATCAGAATGAGGAAGCTATTTGACATTTTGTAGACCAGTCCTTCTGTTTTATAAGTGAGGAAAAGGAGGCAGATAGGTGAAGTGACTTGTTCAGGTCAGGTAGAAAGAGTCCAGCTAGAAACTGGGTCTGCTGACTTAGTTCAATTCTTTGTTCTGATACTATTGCATTGTTATTTTTAGAATATTATGATAAGTTGATTGAATCTTTCATGCCCCCCTGACATATCCTATAGGTTTCTTTAGAGCCAAGATTGTTACCCAAGAAATCATTGAAGCTCTTTCCACTTCTCTTGAAAATTATAATCAATATACTTAGAGAAATGATGTCTGTTTGGATGCTTGTGAATTCTTGATATATGATCTACATATTATAGGTGCCTGATAAGTGTTGAGTCAGTTTTGTAATCAGGATTGTATTTGAATTGAAAAGGGTGAAGGTGAATGAACATTTTTGGTTTTTTTGGCGGTATTGGAGCTTTAACTCAGGACCTACACCTTGAGCCATTCTGCCAGTCCTCTTTTGTAAAGGGTGTTTTTGAGATAGTGTCTCATGAACCGTTTGCCTGGGATGGCTTTGAACCGTGATCCTCCCGATCTCTGCCTCCTAAGTAGTTGGGATTACAGGAATGAGCCACTGGCACCTGGCTGAATCTTTTTATAGTTAGGTATAAATATTCCAAGTTTCCCAGTTGGCATTTTTGCAGTTTACTCCACTGCAAAGATCTGATTTGGCTCAGATCTCTGTTTGGAGGGTTTTTAACTGAACTATTCCTCTGACACAAGGCCATCCTCATGCAGTTGTACATTTGTGCCATTGGTCCAGCTTTGCTGGACTTCTCTCGATCACACTGGACAATGGGAGAACTGTTTGAAGTCAGTTCTAACCTTAGTTGCACTGTGTGACCATTGTGACACCAAGAAAGTTACAAAACTTCTTGGCTCATCTGCAAAATGGGATGCTCTTGGACATTAGTGCACTAATGAATGGGATGTACTTGGTCCTGTATCTGAATGCCGTGTCCCATAAATTCCTGTTTCTATGAGCAGCTGCTGCAGGGTTGATTACTGTCTGCATGACCTTCCTTGCTTGTGTCGTCTGGGTCTTGGTTTCTTATCTGTGAAATGGAGATGGAAATGACACACTACATGTAAAGTGCTTAGGAAGTCTATCACCTACAGCCATACATTTACATATGCTCAAAAAACTAGCAATATTGCTATGTAAATCACTTGGCACAATAATAGTACACATGGTATGTCTTCAAGAAATAGTACCTCTTGTTATTGCTACTTTTACTCCTTCTTCCTTTTTAGAACTAGTTCATAAAGATAAGTGGCATCATAGTAGCAACATTTATAAGTCTTGCATAATGTTTAGTTTTATAAGTTCAGGTTATTAAGTCCATTATTGTATATCCATCTTTAATAAGAAAACCAGAACACACTGGTGTTTTCATTTCCTAGTACTGCTATAACAAATTACCACAAATCAAGTGGCTTAAAATAACAGAAATGTGTTACCTTACAATTCTGTATGTCAGAAGACTCATAAGGGTCTCATCTGACTAAAATCAAGGTGTCAGAAATCTGTGGCACTTTCTGGAAGGTCTAGGTGACAGTTTATTTCCCAGTCCTTTGGATGTTGGCATACAGTTCCATGTGGTTGCCAGACCAAGTCTTCATTTCCTTGCTGGCTATCAGCTGGGGACACTGCTTATTCCCAGAAGCCTCTCTCCTACCCTTCAAGTAGGTTCTGATACCTAAGAACCAGCAAGAGAGCCTCAAATCCAGCCCCAACTAATTCTCTTAGGCCACTGCCAAAAATATGCTCTGCTTTTAAGGCCTCCCAGGATTAGATAAGAGCCACCTTGATCAAGCAGGAACTCTCCCCATTTCAAGGTCCTTAACCTAATCACACCTGTAGAGTCTTCTTTGCCATGTATGATAACATATACAAAATTAGCACATAGACACATTTGCAGGGAGTGGGCATTATTTTGTGTACCATGGTAAGAATACCAACAAACTACCAAAATAACTCTGCCCTACGAGCCTGATGGGTTATAGACGTTCAAATGAAGTATACTATGAACTCCAAATGTCATTGTTCCAAAAGTGAGAAATCCTGAATGTTGTAAGAAGACACATGCTACTTTCTCTGCTCCTGCTTTTGATCTGATGGGCCCAAGACATATTTATTTGTTGATTATTCTTTTAGCAGTATTTTCAGCACTCAGTCTCATCTTATGGAAGCTGGACTTTTGTGGGGTAGAGTCCTCTATCTCACAGGTGACCTTCAAGTTCAAAGGTCGTTTTCATAAAATAATTTTCTGTTGTGCCCTGTTCAGTTGATCTGTCCCCTACTTCTTTTCAGAATATGTCTCTTAATAATAATATATTTTCTTTTCTTTGAGTCTGTTTAGGTGTATACCTGTGGTGTGAACTGAATACAAGCTCCTCCACAGCTAGGATTCTTCTTTCCATCCTCCCACCTTCCCTCCATCCCTCTCTTCTTCCTTTTCTTCACTTCCTTTCTTTCTCTCTTTCTGTTTTTTTTTGAAGTTTTAGCAAGGATTTATTTTAGTATAATGGAATAAAGAAGGAAGAAGTGTGTGGGGAGGGAAGGGAGAAACATTTTCTGCTGCTCATGCAGAAGATGAGAGTTAAGACACCCAGGATTGTTTCCTGAAGTGTTTTGTGTCCTGAGAGCCTAATGCAATACCTGACAGAAGATAAGCATGCCATGTGTATTGGTTGGGTTTTAGTGCACTGGTTAGAAAATGAGTATTTGTCTAATCTGCCACTCACCAGTTATCTATTGGCCAAACACAAGATGCAAAACTTATGGCCAGAGGCAGAGCCATAAATAGACACAGTTCTGCCCCCTGGGGGTTTACAGCCTAATTTCTAGGGATACGTCTCTGACAAAATGAGGTGTACATCCCTCAGGAGGAGATGAATGCTAAAAGCTTTATTTGAGGGCAGGACAGGCCATTGAAATTATTTAACTTTTATCTCCTAAATGTTTCCCGAGAGCTACAAAGAGAAGCCAAAATTATTTCAGATATTCTGTCTCAGTTTCAGATTTATAACCCTATTTCCTATAATGTGTGTGATATTAAGACCAGAGTAAATACTGATGATATTAGGGGCCTCTCTAAGTTGGGCACCTACCATTTCACCTGTTTACTTATAAATCTGAATACCGATTGCAATTGGCCATTTGTGCACTTAGCTTGGGTCACTTTCTTTAACATCACTTCGAGGAGGATGTGGTTAAATCAGGGAAGAACAGGATTCATGAAGACTGAGTGAACTCATTTGTGGAATGGCTATGTTCAGAGTTCTAATAGGCTTCTTATAGCAAACTTGTATTTACATAAGAAAGTACAATGCAGATCTAATTACAATGCCTTTCTGGTATTAACACCAACTTTTCAACCTTAGGCAAGTATTTCTGTCTTGATCCTGATAGAGCTATTTTATTTTATAGTCATGGCCTGACCCTCATCTTTCAGCTTCTGCATTGTACATCTGTTTTTATCCCAGATAATGCACATATGAATGGTAATTATTATATTTTAAACCACAGCTGCTGCCTTTGCAGCCAAAAATTATATTTCTTAATGTTTTTCAGAGTTCAAAGTTCAAGCTCTGTTTTCCAGAGTTTAGGCTATTTGTGCTATTACACAAATCTATGGAAATGCTGATAATTGAGGTTCTAATGGAGGTCAGTAAAAGACAACTGTCTTTGAGAAAATCTGTAATTAAAATGATAAGTTTTGTAAAAGGACAAGTTCTTATTTATCTATCTTATATTTTCAATGCTAAGTTGAATTTTTATACAATTTTTATCATTTTAAGGTTTGTGGATTTAGGTTTACTTCCCTTACAATGAATTAAAACATTTTGGTTGTGTGTGTGTGTGCATGTGTGTGCGTGTGTGTGTGTTTGAGACAGAGTAGCCCAGGTTGGCCTCCAACTTGGGATCCTCCCGAGTGTTAGGATCACAGGCATGACCACCACGTCTGTCTTACAATGCATTTTGTGTGCACATTGTTTTAATTATTTTTTGCTGCAAGAATGAACACTTATCTGTTCACATAATTTCTGTGGGTGAGGAATTCAGCAGTGTCTTAACCTGGCGGGTCTGGCTCAATGTCTTTCCTGAGGAGCAGTTAACTATAGGTTGCCTGGTTTGGGTGGCTAGCAGGTTGGTTCTGGTTGTGGCAGCATGCCTGAGTTCCTTGTGAAGTGGACTTCTCCATAGGCCTGCACTGGGGTTCTCATGGCATGATCTAAAATGGGTCAGGAAGCTATCCCAAAGTCCTGTGTAGCTTCATCTCAGGAGCAAGATTCATCAGGAGCAGACCATCAATGCATGTGAATGCATGGAGGTGTGAATCGTCACTCTTAAAGCCTGTCTATCATCACTTAATTTTCTTTCTTGCTTCTTAAGTCTGTCTGGCTGAGTAATGCTGATTGTACTTACTTAGAAAATATAATTAAATTTCCTTAAGCTGGAAGAGAGACCCATGTTAGGTAAGCATCAGGAGTCAGTAGCACAGAGGGTTCATACCACTGGAAATAGTAGGGCAGGATTCGGAATCAGAGCAGCAGCAGGAATCTGGGTCAGGAAGACAGGTCCAGAACAAAGCAGATTCTGAACCAAGTGGTATCTCAGGCTGCTGCCTCCTTTGAGCAAGGGAGTTGGTTGGGTTTGGGAGGAAGACAAGCCTGTAGAGAATGGGTCTCAGAGAAGAGAGCAAGACATAATCTCTGCGGGTAAATGTGGTACCTAGCAATCTGTTAGTTATCATTCAGTGTTTTACCTACCGTGTGGACTTTGATGTTTTTAATGACACTAATTGGATATGCTTAGGTGATTTATAAAACAACAAACTGTTGGGGAAAGCATGACTTGACTGTCTGTCTCAAGTCCACCTTGAACGTGCTATGGCTGTGGGGCATTCTGTCAGTTACTGCACCACCTGTAGCCTTCCTTGCCTCTTCTGTAAAATCAGGGATCAAAAGAACACCCAACAGGATTATTGTGAGGGTTTAGTCACGTGTAAGACATTTAATGAACCACATGAGTACAGAGCACAGTCTAAGTTAGCTTATATATATATATATATATTTCAATATAACCATTTACTTGACAATTACTTATTGGTTTCCTTTTATGTACCAGGCATATTTTGGGGATTTGGGAAACAGAAGTGAAAAAACAGTCAAAACCCCCATCCTCATGGTGTGGTGTTTATAAAGTAAGAACAGAAATATAGAGTACATTAAAATGACGAAAGATTCTATAGAGAAAATAAAACGGAATGATGGAGTGAGTGATGAAGCTGTAGAATGACTGCTGCTTTATAGGCTGATTGAGGGACTCTTCACTGACAGCTGCCTGGAGGACTATAAGGAGGTGTGCATGAGTCTGGATAAGACCTTCCAGTCAAAGAGGGACCAAGTACAAAGGTCCCAAGGTGGTAAAATGCTTGATGTTTGGCGAATACGTCAGGAGTCCACCTTGGATAGAACAGAGTGTGTGAGGGACAAAGTGGTACAGGATGATGTCAGAGAGGCGGTGGGTGATCAGTTCACTTAGGGTTTTGTAGGTCATAGTGCGGAGTTTGCCTTTAATTTCTGAGGGGTAGGAAGATACTGGATGATTTTGATAGAGGTATACATGAGCCGAGTTGTTTTTTATAAGGATCATTGTGACAATTGCATTGGAATAGATACCTGGGCTAGAGTTAAAATCTAATACTTAAAAAAATCTAATAATTTAAAAATAGTCCAAGCACAAAATGATGGTTGCTTGATCCAGGGTGGTTTTGGCAGAGGTAAGAGGAAAAGAGGTCAGATTCTGGATGTATATTTAGAGCAGAGTCAAGAAGAACTTCAATTTTTCTTTTTCAGGTTTTGGCTTGAGCAACTGGAAAGATGGCATTATTACTTGTTGGGATGGGAAAGTTTGTGGGAAGACATCTGGGTCTTTGGTCAGAAGTCTGGTTTCAGACTTGCTAAGTATGAGAAGCAAAAGAGACACCCAGGTGGAGGTGGTGAGTATGCAGTTGGGTTTCTGAGTCTAGAATTTAGAGGATAGGGTAAAGTTTGTAGAATTAAATTTGGGATTTGTTAGAACTTTATTTAAGTCGGACTAGCTTTTCCTTGTCTCTGTGACGAAACATATCAGAAAAATAATAACTGAAGGGAGGAAAGATTTATTTTAGAGGTTTCAGTTGAAGACTGACTGGCTCTCCTGCTCCTGGGCTGTGGTGAGGCAGAGTATCATGGCCAGGAGCTTCTGGAGGAGCAGAGATGCTCATCATGGTGGCTGGGAAGATGAGAGAGAGGAAGAGAGAGAGGGGGAGAGAGAAGCTAGAGACAAGATACAATAAGCCCACCTTAGTCATAGATATGTTATATATGGTTTTGATCAAGCACAGTCAAAAAAATAAATAAATAAAAAAAAGAAAATTCAAGAACAAAATTTTAAATTCCTGCACCTGCCTTAAGCCGTTCAGTTGATGTGAGAAGTTCTATCAGCCCCACATTATCATCAGTTGTGTATAAATTGTGTGATCTCAGTGTTTCCCTGCCCTGAATTTTACAAAACTCCGCCTCCCAAAAAACAAATGGTGCCTGAAAATCATGGCAAAAGTAAATGTGCTTAATGTGATAGAAAATGAAAATTTTAGATTTGTTGAAATGTGACGGGTCTCTAGTGGAAGCTGACTGCGTTATGGGAAACACGAATCAAGCATCTTCGGTACAGCACTGACCTCTGCATGCTGAGTAGCTGTAGGTTTTTATCAATGGCGGTCTCCTTGTAAGCTTATACCATGGGTACCAGAACTCATCAACAGATTAATATGCTGATGAGGTTAGTGCTCTCCTGTACTAATCACCTCTCAGTATGCCACCATCTGGGAACCAAGCCTTCAACACATGAGCCTTTTGGGGGTCACTTCATGTATAAGCCATAATGTAGTTGAATTCACAGCTCTATCTGGGGCGTCAGTGTAGCTAGGAAAAAGGAGCCACTGGCCTGCCGCTGTTTACTGCACAGGGACTTAAAGGGGGACTGGACCCCTCATGGAAGGACCAAGAAAGCATAGTTCCTGAAGCCACATGAAAGATTTATTTTGGCTCACAGTTTTAGAGGTTAAGGAAGAGGAAAAGAGTAATTATATTAAACGCTGCTGATTGCTCCAGTGAGATAATGACTGAGATCAGCCACTAATACATCTCCACCATGGTGAAAGAGTTGCTCCCATCCACCTCTGCAGAAAGCAATGAAAAATGCTGATAAGATATTTTTGAACCTTTTTGAATTCTCCTTGAGTTGGCAAGAAAGCAAGGAGAAAAATTGCTATGGAGATACTCTTGAGTAGGCAGCATGCAAAAGGCTCTGGGTACAGGTGCAAGAGGTGGCCTTATATGAAAGTTTGGATATTTCAGCAAAAGCAACAGAAAGGCACCCTGTCTAGGTACAGACACAGTTTGATAAGATCTGGTAGTGGGACTGTGTTACTGTCCATATGATTTCTTTTTTCTCAGCAAAATCAGCAGTAAAGCAGGGCTTTGGTGGGTGTAAGAACTGGAGTTTTGAGAAGAAAGGAGGTATCAGACATCTCTGGGAATATTGTCAGATGGTCTTCCAGCCCCAAAGGCCCACTTGAGGCAAATAATTATGGATTTTAAGGGAAGTCAGTCAGTAATGCGTAGGGTTTTCTGAATTCTGTTTACCTCTATGTGTATGCAGATGTAGAGTAGGTTTTGACTATGGGTGAGGGGTTACGTAAGGCAAGATGAGAGGGCCAGAGGGAAGTAAAGGGACTCAGAAGTCAAACCCTCTGTTTTTCTACTTTGTCATTGATTACATTTCTACCTTCTCTATGAATTTACATTTAGCTCTCTCTCCCTCAATTGTTTATGAACTCACCTTACTGTTCAATGTCTATAGCAGAATTTTTTTTCTCCAAAGTAGGAAATCAATAACAGTCAATTGAGTTGTGTTTTCATGTTTTTCTTAGTCATTCTACAACAGTTATACTATGTGAAATTTTATCGAAAACTCCTTTTTTAAAAAAGGCAGCTTCCTATAAATATGTATAAGAAAACTATTCTGTTCCAAAATGTCATTTTGATTATAAATGTATCTGCAAAGCTGAGGTAAATTAAAATTTTAACAATGTGATCAGTTAAGTGGATGGATGAAACAAAATATTTCAATAGAAGATTTGGCTTAAACTATTTGATTTGACTGTCTATATTTCATCAAAATGACCTAATGCTTGCCAATTTCCCATTTTACTTTCAGGAAAATCTAAATGAAAAAACCAATTACCTTTCTTTCTTTAAGGTAATTTCTTTTTTTTTTTTTATTTGAGTCTTTAATCCATTTTGAGTTGATTTTTATAACTGATGAGAGATGGGGGTCTGGTTCCTTTATCTGCATGTGGATATGTGATTTTTCCTAGCACCATTTATTGAAAAGAGTATCCTTTTTCCATTAATGCTCTTAGAACCCTTGCTCTTTCTACTACCTTTGTTCTTAGTATAAGGTAATTTCTTTATAATGCTTATCCATTTGAAATTTTGTTTAGCTTAGGTGAATAGGTTTTGGAAGGAGTTGGTGGGGTCAGGAAGAGAACATGGAATATTTAAAATAGCTCAGGGATCAGTGATTGGAAAATGACCTCTAAAACTATACCCTCGTGTGTGATTATACCTACCATAAAATACTGAACAAATAAAACCACTGTCTTGAGGAACAGTAAGAAATAAATTGAATCAACAAGTATGTATTGCGTATCTTCCTGTGCCGGTGACTGTAGGTTCTGAGCAACAGCTATCAAACCGACATACAAATAATCAAAAGTAAGATTCTTGTTATTGTGGAATTTAAAATCAAATGAATTTGTTAATTAGAACCTTTGTGGACTTAGCATGGGTACACTGATGAGACATGTAGGGTCAGGGTCAGACATGAAGATTATAAAGATCATTCAGAAGTTTTGATCTTGAATCACCGAGAAGATGACGTTGGCATTGACCAATGTAGGAAATACAAGAGGGCTGTAGAGCCCAGGAAGAGGTGCTGACTTAGACGTTGAGTAAGTAAATGTTGAAGGTACATGCAGGGTGTGTACAGACATTTTTTTGGAAATATCTAGTAGGGGTTAGGTGAGATTCAAGGCATAGAAAACAATTAGTATGAGAAGAAGTCAGGAAAGTGTGTGACAGTGCTACAGTTTTCAGGTGGGGGGAGGGAAGTTTTGAAGAAGCCACAAGAAGGCTTATAAAAAACAGGAGTTACAAGCCAGTTTTTAAGGACAAAGAATGGTGGTTGTTGTTCATTTAAGAGAAAATCATATTTTATATTCATATATGTAATTGATTCCAAGGTTTGAATGTGAGGTTTGCATTTTCTTCACACAGCAAATTTGAAATTATATGAGTTTGCAGCAGAAAATAGAAATATACTCTAAAATTGCAATTTCAGTGATAGAACATGTAACTTTAAAATATCAATAAATAAAAATAAATGTAAAACACATGAAAGATGGAATATATTCATAAATACAAGTTCATTTTGGGATAAGGCCAGTGAACTTTTAAAGGGTCAACTCATTTTGTTTTGTTTAGTGTATGTGATTTTATCTACCTGATGCTCCTAACATATGTCTGGGAGATACTCACATTTTATGTTACCCCAGGTGCTGTATTCTCAGAATTTAACCTTCTGCTGGCCCAGGAAATTTCACCTGTGCTGTCCAACTCTTTGGGTCTGCCTTTTTCTTTGTGTTGTGCTTTTAGTCTCAGGGAGAATACTCATAGGAAGCAAAGAAGAGGAAAGAGAGAAGAGACCTGTGTTAGCCTGAGGTTTTGCTTCCCTTCACTCACCTTGCTATCTATCTCCCTTCCTCCCCACTTTCCACTGAGTTATCCCACCTTCCCTGTGGAAAGTGGGAAATGCTGGGTGCAGGTGGAAATGCAGCCAGCCCCAGTGGTTCTTGTTCTATTTTATTTTCCTCTTGACCCCTTGCCTCCTTGCCAACCTGTACTCCTGGCAATGGGTTGCTCACGTTGGAAATGTAAACAGTTCAGACAAACCTGTGCACAAACTGAACATTATCCTAACATTTAAACATGCCCACTACTTAATCCTAAATGCATTGATTTCCGATTCTTTGTACTGTTTTATATTCTTAAGGGATAGTTGCCATCCACTTCAACCCTTCTGCATTTGATTCTGAAGTATATTTTTATATGTTCTATTTAAAATTTACTCCTCAGAAGTATTTTCCAGAGTGAAGCATACTAATTTTTATGGGGATTATTTGTGTGTGTGTGTGTGTGTGTGTGTGTGTGTGTGTGTGTGTGTACAGCTAAATTTGTAAATAACCATTTTAATTCCATTACTTGTATCTTTGGAGCATCTTGCTCTCCTTTTGCTTAGAAAATTTGAACAGCTTGATGCTATTAAACTTTGATCAGAATGAGTTTTCTACTCATGTAGAAGGAAATAGCTTTGTCACTGTCATTGAGAAAGGTGGATTCTGTTGGTGAAGGTAAAGTACGTCTTGGAGATCTTGCTTTCAACATGAGATAAGGAACAGGTTCACACTGAGGGTAATCCATTTGGTACAGAATTTGTTACCTAGAAGCCCAGAGAAAAACAGAACACATTTATTCAGTTTTCATCTCCGCTCCTACTTAGAATACTTTCAGAATAGAGTCACTTAATCTTAAGGAAATTATGTTGTTTTCTTAGACACTGAATATAAAAGATGTTTTTCTGCTCTTTTGTTTTTGGGGATTTTTTCCTACAGCTTCCACCTGGCATATTACACCGTTCATCTAAGAAGCCACTTTAACAAGTTTGCTTCTCATAAGCAGCACAGTATAATTAGGCAATCACCCTTGTGTCTAGAGTCCACCAGGGAAAAGAGGTGACAGAATTGCACAATGGGTTCATTATGAAACGGTGCAAAATAAAAATCTGAACTTACCAAATGAAGGTATGTTGGAAAAAAGCATTCTGTGAGATATTATTGCACAGGAGAGAAACAAAGATCATCTTCAATAGAATATCTTTGTTCGTCAGTTGGGATCAATAGTAATTTGTTAATTGGAAAGAAACTAACAAAAAGGAAGTAAAGCATGGCAATTATTAAAAATAATGCACAAATGCCTTAAATATTCTATTTCACATTAAATATGTAAATACATCAATACTTTGAGGTTGCTCCATGCTGTGGTCTTTGATGATGGTAGAATTGATTGTAGTTCCTGCAGAATCACACCCATGGTCTGTAATTTCTAACAGTCTTTAAATGGAACTTAAAGGACACAAGCAAAGCCAGTGCCAATCATCCCCCTTCACCTCCTCCTCTTTCTTCTTCTTCTTTGTACTACTGTAGTTTAGACTCAAGGCCTCGTGCTTACTAGGCAGGAACCACACTTCCAACCGAAATCCTTCTTGATACTTTCCTGACATTTTCTTCCAGTCTTCATGGTATAAGAAAATACAGATTCAACCAAATATTTCTAGCCATTTGCATTTATCAAGTTTTCCCAAATCACTTTATCTATTTTTCATAGAAATAACAACTTTCCTTTGCAATTAGGTTTGTCATTTCAAGAATAATGAAATTACAGAATTAAAATAACAAGTACAATTCGTGTAAACAGGACTGGGAGCGTGTGTTGGTAAGAACAGAAGAAGACATCCCCACCTCTAGGCCTGCTTTCTATGGCCACTACCATATTGTTGTATAAGACAGAAGAGTAAAAATAGGTTTGGTCAACTAAATTATTCTGGTACATAGAAATCATGAAAACAGAAGGAATAAAGTTTTATTGTAATAAATTTCTTATTTCAGAGTTATTTTAGGTTTATGGGACCATTTCAAAGATAGTGCAGAGTGCCCATTATATACTACACAAGTCTTCCCTCACTCAGTCTCTTACATAGCACTGCTGTGTTTGTCCCAACCAATACTGATGCATCATTACCAACCAAAGTTTGTACTTTTGTTAGGATTCCATTAGCTTTTTTTTTTTAACTAATATCTTTTTTCTATTCTAGGAGCCAATATATGATGCCATGTTACATTTAGTTGTTTATCTCCTTGGGGTCCTTCAGACTGACAGTTTGCAAACTTTCCTTGATTTTTTTGGGCTTGACAGCCATGAAGCTCCCTGGTCAAGTATTTTTGAGATTATTCCTCAATTTTTGTTTGTCTGATATTTTCCTCCTTATTAGACTGTGATTGCAGGCTCGTGGGGAGGAAGGTTTCAGAGGTAGACTGTCATTCTTCACATCACATCGAGATCATCTGCCTGAGGTAGTGTAATCCTTTCTCTATTGTAAACTTACTCTAATGTTTGGTTGTTTTTGATTAATTGATTCTACTAGGCAGACCACCTAAGAGAAGCTCTATGCTTAAATGATTTTTATAGTGGGATGGTTTACAACTCTGAAATAGGAACATGTAAATTCTTTAACCATGCTGTCTCCATGATGGATTTCAATAATTTGGCTTATTTATGAGAATTTTGTGAATAGTTGAGCAAAAGTGCACTTAATGTCACCTTAGTGCTGCTGCTGCTGCTGCTGCTGCTGAATTCCACTTTCCTGTGTTGTTCATGTTTCTTGAGCTTTAATATCTAGTTGAAGGTATGACAGACTCCAAAGTTGCTTTTTTGGCAATAGTTTGGAGGATAACGGAGTACTATAGCACAATTGTGCTTTTGCAGTTGTGTTTTTTAGGATTTCAAGTTCAAGACTGAAATATACAATTCCTTGGTTCCATTTTATTTGAATCTGTGCTTAGCATTTTGATGGCAATTAATTTTTTTCTTATTCCTTTTAAATGCAGTTAACAAAATTTACTAGATAATTGCCTTGCAATATATCAGCAGATGACCAAGGCCAATCCAATGCCCATGAGACCATTGCCCTGTCCTATAGGCTAGCCCCAGATGAAAGTAATTCCAATATAATGCAAATAGGGTTTTGTGCATGAAGCTAAAAATCACAATAGCTCATACTCTTATACTTTACAGAAGAAGTATAGTATAAAACTTAAGAAAAAAATTTAATAGAGAGCCAGACTCCTACACAATGTGAATCTATTGGAAAAAATGTAATTTAGAACATAAAGAGATCTCTAAAACTCAGAGACCATCTGTTGTCTTTGTATGCCTGGGAGACATGATGAGGATGGCACACAAGCTTCTTTTTTTACCTACGTTTCTGTAAAGGGGTATGAAAATTTCACTTTAAAACTGAAACTCACTTACCTTATTTAAATAATAGTGATTTTCTAATACCCACAAAGGGATAGTAATAAGTTCTATGGTTTAAACACAGTCTTTGGTTACTAATACAAATGAAAAACCAAGTCAATTCTCTTGCTTTTCTCTTTTGGGGTCCAAAAGGACTTCATTTCTTGAGTCTATCTTGGGTGAATATGGAAGTCCTGCACCTGTTTCCTCAATATCTACATCATTTAGGTAGTCAGTGTGAACTTAACACAGAGTTGTAAAGGGGAAAACATCTTGCTGCCCACTTAGGCATTATTTTATTGTTTCTATGCTGTTGTTTGGTTCTCTGCCCATTGCCAAGGTACTTGCTTCCACTGAAACCATTGTATGAAGCAACATGGTTTGGGGAGAGCAGTGTAGAACTATGCAGATGCCCTAGAGAGGAAACCCTAGGACTTGATCCTTGTTTCTCTCCTAAACTTTTCTTCTGTGATCCCAGGCCAGATACTCTCCTCCAATTCTCAGTGTGGTGACAGAGGATGAGGGGACAAGTATGACTACCTTGCTACCTTTAAAAAGGTGGCTTTAGGATCCAGTATGTACTGATTGTGCAACTGTATTATAAACCATATACTGCTGTCAGTCAAAGGGAAAGAAAGAATTCCTGGCTGCTAAGGGTGAGGAACACCTGTAACAGCCAGGAGCCCTTTTTGTTTATACCATGAACTATTAGTACATGGTAGTTTGAAGATGTACTCTATTCATAACAAAAAAGTGGATAAAAATGCTTGGACATCTTTAAGGCCCAAGCTTTGATTACAAATACACTTCAGTGGTATCAGGATCCAGGAGAATTACACATAACCATTAGGTGCCTGATTGGGGATGTGACTTGAGTGGTAGAGCACCTGTCTAGAAAGTACAAGGCCCTGGGTTCAAACCCTAGTACCACTCAAAAAACAACAGATGCCTAGTTGAAATTAATTACAATGATTCAGAACCCAATATAGAAAAGTGGAAAGTAGATAACATTGTTTTAGGGTTCTTTCTATCTTCAAAGTCCTGCACATATTCAATTTAAAGTAAACCAGTTATCTGAGTGACTTGGCAAATACCTCTAATCCTGGCTGCTTAGGAGGTGGGGAATGATGATCATAATTCTGGCTAGTCTGGGCAAAATCAGGAGACCTTATCTGAAAAACAACTAAGTAAAAGGATGGGGTACGGTTCAAGTGGTAGAACCCTGGCTTGCCTTAGCATGAGGCTCTGAGTTCAATCCCCAATATTGCAAAAAGCAAAACAAAACAATAAAATCATTTACCTAAAGCAGCCCACAGGCTAATGAGAAAAAGACATACAAATAGGTATTTTGAAGTGTTTTGAATAGTAATATACTCACATGTAAGTTATTTTAGCCTTCAGGGTAAGAACATTAACACAGAGTTTACTCTGGAACAGTCATTGTCCTTTATTCTGTGCTGACTCATTTAATTCTCATAGGATCCTTAGTTGGTAGAAAGGAACTGAGGCACAGTAAGATGTCATTTGATAGAGGTTATATAGGTGGATTCAGGGTATCCAGAACTTGGAAAAAAAAGCAACCCAACTGTAAATGCTAAAGAAAAACTGAAATAGCAAGACATTACCAATGCAGTCGGGGGATAAAAAGCTATTTTGGCAACAGGAAGATTAAGTGGAAGTAAGAACAAGAAATGCCAAAGTATAAGACAGGGAATTCCATGGGACTGAAGGCATGTCCTGGAATTAGTACTTGTAATGTATTTTTAAGTGTAATATAGCTCATTGCTAATATTTAAATTTTTTGAATAAGGCAGTTTAAGTAGCTTTATCATTTTTTTAATATCCCAGAGAAAGACCAGTGGATGCCAAACATTAAACCAGAGAACGGGCCTAACTATTATTTTAAGAAAAATTAATTGTTGAAAATTAACAGGAAAGATGGTTGATGGTATTTGAGTAAATATGATTTCTCATTGACTTGAGTTTGTTAGTTGTACCAAATCATTCATAGATTTATGCTCTGGGATTTTGACTAGAGAAACCACTTGTGTTATGATTACATAAAAATTGTTATGTTCCATTTGTTAATAACTTTTGCCTGGTGTTTTGGATGTTATGTACTTATTTTTTCATATTTCAGCTTTCAACAGTTCTACCCTTGAATACTCATGAAAAATTGCAGTACCTATGACAGGTTGCATGATTTTTTTCCCCCTCTGTGCACTCAATTTGTGTATTATTGTATCATATGACATTTTGAATCAAGGGCTGCTGGTCCCAAGCTGCTATCAGCCGCTGATGCCAAAAATATTCATTATAACACTTCTCAGCCAGCATGCAAGCGAGAGCACGTCACATCACAGTGGCAGAATTTACAGGCATTGTTCTTTTCTTTTTTCACGTATTATACAGCCAAAAGAATGCAAAACAAAGGAGGATTTATTAGAAAATAATACTGGGGTAAAAAGTGATAAAACATGAGATGAATTTTTTGTGAAATTCAGAATTTCACTAGAGATACCTTCTCAGAGGGCTTTTTTTTTCCTTCTCTTTTCCTGAATGTTTTCTAAGCAGTATTTTTTTTCAGTCTTGATTACATGAAGGTGCAAACTGCTTACACATCTGGAAATAAGCAACACCTTCAACAGAGAACCAGAAGGCTAAAGGTGCATGCTGGTGTATGCCGTCCCTTTGTGTTAACATGCTGATCAGGAAAAAGGCAGTACTCAAGGCAGCCAGAAGAAGAATAAAAGACTTTGTTTACTAAGGGAGGACAACAAGCAATTAATAAATAAGGTTTATCGTCTTCTAAGATGGGAGACTGCTGAGCTAGCAATATTGGAACAATTGCATCTAAACTAATTCCATTTACAAAGTGAGCTGAGACTTGGAAGCCAGCTGACAAGATGCCAGGAAACATCACGACACAGAGGAGAGAACTTTCAGGGACAATTTTAAATACCTGAACTCTCCCTGTCACCATCTTTTCCAGAGGAGGAAGCGTAGAGACTTTAGGTTGGGGAGGAAGAATAGATATGGATACCAGGCAAGGGAACATGTGGTTGGTGAGAAAAGCTGTATTGTGCTGATTCTCTTTCTATTCCCTGAAAACCTAGGTGGGGGAATGATTTTGCTTCTCTTCCTCACTGATCCTGGAGAGAATGAGCAAAGGGCAGGAGTTGGACAAAGCCAATCTTTACTTCATCTTAGTGAATCCATGCTGAGTGCTCTTAAAACTGTAGGTTCTGGACACAGTGATGTGACCTTAGTCTAAAAGAAAGGACAACACAGGCCAGATTGGATGGAGTCAGGACCATTGGGTGGTAGTGTTCGAAAGAGATGCCCAGCCCTGTCACTGACTCTCACTGTTGTCTTTAATTTCACCAGCTTCTTGTTGCTACCTGGGTGGACTCCATAGTCCTCATGAGTATCCTCAAGTCCATTGTTGAATGTGAAGTGGTTTCCTTTTTCTGTCATATGATGTTTTGCTAACTTTTCCATGGAGATCAGAAGGACTCACCCAAACCTTAAAGGGAAAGCTAAGAACTCATGTTTATTAAGCATCTAGGCAGTGCTGAGACTGTAAAGCCCTTCTCTATGAGAACCCAGAATAAACTGGTATCCATGCTCATGTCTTAAAAATGTAATTATCTAGTCTTACCCTAAAAAACTGTTGAAGATACAGATATCACATTTTCCTATTACGTCTGAAATTTTGGAAGAAATTTTCTGAGAGATTTACCTTTAAGAAAAACAATACATTAAAATCTCCTGTTTTCATCAGACTTTGAAATGTCCATATTTATTTTGTTCTAAAGTGTAAATTAGGAAAGGTTTGGAATGTGACTTTTTTAAACTCTGAGTTTCTGTCAATTTATTAAAATTCATAACAAACAGCCCTTTATTAACAAGAAAACCTCACAAAACAGGAACTTTCTCTAGTGGAATGTTATCAAGGCAGTTTCAAAGATCTCAGAATTTCTGGGATGTCAAAAGGCAGAAGAGGGAAGTTTTAGGTTCATATTGACCACTGATTCATGTGAAGTAATTAAGCACAATCCAGAAGGACAAATCTGCACTGGCTCTGGTCAGCTGGTCCTTCTGCAGGAGCTGGGATTGGGCAAGAAGGAACTCCAGGTCACAGACAAGGCTGGCTGAAAGACAGATAATTATGGAGTCAGCATTAAGGTGCTGACTCACTGCAGTGATGCTGAAGTATTTCTCTCCTCTTTTAAATCCCTCCATATTTCCTAGGTAGAGATGACTGAGTGAGCACAAGGTGGTCAGGCAGGAGGAGCAGCTGTGGTCCCATAATCTTATTTTAGGTGGTCAAAACTGGAATGTCACATGACCCATTGTGTTTTTTCAGGTGCACAGAAGATGCTGCTGGTGTGTGAGCTTTGTCTTTTTTGCTAGCCTCATTCTTAGGATCCTGTTTCATTCCATTTGAGCCTCTGAAATTCTTCCCTTTCTTTCCCCTGGATAACTTGGGATCATGGCAGGCAATCTCAGTTGGTGAATGGGATTTTGTGATTTTAAAACATTTTATTTATCAACCTGTCTGTTTTAATTTATGGCAATATAGTTATTTTGGCAAGTGGTATACATGTGTCTGGCACACACATCAAGAAACAAATTCTATTGGGGTTCTCTTGGCACCACTGTGTAAAATCATACACTTTTTCTCCCAAGGCTTCTGAAATGCTAGCAAGTTCCTCTCGTTATTCCACCAAGAACTTGAAATGCAATTTCCTTGCTCTGAAGGTAGTATCAAGCCTCATGCAGAAAACGCTCAAGATGATATTTGTAAAGATAGTTTCAAACAAGAAAATGTTTAGTTTTACCTGGTAATTGTGACTCACATAGGAATGTAGATAATTTATATGGTTATTTTGAGTAAGTTAAATAATGTGAAGTTTGTGGCTGAAAAGTTAAAATCTATATCAATTATGCTTTATAAGAAACATCTTTTTATTGCTTTTAGAGTCACATACAGGAAAGCATGCCGCTTACTACATGTAAAATGTTATTACTCAATTTTAATACTTTGTTTTGATTTTTTATGTGCAATGATAAAGTAAAAAAGAATAAGGTTGTTTTCAAAATGTTATGGTATATACTATACATTTGATTTCTGCAGCATTGTACCTTTCTCTCAAGGATAATTACAGACTGTGTAGTTTTGCATAGATCCATAATGCAGTTCTCATCAAAAGAAGATTACTCTCTGTTGCAAAATGGTGTGTCATTTTGAAGGTACAGTAGAGGTGGCAAAAACTGGTGACAATCATCTAGGGTGAATATGTCTATCTGATTGAAAGGAAAGATTGGGGAGGGACAAGACAATAAAACTACTCTGGAAAAGGAGACAGTGAGTCTTGGACCTTCCTTCCAGACCTAAGCTGAAGACCACAGCCAAGTCTTACAAATGCAGAGTACACAGTGCTACACTGAGGCCTGGGCTCAGGCACAGCATTAAAATTTAATGAAATAATTGGAAGTTGGCACCAGAACAAAGTAAATAAGGTCTAGAGAGCCAGAAGTGAGGGGCTACTGACTGTTGAGTTTAGAGACTGTGCTGGGCAGGTAGCAGCAAAGACAATTTCAGTAATGTGCAGTGTGGCTTATTCATTGTGCTAGTCTGCCTACGCTGCAATAAAAAATACCATACAACACAAATTTATCTGACATGGGTATAGAGGCCAAGTAGTCTAAGATCAAGGGACTGGCAGCCTGAGTATCTGTTAAAAGCCCACAAGTATACAGATATACCTTCTTGCAGTGTTCCCACATGGTAGAAGTGGTCAACTAATTCTCTGGAGTTCTTTTAAATGAGATTAGTCTCATTTGCACAGTTCCCCCCATCATGGCCAAATCACCTCCTACCGGCCCAGAGTCTTGATACTATCCCCTTGGGGTAAAGATTTCAATATATGGGGGAGGAGCAGGCATGAGCATTCCGCTCATTGCAATATTTGACTGATTTAACTGAATTTTCCTTTGACAATTAAGTCATTTTCCAAACATCCTGAAATAAATAGAAATAATTGTCCTCTTTAAGGGCACATTTTGACTTCACTAATGGTACAGAGAGGAAGATAAAGAAGGTAAAGGGAGGGAGACAAAAGGTACCAATAAATTCACTCACATATAAATAAGCTAACCAGGGTATTAAGAGAACCAAAAATAGTTTGCAGTAATTCATCCAATAAACATGTTTTGAGTGACTTCAACATTTAGATCACTGTTTAGGCCTGAGTCTATGCTGTCACTGAAGGATAGCAGAGAATCTGTTCTTGTCTTAAATGGGTTAATGCAGAGTTAGCAAACTCTACCACCTGTTTTTGTATAGCCCATTGTTAAGACTAAAAAAAAACACAAAAAACAAAAGAAGACTGATATTTTGTGACACATGAACAGTTATAAGAATTTAAGTTAGGTGTATAGACACTGAAAGAAAATTTTGTTAGAATATAGACATGCTCCATTTTGTGTATATTACCTGTTTCCATGTTACAATGGCTAACCTGAATAGTTCCAGGAGAGGGCTGTTGGTCCACAAGGGTTAAAAATATTTAACATCAGCACCTTTACCAAAAGAGTTTGTCAGTGGATTTTCTACGGGGTTAGAAAGCCATTAATCCGATGATCACACCATTAAAATTACACATGCTGGGCAAGAATGATGTGTAAGTATGTGAGCATGCATAATGAGACACAGAAATGTAGTGGAGGCATTAAGACCGTTGTCACTTTCTGTGGGCTGACAAGAGACCATACTCAAAGAGTGGTGAACAAATTGTAATGCAGATGTAATTCAGTAATGCCAAGGGTTGTGGAGTTTCTAACTGAACCTGACTGTTCTAGTGTTGAAGATTTTGTAAGGCAAGGGGCAAGGAATAAGTTCCACATTGTCATTCACCAACATGACACTTGTTGGTACTGCAAATGAAGACAAAAACAAAAGCAAACAAACAAAACCCAGACATTTTCTCATAGTATAGAGAAAAATGTCAAAGAAAACAAACTTTTAAAACTGAGAAAAGACACCACCTGTCCAAACGTATGAAATCATAGAAATGTATTTTACTCCACCAGTAAATAAAAGGGTACATTTTGTGTCATGAGGTATCTATTTAAATTTTAATTATAATAATACTTTTCTTCTGAAAGTTTCAAAGCACTTGTTTTGTTTAAATTCTCTGAACATTATTATGGAAGAGCAAAGAATATGAATCTTTTATTCGGTCTTTAGAACTAATACAACCTGAACCTTTGAATGAGTTTTCCTGATAATTATTGAAAATAAAAGGATGTGTGAAAAGAAAAACTTCACTTAATTATATTCATACATTTGCAATGGGCTTCAGTTTGCAGTATTGTATACACACAATTGCTTTAATGCGCTTTCCTGATCATGATTGTGAGAAATAAAAAAGCTTGATAAGATAATTGTTTCAGAGTGGTATTGATATAAATAAAATGTCAGAGTGGTATAGAAGAGCCTTTGAACTTTTTGGTTCTAGACAGATACAACTTCAAAGACTACTCTATCCTTTGATGCAAGTATTTTTTATCATCCATCCTCAAAAGATTTCAGTTCATTTGTGTTTCTTCAAAAGACTCTTATTTATTCATCCATCAAACAATTATCAAGGGTCAGCTGTGTGCCAGGCACAGTGTCTGATTCTTGGAAAAACAAAGCAATTAAAGAGGGGTCATATAGGCTCAAATAGTGGGGTGGAGAGACCAAGGTCTGCTGGCCAAACAATTATTCTCTCAAACATAAGTCTTTGTAATGGAGTGAAGAGTTTAGTGCAGAAGTAAATAGAGTAACATTTCTATAACAACAGTCATTTTTAATTTCTCATTAAATTCCATCTGATTTATTTTCATTGTGTCTTCTTAGGCCATTTATATTAAAAGCAAGAGAACATTTTAAAAATTAAGCGTTCACTATTCTAAGTTTGATCAAGTAAACTATTATTGTAGAGATATGAATTGTCACGTAATCTGTCCTACTGTTCTGGGCTGAAATTTAAATAAAACACAAGCAGAAAACATTATCTACTTGAAAATAAGCCTGGTTTCAAATAGAAATGTTTTCACATAGAATTATCCCCATGTCGTGCTTAATCTTAATCCTTGGCTTGTTGGATTGAGACATGCCTGGATTAATGAAGCATTCCTCTGGTTATGTCTATAAGGGAATTTTCAGAGAGGCTTGATTGAGGGGAAAACACTTGCTCTGAAGTTGGGTAGCATCATCCAGTAGGCTGGAGACCAAATGGAGTACAGGCAGGAGGAGGAAGCCAGCTAGGGTAGGCATTCTCTTCCTGTTGTCATAATGTGCCATGCCCTCCCCACCATGGTGGACTGAAACCTCTGAAACCACAAGCCAAAATAGATCCTTCCTCTTCTTAAGTTCTTTGCTCAAGTATTTGGCCATAGCAACATAAAATTGACTAACACATGCCAAAATTGCTTGTCTATTTTTTAGCAGATCCTATGAAGCAGATATGTTAATTAATAGTGATTACATCCTAAACACTGCCATAAACTAAGGTGGCTCTGATACCTAGTCCCAGTCACATTTAGTTTCACACTCACAGTGTAACACCAGGTATAGTATATGCAAAGGTACTCTATGCATACACAGATTTACAGAAAGGTCAAAGAAAAGCCCAAACATATTGATGCAAGGAATTCTAGTTTTGAGTTTCTAGTCTTCTTACTGATAGCTCTCACTATTAAAACTCCAATTTCTCAGTTATTGTCAGCTATATGTCAAAGATATGGCAGATTGATCAGGGATAAGAGATGGTCTCAAGGGCTCCAGGGAAGAAGGAAAATATTTGACTTCTTTAGAAATGAATCCCTGCTCTTGTGTCCACAGTGCGGATTTGAAGGATTACAAATACAAATGGACACATTGTATTATTCATTTTAAACAAGTTCCAAATTATGATTGTGATATTTTGTTTTAATGCCACAAACAATTTCTGACCTATCAGGGAAGTAGTTAATTAAAAAAGATTTCCTGAGCACTTTTTTGTATTACAAATAATGGTTAGATGGCGTCCCTTGATATATTCATTTCACAAATACCCTTTGGATGTGCAAGCCTGTATGAGTTAGAGGAGAAGCCATACTGCATAACCAATGGCTTCTGTGGAGTTCCAGGTGAGATACTTATGCAGAAAAACAGAAATGTGTCAATGAACTATGTGACTGAGTGAAATACACAGACAATCGATGCCGTAGGTATTTCAGTATTTAGGAGGGGAGAGGATTGTGTGAAGAGGTGGAACTTGATCAGTGCCCACATGATTGGCAAGCTTTGTGTGGCAGGACCTCGCTTCAAGGGAGGGCAGGTGTGGGGAGAGAAAACGCAGTGGAGAGAGGAAATGCTCCTCTTGTTCTTTCATGAGAGATGGCATGGACACATCTGGTGAGAACGCACAACGATTTCTTAGCAACCCTGGCCCCTCAATTTAAAAATATTAGTTGGTGAGATTACTTAATTCCATCCACAGGTTGGTGCCTGTCTTAAACTGAGAGGCCAATTTTTCTCTTTGTCAGAGAATGTTTTAGAACATGGGTCAGAGACATAGACTCGAGTTCATTTTCCTCCTTTTGATATTAGTTTGTCTTGGAACCATGCTCCATGAAGGGGATCTTATTCTTGGTCCTTGTCTATCTTGTAATAATCCCAGCAACTATTCTACTACTCTTTTCTTTGTCTCTATATTTCATTTATAAGGTGGGAATAAAAAATAATACCTACTTGATTGAAACTTTTAAGTGTTTAGTGTATTTAGAAAAGTGTTAGGTACTAGTTAAGTACTATAGAAATATTAAAGGTCATCAAAGTTAGGCTAGTTCACAAAGATTTAGATTATCTCTTAAGTGACAAATAGATCCAAAAGAAAAGAGAGTGTGTGAAGAAAAATCTTCAGAAATTTTGGAATTCGGTGCTCTCTCAAATAGTTTGATATAAAAATAAAGAGGAATTCAGGGCAAAGATGTAGGTTCTTAATTCTTAGTGTAGCCTTTCAGATTATTGAAGAACAGGCTTAATGTCAACAGGCTAGTTGACAAGGGTCAACTAGCATTATTTCAGCCATGGTTATTTCATCCTCATTCCTGATATATATGCATGGAAATCATTCCAAGTAGGTTAATTTTCTATATCTTTTATTATCTCTAGAAAAGCAGCTCCAAGAATATATTTCATATTATACGCAAATATTCTGGAAATTCTTCTTAATGAAGTAATGAACTCCATTATTAAAGGAGCATATATAACCAAAAGGATAGAATTAATTCATTCACCATGAACATTCATCATACTAATAAAGTGATTATTAGGGAGGTAAGAATATTGTCATGTGCTCTATAAAATTTTGCCTGAAATTATGAAGATATAACTAGATGAGTTCTTACAATTATAACTTCTAAATGAATAACCATATTCAATTATGCGATCCTCCAAGATTTATTGTACTTTTTTCATTATTTCTTTTATGGATTTGGTGGCCCACATTCTCCTTTATGCAACATATAAATAATATATAGAGCTCAAACAAAGTGGTGTGTGAGAGAAGAAACAGAAAGCGAAAGAGAGAAAAGCTGTACTCAAACATTGGATTCTTTGCAGTAAGAGACAGTGTTTTTGTTTTTATTCACCAGTTAGCAAGAAATGCCAACTGATTTTCAAAGTAGCATTGTTGGCATCATAAACATAAACCAGTGTGTAAGTTAAATATCCTTGCTGAAGTGCTTCAGTTTTGTTTGTCATTTTATTGAGATATACATTTATCAAACTCAAATGTGTTCCTGAATTTGTATCACTCTGAAACGAATACTGAACGTTTCTTAAAATTTTAGAGCAGAAAAATATTTTATAGAGCATCTAGCCTAATTCCATTACGTTTAAAGTTAGAAATTATAGTGAGAGGTCCTTGCACTGTTTATTCCCCGAGTATTCATATTGTGCAAAGGTTATACTTGAGCCATGGGATAGTTTGCTAAACCATTTTTTTCCAATAGGACTTTGCCACATTTATAATTTCACTGGATTCTATCTTATTTATCCAACTGTACTCAAATATTCCCTTGGCCAGTACATTTTATTGAGGACTTAATCATAATTCTTTCACAGGAGAAGTGAATAGAGTAGGATAGTCTTCAGAGTTTTTTTTTTCTTTTATTCATATGTGCATACAATGTTTGGGTCATTTCTCCCCCTCCCCCCACCCCCTCTCTTACCTATCCCACACCCTCCCTCTCCCTCCCTACCCCCTTGCTACCAAGCAGAAACTATTTTGCCCTTATCTCTAATTTTGTTGAAGAGAGACTATAAGAAGTAATAGGAAGGAACAAGGGTTTTTGCTGGCTGAGATAGGATAACTATACAGGGAGTTGACTCGCATTGATTTCCTGTACATGTGTGTTACCTTCTAAATTAATTCTTCTTGAACTAACTTTTTCTCTAGTTCCTGGTCCCCTTCTCCTATTGGCCTCAGTTGCTTTAAAGTATCTGCATTAGTTTCTCTGCATTGAGGGCAACAAATGCTATCTAGTTTTTTGGGTGTCTTAATATGATTATGAAACATTTGACATTTGGAGATGTTTTGGTATGCTATCTGAAATATGCTTTAGTATGTGTGAGATATGTTTCTTAGGCTTTGAAATGAAACCCAAGGTATCAGCCTATTCCAGAAAACTCTTCAGAAAGGAAAAAGCATCTGTTTATTACAATATTTCCTGAAATCCCAGTGCCAGTAATGTATCTGCAACACCTACGCTTCACTATTTTTTCTAGAAAGAGAGAAGGTTAAAGATCATCTAGTAATAATATCTCTTTTTTTCAAGTGAAAATAAGTGCCAACCATGATTGAATACCTACGGCATGCTGAAATCTATATGCATTACTCCATTTGCCCCATAACAGTACTGCAAGGTGCAGAGGTTATTTGCATTTGCAGAGGAAATGAGACCTGGAAATTGAAAAGTGGAGCAATTAACTGACCAGCCCAGTGTTACACAGCCTGTGAGTGGCAGACCTGAATTTAAGGGTTAAGGAATGAAGTAAATTATTCAATGTCATTTAATGTTTCCCTTTGGTAATCAAACATTAGAGAAAAGTGATTTCAATTTTAGTTTTTCAGTGTAGAATGGTTGAAGTGGATAATGAGTTCAGAAAAATGGTTTAATGTAAATCTTTGAAAATCCATATTTTAAAATACTTTAATAAAAGAATTTTCTTAGGATGATTAGAATCTACAGTAAAATCTGAAAAATGGGGAAATGGAATTCATGGCAAATTACTGTTTTTCAGTGTGAACTTTTGGATAGGTTTCCTGGTGAGACAATCCTCTCTTAGTTCACTCCATATGCATTCTTCATAATCTTATTCACATTTGTTCTTTAGAACAAAATGGGTTTTATAGCAGAGACACTACTGCTTCTCCTTTCTTTTGTAGTAAGAGAGAGTGTAAGCTGAGTACATGGCCATGTCTTTTGTAGCTAGTAGTGGTCATGCAATCCGGTCATGGTAATGGGATATGTGGGAAGAACTTCTAGTACGTTTGCTTAAAACAGAAGGTGTAGTTTGTCTTTCTTCTCTTGTTTCCACTAAGTAGAACATGAGTGTGAAGACCAGAACCAGAGCAGTCATCTTAAGACATCAAATTAAAATTGCCTCTTGAGGACTTCAGAGCAAAAAGATAAAAGGAACTTGGTCCTTCATGCCAGCAGTCACATACCGGCCTTGGGCTACTTACAAGCTCTAAAAGAAAGAGATAATTGGCTATCTTTTTTGGAAACACTACCATTTTTATATAGCAATATCTTGAAAAAAGGGAACTGTAGATAAGAATTTTTTGTTATATTTACCTGAACAACGTTAGCTAGATTTCTTTTTATTGCACGACTTCTCAGAGCTTTTATTATATGAGAGTTTCTAATAGTAGATTATGAAAGTTATATTTTAAATGAGGCATCCTGTGGACTTGCGTATGCAGAGTGCATTTGGAGAACTGCAACTTCAGGAAGCCCAATTTTAGGAAGTTTTTAGTGGTTGAGCTTAAGATAAATGCTGAGCCATGAAGAAGAACGAAATGTTATCATTCTCTGGTAAATGGATAGAATTGGAGAACATCATTCTGAGTGAGGTTAGCCTGGCCCAAAAGACCAAAAATCGTATGTTCTCCCTCATATGTGGACATTAGATCAAAGGCAAACATAACAAGGGGATTGGACTTTTAGCACATGATAAAAGCAAGAGCACACAAGGGAGGGGTGAGGATAGGTAAGACACCTAAAAAATTAGCTAGCATTTGTTGCCCTTAACGCAGAGAAACTAAAGCAGATACCTTAAAAACAACTGAGGCCAATAGGAAAAGGGGAACAGGTACTAGAGAAAAGGTGAGATCAAAAAGAATTAACCTAGAAGGTAACACCCACACACAGGAAATCAATGTGAGTCAATGCCCTGTATAGCTATCCTTATCTCAACCAGCAAAAACCCTTGTTCCTTCCTATTATTGCTTATACTCTCTCTACAACAAAATTAGAAATAAGAGCAAAATAGTTTCTGCTGGGTATTGAGGGGGTGGGGGGGGAGAGGGAGGGGGTGGAGTGGGTGGTAAGGGAGGGGGTGGGGGCAGGGGGGAGAAATGACCCAAGCCTTGTATGCACATATGAATAATAAAATAATAAAAAAAAAGTAAGCACACTGGAGTGGGGAGGGGGCTGAGGGGAAGAGATGATGGGGGCAATATAAATAATGCACAATGTAAAAAAAATAAATAAATGCTGAGGGTAGGTGGTGTGGGCAGGAGGAAGTTGTGGTCTTGAGAGCCATCCAACATATCAAGATGCGTATCTGTAAGAGGAAAAAAATCAATTAGTATTATATTTACCCAGCTAATTATAGTAAGACAGATGGAATAATTTCTAAATAAAGAAGTGGTTTGAGTTGTTTATGTGATAAGCTATAAGAAAATAGGAGGAGGGGCAAGGATACTATCCAGGGCATCCTCTGAATTTACATACAGGTGGGACTTTTGAGTCAATGTATGGCTAGAAGACGGTACTTAAATTTCAGTACAAAGGTATGATTTTGTTTCTTTGGTATAGTTGTGAGTGGTGCCTGGTGGAGGCAGGATAAATCTTCATCTGGTCGTCCCTTCCTGCCACCAATGTTTGGGAATACAGATAGCTTGTTATTTGACATCTCTTCCATTACTCTGGGCTCTCTGTGCACCTCACAGGGTAGTCGAGCTATCAGTGGGCTTTGCAGTTTTCACGTAACACATCTCCTCAGGTCACTCTCCTCTGTTTAAAACAATATATACAGGTATTTTCCTAAACAAAGACAGTTCTCTCCTTCAGGGAAATGCTGGTGCCAGCTGTTAAAATGACATTGCCCCCTAACCTGCTACATAATTTTTTAAAGATAAATATGTTATTTATTCTTTAGTGGCTGACATGTCTGGATTATGTTGAAATAATTGCCTATTTTTCCTGCCGCATGTGGTCTGAGTAAAGACTATTATTGGAGCAGAGTGAAAAAAGGAAATAATAATAATTATTTAATATGTACAGAGCTGCATCCACAATGTGTGTAAATGTGCTTATAATTGTGTACCATATATAAAGCCTCTTTCCTGACAAATTAAGTCATACACAGGATGTAGTAGTGTTAGACTCGGTCTGTGAGCACGGTGCCCCAGGTCAGCATCGTGTGCGGAAGGAGATCCAGGAGGCTTCTTGGTGGGGTGGGTTGCCCACAGCGTTCACAGGGCCCCGGTACATTTCAAATGGAGTTTCCAAAGGAACAAGACATTGATAGATGTTTATAAGAGCTTACACTTTTCGACTGTGCTGTTTCCAAGTAGGGTTTCGTTTTTACTTATTTGCTTTTTTGAGGGAGCAAAGCTGATGAGCAAAATGACATGTACATTAGGCACTGTGCCATTTGCTTTGTATGTGGCATTTGACTTCATCCTCCTGGTAATGCTGAGAGATAGGTTACTGACCCTTTTTCAGGTTAGAAATGTGGCACTAAAAGAGGTGAGCATGTATTATTCTATGATTATGCCTACAAACGGATTCAGCTCTGGTCTGATTACCCCATGATCAGAACATGAGGATCGCAATTCTCCATTATTCACTTCTTGAATTTAAGACTTTGTATTCTAGGCTTTCCTTGAAAAATATGGTCACAGTGTTTTGTAATTCTACAAGAGGAGGAGTAAGACAAATGTCACTGGGAAGGGGGAAGCTGTTTCAATGAAAGAGTTGAGTCACTATAACTATTGTCCTCCATAGGATTTTTTTCTATTTATTAACTAACTCCATCAGTATTCCTGTTCTTCCATGCTACTTAAAAATGTGAATTATATTAAAACAGCATGCCTAAAAAATATGTGCTCTTATCCTTTAGAGAAATGATACACTTAAATAATTCAGAGCAGGGGCCTAAGTGTCACACGCCTGGCTTCCAATGACCTACCCATCCTGTCCTAACCATGGGATCCCAGAAACACTGTAGTGGGTTTTCTATGGCTTAGTTCTCTCTTCTCTTTAAAGATGATAGAACATAGTAATAGCACTAGCTCATGAAATTATTATGAAGATTAAAATGTGTAAATATGTGGAATGTGTTTCGAATGGCATGTGGCATATATATTTTATAAATTGTATAGTATAATTTAAACTCATTGAAATATTGTAAGTTGATGAGGGTCAGCAGTCAATAGTGATAAAGACCCTCACATAATAACTCAAAGTTGGAACACTAAGAAGAAAACCTTGACAACTGAACTGATTAAGCATAACATCTACATTGAGTTAAAATTTTGGTAATTGTAGTATTATTTTAATAGCCAAAAGATGGAAATGATCTGAACCTCTAACATAGAAAAGTAGTCAAAGTGATAAACTTATATATATGAGGGTGACTACCAAAATGTCTTTCCCACATAACAATACCATGTAAATATATTATGTGGAAAGGAAGAAAACAGTGCACAAACCTAATGAAATCTATTATCTATCTATCTATGTATTTATGTGTCTATTTATCTATCATCCATCTGTCCATCCATCAAGCCATCTACTCACCTGCTCATCCAACCCCACATTCTCACATGTAGGACTGGAAGGAAATAGAGCTGTATGTTAACAATAATTTCTTACTAGAGTGTATGAATATTTTAAAATTTTTTACTATCAGTTTTCCTCCATGAATTTTCAATGCTTTTACAATCATAAAATAAAATTGAAATTAAAAAAGTGAATCCTATCAGTATATGTCACTGAATAAATAATGCATATTGTCACATCTTCTTCATGTGAAGCGACCACCCAGAGTCTTGAGACACTCCGTGTTTACATTTTATCATTACACTCTGAGCAGATGGCACTAGACCTTCTATATCTGGTAGAATTTGATTTTTTATTTCACAATTGCTATTTGCTTTCAATCATTTTTGCTTCAGACTTAACAAATGAACATTAAGATTGCAGCAGAGAATAATTTTTCAGAGTAATACATACTCTGGAGTTCTGGGAAGTATTTTTTTCTTACACAGAATGTTTGTAGAGTAAAACTTACTTGTAGGGTCATGTGCTTAAAGTGCTGAGTTTGACAGTAACTTTATTTTCTGAGGGAATGATGCATTTTAAACCTATACTCAGTCACCCCTTGCGTAATCTGCCCAGTCAGCTGGTTAGATGCATTAGCTCATAACAGAATAACTTTGGAAATGGCTATAGTCAATGTCAATACATACCACTGTTTTGTTCCTTCTTATCTTAGAAGTTGCCTTTCTAAAATTTTTAACTTGTTTGCTGCTTAGCCTATAATGAGCAAACTCTGAGCCTTGGGAGCTGGCTGCCAATTATCTCTGTAATTCTGCACAAGTGTTTTTTACCTCACCAGTACTGGTTGTTTTTCATCTATGAACAGAACCCTTAGCCTGTGGCTCAGGTAGCCTCTGTTGATGGGCTGTGGATGTCAGTGGAATCACCTGAAAGATTTCAGCTGCATTTTGTGCTGTTTTGTTAGAATTTGATTATAGAACCTGGTAGCAGAGTCATTTCAGCTGAATGAAGGTCAGGCTCTCACCTTTGCTGCTTTTCTTAATGGGGCTTCTCAAAGACCACTGTAGATCAAGAGAAGCGTTCAATTTAAGGCTTGCATTTGGGCTGGTGTATGTCTGAGCCAATCATTCTGCAAAGTGAAATGACTGTGTGATTCCAAGTGTGCATAATTTGTAGTCCAAAGGGGTTAATAGTGACCTGGTCAGCGATATTAAGGATGCAAATTAAACAAATATACACATGCAATTAGATCAGTTCTGTAAGTAGGCTAAGAACACACTGGTGTGAAGGAGAACTTCATGGTCTCACTGTAGTGGAGTCAATATGTCTCAAAGATGGAATGAAAAAGCAGTAAAATTAATGAAAAAGGCAGAGCTCAGAATTCAGCTGTCTTCTTTTTTTTCCCTCAGTGCAATCCATTAAATGACTGAGGTTATGGAAGGTCCTTCCTCTTCCTCTCCCTGGGCTGTTTCTCAGCAGGATAATGTAAGGCGACAGAAAAGAGCCAAGGGCTGGCCTTGATCCCAACTGGGGAGCCTCCAGGGCCCTCCACCCCTGGGAATAGAAGGGTTGAACTAGTAGGTCCAGTTCATGAGGAACATTCTAAATAACCCCAGTGACATGGGACCAAACATTTGCCATTCCTACATGTTAGGGAGGGATTCTTTCTACTGGACATTTCCCAGAGAATTGACAGGTAAAGGTGATAGTGGGGAATTCTCTCCTTTAGGACAGTAACCTGTTTTTTTCTAAGCTTCAAATAACTTTCAGCTTAAGTCTAACTTGAGAATTAACCAGGAATGTATAAATTTAAAGCAACAAGACATTGTATTGTTTAAATGCAGAATATAAGGTCAATAATGATTTCTAAAATAGATTTTCTTGGCAGTAATTCTAAAATAGATTTTCATTAATCATTATCTTTTCATTGTCCAGAGTCTGTTTAGAAATAAGGTAAGTAAAATTGACTAGATTCTGGTAATGTGGCAGTTGATAAAATTAAGGTACAAAATATGTGGACAGATAAAAGAATTGAAATTAAAAATGGAGAAATGGAGGCAAATAGTAACTCTTCATATGCTGAGATGCTTATGACAAGCAACCTGGGCTTCATAATTTGTACTTCTTGGCGTCCATTAATTTAATAATTAGTGACCATCAGCATAGGTACTCATACACATGCTACTGAATTAGTGACAACTATACTCTCCTACTACTAATGGCAGCACTAAGACCTTCTAGTTGACAATTTTAAATGTCACACATGTAACTAAACACATCATTCATGTATTTCTGGTTGCTTACATAAGCTATTGCTTTAATTAAAGAACTCTAAAAATCTTCAAGGCCCAAACACATACATCTCTACAGTGCTTCAGAAGGAAGACTATGTCATGACAGGTATGTGTTTCTGAGGCAAGTTGCATAATGCAGCAAGGGCTTCAAAACTCTTTTTAAAAGGAAAAAGTTCTTTGAACTGACAGTGAATAAACAGTCATATCAGAGCTACCGAATTTTTGTTTGATGGCCTATATCGAATACAATAAACTACAAGAAACATTCTTTACTCTAAATATGTCACATTTTGGAAAAGATTCCAAGAGCTCTTTCTGAAGTGTTTTTGATTTCAGCAATGATGAACTATTGGTGTTCATCTACAAGCTAGGCAGATAAAATTTCCAGAAATCTCTAGTTAGTATTAGTATTATTCAGTAGTTAAGTTAAGTCACTGTTACTGAGACCTCATGTATGCAATGATGCTCACTTATATTATCTCACACATTCTCAGGTTAGTTCGTGCCACCTTTTTATAATGGAAAAATGAAGTCTCAGACTGAGAAATTTGCTGAAACCCATTCCATGGGGTCCGACTCCAGAGATTATAGTCATTTCATATCCTATAATACTTCTTAAAAATAGTATGTACCTTTGCACAGTAGAAAAAGAGTAGCTTAAAATGTATGATGTGAATTTTTGTTTGTTGGTTTCTTACTGTTTACTGTTCTTAAATTCAGTTTAAGATTGCTGCTTTTATAGATATCATCAGTCAGTAGTCTCATTCTGTCTTGTATCTATACTTCATGTCTAATTAGGCTTTTTTTGCTACTTGGAAGGCTTTTGGAGCGAATTAAATTGGAGTTAGAGCAGTGTGTAGAGCTAGGCAGAAGAGGAACTTGGGGAGGGATATTTCCTTTAAGAATCCTGAATCCTTTAGACTCAGTACTCCCAGGACAAGACTTTAGGATTATCATTGCTGTTCTAAAGTCTACAAATTCATAGGAACAAAAGTCTGAGATTCAAATTCTGTATCTAGTATTTGTTGCAAGATCTATATAAGCCATTGTGCTTTTTGGTAGGTTATTTCCCAATGAAAAGCCTTCATGTCTGAAAACTTAGCTCATTATGCTTAATGTTTACCTCCTTTACTTGTAAAACATTTCAAAAGTTATTTTTAATGTAAGAATTAATAGAGGAATTCCTTTAGTTTTAAATGAAAAAATTTAAAGGTTATGAAAAAGTGCAGTACCCCCAGTACAGACATTGTGATTTAAATTATTCATTACACAGTATTTTTGCATATTTAAAAATACCAAGAATGACCTTTTGCAGTTTTAGAGTGGCAAAAGAGAGAGGTTGTGTCAAGAGGCAGCTGGGGATATTCTGCAGGACATTATAGGAATGTAGGTGGGAGTGAGAGGAAAATAGTTAATCTCAGACATAACAGCACTCTGGAGAAAATGCTTCAAATGTATGCTGAGATTTGGTCACAGGCAGCCCAGAAAGTCAACAAATGTTTAATTATTGTAGCATTTATAGATATTTATGAGTTGGTTGCTATCACCATTATTTAAAATTTTATTAAATAACAATGAACAAAAACTTCACACAGAGCACAAAGTATATGAACTAGTCATGATTTCTATATTTCACAGCTGAGACGCAAAGGAGAATATGCCAAGTGAGACATTACCAGAATATGGGTTAAATCAGTGTATTGCAACATTTGTTCTGTGAAACACCAAAGGTTTTTTAGTGTATACTCTTTGGCAGATTTAAATCTCTAAATAAAATTCATTCTTTAAAAAAGAAGGATTAGACATATAAGTGTTAATCAGAATTTTTAGCAACATTGGAAAAATTGGCATTTAAATATTTTTACTTACTGGTCAGGCGAATTTTGCTAAACATACCATTAAAAAATCCAAGCAAATAGGGCTGGGGGCTCTAGCATGCATGCTGCCCAGGGTTCAATCCCCACCACCACATGGACAATCCCCCTTCCTCCACCAATGCAAGTAAGTAAATTTGATCCAAACAAGTATTCATTTACTGCTTGAATGAATTATTGTAGTAGGTGTGTGTGTAGGAAGGGCAAATAAATAACTGATACAATTCCAGGTCCATTAGAAAGAAACTTGTTTTTTAGCTAGCATGTACATGATTGCTTTAGATCCATGTAGTATTTCTGTGGCTTTTAGCAAACTAAGCCTTTCTGACTCTCAGAAGTACAGGGGAACATGATGGGATCCATTTTTTTATAGCAATTATATATTTGGGGTATTGTTGTATTGAGTACCCTAAGTGGATATTTAAAGAGAATGTATGATAAAGGGAAGGGAACAACGAAGTGCGGCACCCCTCACTCGTGTAGACAGGTATGAGTTCAGGACCAATGATGGATGTGGTATTGATTGCTTTACTTTGTACCAGATACTTTTCACAAAGCACACACAGTACAATTCTTGACAAAACCCCTTAGGTATTATTTCACCATTTTTCATCTGATAAAGTGAATCTTGAGAAACTGGATAATTTGCTAACGATCCCATAGTTACAAGTGGCAGGAACTGGGTTTGGATTCAAATCATGCCTTGACCAGACTTGATATCGTATTATGCAATAATCAGATGTTTAGGATGAAGTGGGAAAAGCAAAAGTGAGAAAAAAAGCAGAGAAAGAAACAGTTAGTGAAAAGAGTTGTCAAAACTGGACCTGCAGAAAAAGAAAAGAAAGTCAAAGGTGTTTAAGAGGAGAAAGTATTTACTATGAATTGGGAATATAGCTTGATCATCAAGAAAACATTAAAAATCACTGTTTTCTGCCTATTAATTTCAGGTGTCCTAAATTAGTACACACAGACTATCTGTTGCTAAAATTAAGTTTTAGAATGTAACTCTTTTTTTACTTCATTCTTTAGATCTCAAAATTTACCTTTCAGCTAGCAGAATATTTATTTTTAGCGTGTGGCACACAAATGCCTTTAGTGACTCTGGCAGTTGGCCATTCTAAATCTTATGGAAGACAAACATCTGAACAGGTGGTGAGTCTTCAGATTTCCTCTGGTGAAGGCTGTGCCCAGGGAAGGAAATTACATGTTGTAGATTATTTCTCTACCATGCTGCTATTTCTTCTTCTCACGAATTCTATTTCCTATAAACACCATTAGCTGACGGATCAGTGCTTGGCTATTATTAACTAGATTAGGTATATTTTTTTGTGTCCCTGTCCAAAAGTCACTCAGCATGGTTTGAACCACACCATATGTCCAGCGTTGCTAGGTTTTTGTCCAAATGATGCAGTGCAGCAAAGTCTCACATATTCCCTTCAGCTAAGGAGAAAGTCTTTGTCTTTTTCTAAGGAAAGACATCTCATATCACACTGGTTTTTGTCTCATGATAAATAAAAAGGTAGCTTCAACAGTAGCAACTTAAAACCTGCTTTATTTGCAAAAATTTCCTTCCTTGGACTTATGAAATGGATTGTTTTATTAACTCAAAACACATTAAAAATAGTCTTAAAAATCTAATTAAGCCAGGGATGGTGGTACCTACTTTTAATCCCAGGAATTTGGGAGGTTGCAGCAGGAGGATTGGGAGTTCAAGGACAACCTCAGCTACACAGAGGAACCCTGTCTCAAAAGAAAAATTCTTATTGATGAATTTCTCCCTTTGCTTTAAAATGAGATGCATAGAGTACGGTGCTACTGGTGAGTAATGATGAAATAATCTGGTCCCTGTCCTTAAGGATCAGTCTCCTAGACTCACGTGTGGTTTATCTACAAAATTGCTGGTCAGGCCTTGGCTCACAGGCTTCATCATAACCCAGAAGCTCTAAATGCATGAAGTCCATCCATGTTTTAAAGATTGCCAATGTGGTAACTTGATTTGCCCAAGAAACTCATAGTCTCCTTCCTTATGTCTGGACAGCATTCTCTATTACATAATTTAAACTCATTCTTTCTAATACTGTTAATAATGAAAATTGATACATTTTTATATAATAACCCACCTAATATAAAAAATAGAATTATACTTTGGTTTTCCTAGAAGAACCTCATGCTCTCCATGCTGAGAGACATTTTCAGAGCTAATGAAGGAAAGGACTGTGTTTTGCAATTGTAGTCTCTTCCTAATCTTGTCATTTGTGATGTGTTCATGGAAATTGCCTTCACATGGATCTGGTTGTTCTCCTCATAACATTTGAGGCTTTTGGTTTTCCTGATGCATCGTTTTTCATTTTAATGCATATTGGTGCTTAACAAATCCTTTGTTGCCTGTTTCAGATTACATTTTTCTTTATTAGACTTAATTATTTTAATTCCTTTTTCTCATTTCAGTGTTTTTGAAACATTAAATAAGAAAGTTGTTTCTCCAGATTGGTAATTGTTAGGTGATAAGCTACAAAATCGAACATTTATCCCAGCACATAAATGACACCTCTATCTTCTCAGTGATGTGTTCGATATTATTCTTGTGATGAAAGCAGATAAAATTGGTTGCCATGGTGAGTTTTTCATTAAACTTATTACAGGACGAGTCAGGCTTTTGATGTAAATATTTTTCTTAATTTGTTTCTGTTTAAATAATACAGCATGTCTTCCCCCATATAGTTTAGTAATCTAATTTAAAGGTTTATTGCTATAAATTTTAAGATGACATCTGGAGGCTTTGTTTATTTTCAATTTAAATGATTTCAATGATAAAATTAACATATTCACTGTAAATGTCTGAAACAAGAAATAAAATTCTTTTCATATCATTTCCCATTTCATTTATTAAAACCTTTATTGAGATTTTATATACATTTGTACATATGATTCAGAAATTTTCCTGTATATACAATATATGTGTGTAAAATGTGATATTACTCACATAGTCTTTACATAATATCTATATTTTGTTTTTACTTAAATGATATTACAGAATAATATTCTTCAGTGTTACCATTTAATAAAATAATCATGCAAAACTTTTGGGGGCAGTCAGTGTTAGGTCATCCTTGTTGTTTCTTGGTGGTCTGTCTCTAGTCCTTAAAGCGTGAGCCAGAGAAACCAGTTCCTACAAAGAGCTGGGACCTTTGTAGGGTGGCAGGGACGTTATGCTGAAGAAGGGACACTGGGTCAGTCCTCAGAGGGCTCACACTCTTGTGCCTTTACTGATACTATTATATTCAGTTTATCGCTGTTGCACCATTTTTTTCTCTTAATGATTTAATTCTATTTCTATCTTTCCAAAGATTTCAGAAATGTATTTTGTTTGATTCTGATATCATAGAAAGCTGTAATAGTCCATGACTTATTGCTTTCCTTTCTATTTTTACCTAAGTTGACTGTTTTGTTTTTATACTTTCTGAGGCATAAAAATACGTCAGCTGAACCAACCAGTTTTGTTTTTCTTTCTTTTTTTGTAGTACTGGGGTTTGAACTCAGGACCTACACCTTGAGCCATTCCACAAGCCCTTTTTTGTGATAGGTTTTTCAAGAGGATCTTGCAAACTATTTGCCCAGGCTGGCTTCAAACTGAGATTAAACTGGGATTACAGAAGTGAGCCTCTGGAGCCCAGCAGTAATTTTCTTAATATCATAAGTAATACCTTTTAGCAATTCACTTTTTCTAATTTCTGCCTACCTTGAAAAATGAGAGAACTGCTATGCTTACATTTTCATTTATTCCCTAATTTCAGTTTTTTTGCACAGTGATTTTTATAGAATCAAGGATGATAGCATTTGTTCTTTACCCATAATTCTTACAATTCTTTAGATCTAGGTTTTCATTTGTATTGATTCAGCAGGAGCATTCACCCTTCATATAGCACACATATTTTTATTTAAAACTTATTGGACATACACATATATGAATGATATATGTTTTTTAAAAGAATAGTGCATTTCTAATGTACTGAATGTTCATATGTTTTTGGGGTGTTCAAAAATTATTTTTTGTCTATATGCTTAACTGAAAATTCTTGGCTGAGTATAAAATTTAAGGCTTATATCTTTTTCTACTAGAATTTTGTAGGCATTTTTCAACCATTTTGATCATTGGAAGTTGGTGCGGCAATGTCTAACACCTGTCTGAAAAGCTCCTTGTTTGTTTTCCTTAGACCACATGGTCTAGGCAGAGCGTTAGGAGCTAGAGGCACAGGGTGAACAAATTTCAGACGCCATCATTGAGAAAATCCCAGACTAGGGCATGGTCAAGGTCAAATCAATCCCATGACTCATGGCATCATTTTGACCCAGTAGCTTGGAATGCAAAGTTCACCATTTGCTTTAAAGTTCATTAACTTCACCTGGATTTTCATTCTTAGTATTCTACATAGTTTCTTTGTAAACAGAGTGTGACTGATCTTGTTTTTTATTTTAAGAAAAATTTCTGTTTTCTTTGAAATTTTTTTCTGTTCCTTTTTTGATTCCTTCAGGAATATCAATTTTTAACATTTGCTTTTTGTCTTTTGTACTATTATTTTTTTCCAAGGAGTTTATATGCTCACTCATACATCCACATACACACATATACACATACGCACATATTTGTTTTGTGTCACTTGCTTCTCAAGGTTTATGTTTCTTACCCATTTCAGCAGTGTATGTTCGACTATTCTCTCTTTCAAATATAGTTCTCATCTAAAAATGATTGTATTAATGTTTTCAATTTCCTTCTTGGCATTCACAACTGAAATTCAGAGTTCACTTTTTATTCCTGCTGCCTTTGGTCCCTCTTGTCAAATTCTTTACCCAGAATCCATATTCCATATTCAGTCGTTAAAAGTGTTATGCAATATAAGTTTGCTTTTGTTTTTGGGGGCAATTCGTTCCTGAAATGTAGTATTTATGTGATTTTTTTCCCTCTCTCTTTTCTGTTTTCTCTCTTTGAGTTCTTACAGAGATTATGCTTATTGTTATTGGGCATTTAGATCACATATTTTGTTCTATAATTTACTTTTTGTCACTGCTCTGATGCATTTTGTTAGCAACTACAAGGACGGACATTTTCCTCTCTTCTCTCCTCCTAGCTCCGTATTGGCAGTAGAAGTCTCAGTGGGAGACAATAGAGATTATCCATTGTATCACACATATTTAGTTCTGCCTTCTTCTCTTTTGGGAAGGCTGAGACTTTTTTGAACTATCAGTTACTTTTAATAAATCTGTATCTTGGTCAAGATATGGAGACATGAATTGTCCAGTGTCTTTTCTCATTTGGTACCAATTACTTTGCATTTTTCAATAATCTTTTTTATTTTTCTTATGAGGTTATTATAGCTTCCTAATATTGCAATTGTAATTTTACCTTATTTTTAATTATTTTCAGCAATTTTTATAAGTGATAATGCGAGAAATGAACATCTTTTCTTATATTTTTTCTCCAGAAATCTCCATTAGTATGCTATAATAGAGTAATCAGAGTATTTAATTGAAAAATATTTGTTTGGTTCAAATAAAAACATTTTTCAGTATTTTCAATAGTTCTTAAAGTATTTCAATTACTAGGGATAACAATATTTGTGTTGAATATATTCTGGATTCTAATTTTGACTTCTTTACCTACCAGCTGTGATTCTTCTATTTAGTCATTTAATTCTTAAGTCTTAAGAGGATAAAAATCCTACTTATTTCACAAGGCTATTTTTGGACAGTCAAACAGAGTGAGATATATAAAAGTTTGTAATGCTACCAATTCCAGTGTGTCAGGTACAGTCAATATTTACATCTTAATATGGAAACAAAATCCAAGTGATGGTTAATAGAGGAAAATTTGATTTTTTGCTTTGAGTTATCTCCTGATGAACTCCTATTTTTTTACTATGTATTATGTAGACATACTCAACTATATATAAGTGAGTTTGTCATGCTGCTATTCTCCATTCTCAATGCCCTGTGTGTTTGCTGTTCCCCCATCCTCACCTTACCCTATGTTTGCTAAAAGAGATAGAGAACCTTCCAGCTATTTGTGAGCACTTGCAAAACTGAAATGCAGTTGGAGAGAACTGCAATGGAGTTGGGAGTTTATACCAGGAAGATCCAATATTTGCTTATAAGAAAAAGTAGTTGCCAACTACAGGATTTCATTTTGGAGAGAGGTTTTGATCAAGGGTAAAATGAGAGAGGAAGAGAGCAGCCAGGGCAAAAATCCAGAATATTATTTCAGAGTCCATAAAAATACATTGAGACTAAGTTACTAATACTGATAAGTAAAAAAAAAAAAAGCAAACTGTTTGGTATATTTTTTACAAAAGTTGGTACAAAATGAGAATATTGGCATTCATAGTCTCATAACCTCTCTAATATGCATGCACAATAGATATTATCTCTATTTGGGTGCTCTTTATGGTTTTTTGCAGTAAAGAAGAAAACATATAACTCTTAGCACTCTTGTATTAGTTGCTTTTCTTATCACTGTGACAATACACCTGATTGAAATAACCCAAGGGAGGAAAGGTTTATTTTGGTTTAAGATTTCACAGGTGTCAATCCATTATTCTAGTAGGACATAGTGCAGCAGAGCACTTCACATCATGGACAGGAAGCAGAAATAGAGACAGAGGGGGCTAGAGCAAGATACAGTCCCCAAGAATACATTCCTCAGTGACTACTTCCTCCAACTAGGCCTCACCTCCTATATTCTGCCACCTTCTAACAATGGCATGTATTAGGACTTCATCAAGGTATGAATCCTCATGATCTAATCATCTCTGGAAATGCCTAACAAACATACCCAAAGGCATGCTTTACTAATCTCCTAGGTGTTTCTCAATGTCATCCAGTTGACAAGCCATTAGGACTGAGCATGGTGACACACACCTGTGAAACCCCAGCTAATTAGGAAGCATAGGTAGGAGGATCATGATCCCAGGCTGGATCTGAGAAAATTCTGAAAAATAAATTAAGCTAAAAAGAACTAGGGGCATGGCTCAAGTGGTAGAGCAAATGAATAGCAAATGTGAGACCATGAATTCAAACCCCAGTACCACCAAAAATCCACTATCACCATTCTTTTCCTCAAATTATAATATCACATAAATTTTCACTGTTCACTGCTCCATTTCCTTGTCTTTAAGGTGAGATAAATCCACCTTACTTAACCTCAAAGGAGTATCTATCAATTTGCTATTTAAAAATAAATCACTGACTTCTAAGATGATATGAGATGAAAGCATCCATAAAACACAGGTAAAAACGAACCACTTAGGGGTTCATAGAAAGGCCAAAAATACCCAGGAAAAATGTGTTATTTCCTCAATAAATGAGAGTCCACTACCTAACAATGTTTACCTGTAAATAGGTGCTCAATTTTGGCTTCATTTGGCTATATTGAATTATTATTATATGATATAACAAATGACTGTGGAGTTTTCTTAGAGCTATATTTACATAAAAAGGAGAATGATGGAGCAGGAATATTCAATCTGCTCCATATTGTAAGAACTTATGTAAATGTCACAATGTACCCCCAGTACAACAATAATAAAAAATTTTAAAAAGATAAAATAAAATACAATGCCTATGATTGAAGACCAAAAAAGAATCTATCACAAACACTCACCCTGATAGGATTTTTAGAAAGACTATCTGAAATAAACAGCTGCCTATGTAGAAATAGCCTGGCAGAAAGGGCCAGACAGTGATAGGAATTGCAGAATGACTTCCCTTTTTAAAGCTCTTCACAGGACAAGGTGAGCAGGGAATAAAAGAAGACTTTTTTTCTGGTTTGATCATGAAAGGGAAAGCCAAGCAAGAGTAGGTAGAAAACAATGACCTGAATTTTCATTTCCACTGTTGACATGATTGCTTCCAACAGTCTTCAATGTGTTTTACCTAAGCATTTGATCTTAAGCATTTATGTTTATTTTTAATGTAAAAATTTTAAATGCTTCATCTTCAGCATTTATGAAATTAAAAAGTGCAACTATTTTATGCATGACCCGTGAAGAAAAGCTTTTTCCAACAAAGTAATAGGGAAGACAACCTCTGTCCTAAATGTTCCACCTAGGCCTCAAGCCCCAGCTGGTGCAGAATGAAAGCAGGAGCCCACTGCTTCTAGGGAGAATCACATAGCCAAAGGCTGGAGAGCTGATATGGGCAACCACCTTCCTTGACTCCTAATACCATCGCCAATGAAGCCATTCAGCTCATCCATGAATCATTTTGAATCATCACAACAAAGAGGCCGTGGGCAAAAAGCCTCCTATTTATCTCTAGCTCAATAAAACTTGCTAGTTACCCTCTATTTTTAGGGTGATAATCTTTTTCTTTATTTGAAATGCAATAGGAAAAATCATTTTGTGTCTAAATCATTATGCAATTGAAAATAGACCAGGGCTAATTTGAATTCTAGGAATATGCAAAGTTGATAGCCACCCTTGTTAGGAAGGAACCATTTTGTTATTATTTTTGAGGCCTTCTGTCATCTTCCCTTCCCTAGATTGGGAAAAAGAGGGTAGTATAATGGGTTATTTTGGAATATGCAAGACGTGCTGATGAGCTGTAATTACACAGTGACATCTTGGGAATTGCTCTTTGGAGGCTGCTTCCAGCTAATCTATAATTCTTTAAAGATGCTGCATTCACATTGGTTTTCATTTACTTTCATTAAAAGTGGGAGCACTGCTATTGGTTTAAATACCTCAAAAGTTTTTCTCTTCAACATGTTTGCAGCTGAGCTAAGACTTCTCCCGATGGCCAAGAAGCTAAAGGTAAAGCTCCTTAAGTATTCTCCAGAACCCTCTAATTCTCCTTGCAAAACTTCTTCTTTGGTTTTGGTGCTTCATTGGTCTTCGCATAAAACAGAATGAATTTGACTAGCAGAGGTAGGTGGATTGATGTCATTTTCCCCAGATACTGATCTGAAGTCAAAGTGTATGAATTTGTCTACATAAAACAACTTAAAATTGTCATTTTTCAGATATCTGAGTGTCATTGCCAGTAAATAACTGACAATTTTGGGGAAGAGGCAGGGAAAAAGCTACCACAACAGTGGCACCATGAAGACTCCTAGGGATAGGCCTCTCATCCCTCTGACGAGTCAGGAAATCTCTCTGCTGAGGCATGTGGTACCACTGTGTTATCCAGACAAAGGAAGGGTAAGGAAGTGTGCTGTGGGCAGAGGAACTGCAATCTATCAGCATGGAGGTGAGAGAACAGGACATTTGGGACTACTGGTAGTTGCTGGGTAGGATGAAGGGCTCCAAAGGCTCATTCAGTCCATTTCCAGAGTGTCTTAAAATATGGGGAGTTATTTTCCTCTCAATTCTGTCCATTTTGCTTTCTGGCATCCTTTTTTTGTTGTTTTGCTTTGTGACTACATAGCCTAGGTTGGCCTAAAACTCAAGATCCTCCTGGCCTCTGCCTCCCTAGTGTCAGATTACAGACATGTGTCATGATACTAGGCAACATTCCAGCATCTTTCAGTGCAGTGAACACAAGTCATTGTGATGGGGGAATGTTGTAGCTTTACTTATCATTTTGTATATTGTAGTGAGTTGGGGAAGCTGCTGAAGGACTGCAGAGAAATTCAAAACATGGCAATTGCTGATACTCCCTTTGGACGTATCACGAAAGCTCAGCACAGAGCAGATCAGGAGAGCCTGGCAGACAGCATGCTGGCTTAGAGAATCACTTGGATCTGCACTTGCTCAGTCTTCATCAGATACTGAAACAATCTTAATGATTTCCAGAAAGTGTAGTTGGGGTTCCAAAACTGATGGTGGACTGATCTATGTTTTATTTGAGGTAAGTTGATATTTCATATTTACTTGAAATATAAATAACTGAGGATTTGGATGTCAGTTATCCATTCAAAAGACAATTAGACTTCAAACATGTCTTTTAAGATTTATGTAAAGTCATTCTCCTCATCTTTCTTCTCTCCCTCTCCTCTTACTTTTCTTCTTTCTTCTCTCCCTCTCCCCCCTTCTCCCTCTCTCCTGAAGATCAAGAGCTTCTTCTGTGACTTGTTCTTAAACAATATGCAAATCATGGATATTCTGAAGAATCAGACAGAAGGGAATCCTTGAGAATGTGGGTAACAGCTTCTCCCATCCAGTGAGGTCTACAGAGACAGTATTTATATTTATGTTTTAAAAAGATGCTCCCCCCAATACAGTAAGAAGAAAGAAAAAGGAGAGAGAGAAAGAGAGAGAGAGAGAGAGGGAGAGAGAGAGAGAGAGAGAGAGAGAGAGAGAGAGAGAGAGAGAGAGAAAGAGAGAAAGAAAGAAAAAGAAAATGGCTAAAAAGAAAAAGAAATGACTACAAGAAAAATACCACTGGAACCAGAAACAAGTTCCTAGTTCTGGCATCATATCAGCCTACCTATGAGGCATCTTAGACACACTATTTTATCTATAACATAATATTTGGATTGTGTAAGATATTCAGTGTTTTACCATTAGTGTTCTATAATACTAATTTCATTTGTTTATTTATGTAACAAACACTTGTGGAGAAAATCTAGAGGTTCCAGGTGCTATGCTGGTTTCCAGTTAAGCTCTACCTTCAAAGGACAAAGAGCTGGTGAGGGGAGAACTTGCACAGGAGAGATGCATCCAGACATAAACAAACACATGAAAGAAGATGCAGGGGGATATGTGTTAGGAGATCGGTGTACACAGCAGCTACAAAGACAAGGAGTGTCACCTAACAGAGTCACTGGAACATCCAGGCTACATAAAAGGAAGTTTTCACAAGGAAAAGGAAGTTAGTTAACACAATTCATTAAAGTTACCTAGGTGGAGAGGTGGGAAAACATGCTCACAGAGGGAAGTACCGTCTATTTGGGGAAGTCAGTCTGCTGTCCAGGTCATGTGTGCTGATGGGTGGTAGAAGTGACACCAGAGAGGCCAAACCCCACTCAGCCTGGCATGCTATGCTTTGGATCATATCTGGAATATGTGAGGGAGCCACTGACATCTTCTCCACTGGATATGAGACACTTATATTCACATTGCAGGACAATCTTTTTGTGCTTTGGTTGCTGTCTTTAGAAAATGAGCAGATGATTGAGATGGTTGCTAACTTTTCAGATCATGTTCTCTTTTGAGCATAGAAAATGCTCTTTGGAAAAATGCACACCCAGGTACAAGTATACATAAAATTGCCAGGATCATAAAGGAAACTGATGCCAACATTCATCTGTGGATCACAGGTGAATCAATGCCCAGCCATAACATTCTATGTTTAGTTTCTTATTAGTTTGACTTCAAAGGTATATGTCCCAAACCTGGTGGACTGATCCCGATAGTTTCACACTATTGCTTGTGTGCTCCTCCATTCAGTTAATGAAATTTCCAGCTCATCTCTCACAAGTTCATGTGTAGACCCTCTGGCATTACTCACAACACAGAATAGATGGAATAAATAATTCATTGAGACAGCTGCCACTCCAGGGAGCTCATACTCAGGGCATGTTGGGTGTCATTCATCTGCTGCCACCTGCCACCATGTTCTTCTCATATGCTTCCAGTCCTCACAATGAAGGTACAGGGGGACCAGAGATGGCCACTAAAGAAAGGATTTGGCATTCAATACCCAAGCAAGCAGGCCAGTGTCCAGAAAGGTACTTAAAGGGATATAAGATAGAGTGCCTGAGCTGAGAGTAGCGTAAGGAAGGGAAGGGGTGAAGGCGCACTACTTGTGGCTGACTGGCCTCCTCACCTTACCCCAGGAGGTGGTGCAGGAGACACAGATAATACAACTCATGCATGGGCTGAGGTTGCTGCTCTCAGCTAGAAGCATAACTGGTGACAATCAAGTGGTCTTGGATACTTATAATTAATGTATATACATTTTTATTACTGTTTAATTTCAATTGCATTTTCTAAAGCCTACTTTCTGTGCTAGAATTGATCAAGCATGCCTTGAGGTATCATGATAAGAGATGGTTTCAAGGAAGCAGGCATGGGTGTATCCTGGTTACAGTCCCAGACAGGCTTACGCAATCACAAGATTAGCTCTAAAATATTAGGTGAAGTGAGTGATATTTTCCTCTCTGCAGGAGTATGGTCTTAACTCCAGTAGAAGCATAGTGAATCTGGTGGTAGCAGCAGGTGTTCTCCCAGTGGAAGTTCTAAAGCAGAAGAAAGGTTGTTTTCCTTTATTAAATTGCACCCCCAGCAGAATTCCTTAATCAGATAATTAGTTAAAACCTACACAAAAAAATAACATTTCTTTGTGATCTTGCCTCATTTACAAGCAATAGTAAATCATTAGTAGGATTGCACATGGTAGTCAGTCTTATTTCCTCTTTTATAACTTGAATTTATTTCCTTAAATGGATAGCTTCCCCTCTAACCCTGGTTTATTTCCCTTCTCTTTGGACTGTATGTGTGTGAGTGTTTGTATGTTTATTGACTGTCTGTAGCTTAATAAAAATTTCTCATCACTCTATTTAATACTGAAAGATGGCTGAACATTTCATCCTGGTTTTCCATTCAATGTCTTTCAAATTGTTCTCAAATTTAATCAGAATGAGTAGCAATGGGAGTTATAGACTATAAAAGAATCAATTGAGATGAAAAGGGAAATTCTGAAGTGCCTTATACTATTTACTGATTGACAAGAGCCAAATTATTCAGTTTTGATAAGCAGATTTAGGACTGAGAAAAATGATCAGAATTAAAGAGGTTTAGACTTTGTACTCTTGTTTCAAAGCAGAAGTCATTATGGTAAATTTAATTGGAACTCTCTCAACTGATCAATGACTTAGCAGTACCACCTAGCTATTTTTCTGAAAAGGCCTATTAACAATTAATTTAAAATAAAGCAAGTTGATATGAAGTGTCAGTAGCATGCAATTTGTCACATTTTCTCCAGGCCTCAAGCTACACCAATGGCTCTCAAATGGGAGCATTCATTCCCTACAGGACACTCGGCAATGTGTACACATTTATATTATTGTCACAATTGGAGGATGGCTTCTAAGGGGGAGAGGACAGCATTGTTGCTAAGCCGCCTACCATGCCTAGGACACCCTGCTTCCACCAGAGAGAGAAATATCCAGCCTCAAAATGTCAATAGAGCCAATATCGAGAATCCCTGAGCTGTAGCAACTGCTATGACCAGATGTCAGGAGTCCCTCACTCATATCCTCAAACAGAGATCTGTCTATTGGAGACTTCTGGTCATCAGAAGTCCTTAGATCCTTAGAAATCCTTAGAAATCTTAATGAAGTATAAAATGGTTACTGGTTTGGGATTCTTTTGATTGATAAGAGGTTCTGGAGCTCTCCTGCAGGTTCTCACGTACCCCACTGTAAGGATCCTGGTTTAGCCTCTTGGATTCACCTCTCACTTATTTCTAGTCATCAGCTTAGGACCAATCTAGAGCTTCAGTTGACTCCCCAGGCTGACTTGACTCCTTCCAGAATTTTGGGGCAATTCTAAAATGCTTCCAAACACCCTGAATTGTGATCTGTGCCAAGGACATTTACCATGAAACTAACCAAAGTATTAGCTGGATTATGAAGGCACTTATTCGTGGTATGGTTTTGGAAGTCTGGCATCATTAATTTCATTAATGTTCTCCAATAATGGAGGAATTAACCATTGCCAACATGGTTACCCTTGCCCTTTATTACTGAGGGTGCAAATTCCTATTGCTCTTCAATGATATTAATGCATGCTGTGTTTTATAGCCTACCTTCCACCTGACCTACATAATATGAAGCTGGGGAAAGAATCTACACCTTATTTACTTGAGTGTGGGATCACATCAAGGGCATGGAATTCTCTTTCTCCGGGTTACTTCTAATCACAAGGGCTGTAGATTTAAGAGGCTTATATGATATTTATTTGTGCAATTTACAAAGCTTTCACCCCATTTATTTTAAGAACTCCTAAGCCTGCAAATAAATCATTACTATCATCCTATTGCATTGACAAAGAAACTGAAATTCAGGAAAGATATCCAGTACTTACGTAATAGAACCAGAAACAAAATACTGTTTCTTCCCCCAAAACTACTTAGTTCCCTCCTCTTGCAAAGCTAGATTTACTTTGTTGACCTCAGTCTTAGAGGTACCTGCACACTAATCCCTAGGTTGCATTCTGATTTGGCATTCTCAAAGCAACCTATGTTGAGCAAGTGCCTTATCTTTTCTGTTATGTTGTAAAATGTGCAAAATACCTTTCCCAGCTCTCTTCTTTCCAAACCTGGTCCAGACAGATTGCATTAGCCCTGAAGATGTTCAGGTGTCTGGGGTCAGTAATAGATTGTGAGTGGGTATAACATTATATTGATTTAATTAAATTTATCCATTTGTGGTCATAAGCACTGTAAGCTGAGATGTAGAGGAACAAAGAAAATGGGTTTTAAAATTAGAGATAAGGGCAAAACAGTTTATGCTCGGAAGTGAGGGAGTGGGGGGAGAGGGAAGGGGTGGGGGAAAAGTGGGGAGAAGCGGGGGGAAATGACCCAAACATTGTATGCACTTATGAATAAAAGAAATAAAATAAATTAAAAAAAAAGAAAATGGGTTTTGTGGGTGAATATATTTCATATCAAATTTATCAATGATACTTAAATAGTGGTGTACTTTTGGCAATAAAATTATTTGAGGATTAAATTAGCCTTGGTATAATTTAGATTTGGTAATATTATTTGGAGGATGAGAAAGAAAAGTCTAAAAAGAACTATGCAAAGGGACTGGCATATGACCTTCACCAAAGCAACAGGCCTGTTGGGTTGTTACCAGACCCAAGGGTACCTGGGGATGAATTTGGGCAAGGTACATTCTCTGACCACTAAATAAATATCCTTAAATATATTTTGGAGGATAGAGACCTATTGATGGTGCACATATCTACAGCAATGCTTTTTAATGAAAAAACATTACTCAGAAAACTATTTGGGCGATACCAGGATTCACAAAGCAAGCAGACTTCTTCATCACAGGAATTTTTAGGAAAGTTAATATGTTAACATCCATCCTGGATCCCCAGGAGAGAAGCAATACTGTGTAACCTCTGCCACACTCGTATATAAACTCACGACTGAAACTTAACTCCATTCTGCCTACCTGGTCCCTTTACACATTTGGTGGGGGATGACCTACTTTTTTCTGGGAAGCTCTTTGGATCATATTTGATCATATTTGATCACTTTCAGATGATAATACTCCACTTGCTATAGTAAAGACTGATTCCAGAAAATATATAGTATACTATATAGTAACTAAAGTTCCAAACAAGTACATTAACTAAATCTTGGACTTCTCACAGGTCAGAAATGGCTCATATTGGAAGCCTGTGTCCCAGGGAAGGGTGGCTGTCGTCTTCTTGCTTGCTTTCTCCTTTTGGCCACTGCCATCAAGCCCCCTGGTTGGGTAGGGTGTAGATAGGTTTCATTCTGTTGCACTCTCTCTCATATTGGCTGATGTCAAATCTTCTCCCTTCTCTACTGGTGTGCTTTTAGAGGCTTCCTCTCCTCCACTCCCTTTGCTAGTCTTCCTATCCCTCTTGGAAATCTCATTCATTGTCATAGATGCTTTTAAATCTTCATCATCAAGCATTGACTTGTGCCCTCCATTTACATGTCTTCCACAAACATTTCATGGTTCTACATAGATGCCCCCATATCTCAAACTCCATAAATCTCAAATTAAACTGTTTCTTTTTCAGGGCATTCCTTCCTGGACTCCCTTCATCCATCACTGACACCATTTTCCTTCTGTCCATCTGGGCACAAACTTCTGGAATATGGACTTCTTCTGTATCTTTGTTGTAGATGCAATCAGTCATCAAGCCACAATGGTCCTTTCCTTTTCATGTTTTTTTCATCCTTCCTTCTGTTACCTGAATTGATCAATCATTTCTTATATCAGTTTTAGACTTGTCTTTACATTGTTATCTGCCTCCATTTTTTCTTTCTATATTCAATGTGTTCTTCATATTTCACCTGAAGTCAACTTAAAATACAGCTTCAATTCTATAAATACCTAGTTTAAAATGAATGTATTTTCACTGAATAATTTATATATTGCCCCAAATTTACTTAGTTCTTTACACAAATGCTTGAGTCAGACTGGGCTCCACTTTTCTGTTGGCACTTTATAAAAATGGACTTCATCATGACATCATATTTCAGATATTACCCTCTCTTTCCTCCCAACTGGTCCCTTTTCCCTTCCCAACTAGTCCTCCTTCTACTTTCCTGTCTTTTTTATCCCTTAAATCTAGATTCAGCATGTGAGGGAAAACGTGAAATTTGCTTTTCTAAGTCTGGCTTTTTTAGCTTATCATGATCTCCAGTTTCGTCCATTCCTCTGCAAATGACATAATTTCATTCTTCAAGGTTAAATGAAACTCCATTGTGTATTTCTTTGTGTATCTGTTGATAGGAATCCAAGCTGATTACATAAATGGCCTCCACATTTTTTATGATTTTTTTTGTCTTTTGGAAGTATTAGGTTTTGAACTCAGAGCCTGTATTGCTAAGCAGGCACTCTACCACTTGAGCCACACTCCCCCCACCAACCCTTTTTGCTTTAGTTATTTTTTGGATAGGAGCTTGTGTTTTTACCTAGAGCAAGCCTCAGACTGTGATCCTCCTACATATGCCTCCCATGTAGCTGGGGTTACAGATGCATACCACCACTCCCAATGGTTTGTTGAGACAGGGTCTTGCTAACTTTTTTTCCTGAGTTGGCCTTGAACCATCATCTTCCCCAGGTCTACTTCCCAAGTAGCTGGGATTACAGGCATACGCCACCATGCCTGGCTTGGTCTCCACATTTTACACTGAACACATTGTGTCCGTTTCCCTCTTGCTGGAATCTTCAATATCTCAAAGAAAGACTTGTGTACTCTAAACTTCTGCAAAATGCCTATCTGCATCATTGCCTTATTTTATCTTTTTCCTCATTCTATTTTGTCGTTAAAGTAGTACACAGTGATAATTTTTGAGCGTCTACAAGATGGAGACAGTGGTTTCTTCTTCTTCATGTATTCCATAGTTTTGAATGCAGTGCTGTGCAAACATTAAAGTAATTTAATGTTGATCGAGTGAAACATAATAGAGACAGCCATAAATTGTCTAACAAGCCTGGATATGAAATTTCCTATTTCCCTCCACAGATAATGAGGATTTACACCAGACTTTGCTCTGCCCTTTGCATTAGTGTCAGCTCCATCTCTGTTAAGTGCTTCTGCATGTGTGTGGATATCACTTAAGTATTTCCATTATGTTTGCAAACCACTCACCTTGATCTTCAAAAGTTGACCCAGATATGTTTGTGTAGCATTGTTTGCTTTCCTGTGTTTATTCAGCATTAAGAGTTAGTGTAATTTGAAAATCTTAGCATTATCATGGCTGGTAATGTAGTGATCACTTGCTTTGCAATTCTCATATATGGTATGACTATTATTAAATTTTCTGAGAAAAAATGAATTCTGGGAATAAATTTCCCTTTAGCCTGGTAGATATTTTGGCCAAGTGACGACCTTTTTGTGCTTGGTTTCTACGACAAGGGAAAATGAAAGTATTCCCCTATCACATTATCTGTTTTAAAAAGAACAGAATAAAAGGACATAGTTACTATGGTTCATGTACTGTGTTCAACTGCAGGTAAAAGTTTTAATTTATAGGTAGGGAAAATGAAGGGATGCAGTTTTCATTAATTGTAAGTTCCTGTATTTTTAAATCAGACACAATGTGTCTGTCTTGCACATGACACAGTCATGACATTTTAAATATATGTATCAGTTATTATTTGCTTTTTAGATGATAGTCAAGCCTCTCACACATGTAGTTGTGCTTATTAGATGACATAATTCTGTCAGATACTCATTTAGCCCAGTGAAGAATCCAGTGTACAGTGAATCTGGTTAATTATTATCACATATACAATCATTTTTCATAAGGTCCATATAAGAATAAAAAAACTACATGACATTATATCAAAATATTAGTGACAGTTGAATTAGACATAGTATATGATTTTCTGCCTCTAAGATGTCATTAATATTTAAATCATTCTTTCCCTATTTAGCAACATTTCTATTGAATTCCTCTTTTATGTCAGACACTAAGACCTACTCATTCAAATGTGGATAAGACTACAGGGGAAACTGCATTTCAAAAACACTGACCATAAATGCTTTAAAACAAATTTCCAGTAATCATTCTCTAACGTTTTCTGATAGCAGTGTGTGATTTACATCTGCTATAGGCGTGGCAGGAGACCCCCACATGATTCTTTTGTAAGTTCTTATGCTTACCTCCTCAGGGAGGCAGTTCAAATGTATCATGCCTTTTCTAGCTATGACTCAATAACTCATTCAAGCTTCGGTGGGCAATTGATGTCATTTGGGATCATTTAAAGAAGGGGCACACATACAAGGCTGACTTGTCTACTGGATGAGATTTCTGAAGAAAAGATGAGATAAAAATAATCTCTACTGCCATTCCATAAACAGTGGGCAACTGCTTTGCTTTTCTTTTGACATTGATTAGAGATAGCTGGTAGTTTCCACATTTTATGTAATATGGACAAATTGGTGGTTTTTCTACTACATTATTGAAGGGCTATTATCGTGAAGTTACTTCATTCTCTGTGCCCTTATGTGTGTTCACAGAAACAGGTGTTTCTTCCTTGGATAGTCACAATAATGAATCAGTCTTTAGGGTCTTTACTGAGTACAAAACTTGGTCTCATTCACTGTGTTGAATCAGGCACATTTTATTGTTACTTTTAATACCTTTTATTTGTGAAGAAGATGTGTTTGCTTTATAAAACCACTCATAATCAAATAATCAATGTGTGATCAAGTGCCACCTAATTTTCACCTAGTTAAACATTCAGCTTGCTGCAAACAACAGCACAAAAAGCCTAAAAATCTTGAGGTAATTCACAGATAATTAAAATCTGTATGAGTATATACATATAATATTAAGAGAAAATTTTTTCATTCAAAATGCTATTCCCCCTCTTCCAATTGTGTGTGAACTGGTCAAAGAACAGTACTTGGGAAACCAGAGAGGTTGTGAGAAGCCCATGAGAAGAACCAGTCAAACCCCTATGCATCAAGGATGAGGTTTCACCTCACATCCAACTTTCAAGTTACACGGTCAACAAGGAAGAACTCAGTACCAGTACAGAATGTAAAAGCACAGATTTCAGACAGAGCTACTGTGCCCCACAAATGCCAAGAAAATATAATTCTAGAATAATCAGTATTAGTTTGGACACCTGGAGAATGCAAAACTCCTCAGTAGAATTCTTACTTAAAACAAGAATTTAGGGAAAACTTTGAAGCAATTGCAGGCAAAGAAGTAGAATTTACTAAATGTAACAATGAGGGACTTTGAAGGAGAAAACATTCCAGCACTTAACACCTGCATTGAGACAGAAAGACATCCTCAAGAGCACTGGCTGAGTCTAGACAACCTGACGGGAGGAAACTGAGTGGGACCAAAGTGAAGGAGTCCTTATCAATACAGTTGCCAAAGCAGTTTTAGCTGTGTTTGAGTGCAAAGGGCTGCTCTTTTAGCTGCTGCATAACTGTGTTCATTAATTGCAGTACTAATAACCGAGGCATATAGTAACTACCTGTTTGCTGGCAGTTCATTGTTATCATAACCTCGCTAAAGACATTATGCTACCAGCTATCGCATGGCCAGGTGCTCATTTTGCATTCATTATACTGCCTTAAGACTAAGAGGAATTAAGAAACATGTCCCAAGTCACACTGAATCAGTTGTGAAATCTTGAATTTGAACCGTATTCTGCCTGACTACTTTGCATTTTACCACGTTGACATCCTCAACTTACTTTTTAGCAGTAGTTGGTCCTTCCCCTATTGCTAGTTTTAGTTAAATAATTTAATTGTATTTTATTATAAATAAATGTCAGGCCTAGATGTTTATTTGTTGCCAGTGAACTGGGTCTCAAAAATTAATCTGTTTTGAAGTTAATTTTTGGAATACCAAAAGGTCATAATTCAAATGGAATTACTGCCGGGAAAGGCAGTATTCTAAAAAGCAGAATTTGGTTGAATGAATTGATTTCTTCTGTATTGCTGCAAACAACAGCAGTGAGAAAGGCTGAGCTATGCCAAAAAAGCCCCAGGTGTCAGTCACTTAAAGAAGGTAGAATTCTATTTTCCCCTTGTGTTATAGCACAATTTAGCTTCATAGGATATATCTCTGCTTTGTGATATCATTCAGAGACCCAGGGTCATTCTATATTGATGCTGTACTACTCTTTAGGTCTTCGTCCTTGTCTCCATCGGCATTGATGGGTCACTTCTAGATCTCTCTTCTAGTTAATGGGAAAGTGAAAAAGAATAGTTGAGAGCATGACAAAGGTTTCATGGCCAAGGTGTGGATGTGGTATGCATCATTTCCATCCATTTTTACTAATAGGAACTCAGCCCACAGGATCACGCCTAACAACAAAGGAAGCTGGGAAATACTGTCTCCAGCTGTGTACCCAGGTGCCTACAGCAAGAATACAGAACTGACTTTGAGGGGATACTAGCAGTCTACCTATCATTTGAAAAGACATTACACTAAAAAAATAGGATTTCCAAGAAAAATACTGGGACCAGAGCAAAGATATATAAAGTTGATATATTCAGAAAGGGTGATACCATGTGTTACAGATCAAATGTGTATCCTAGACAGCAAGTGTTGGAAACTTAGTCTCCAATACAATAGTATTGAGAAACAAAGCCTGATAAGAGGTAATTAGTATGAGGTAATTAGTATGAGGACCTTCACTAGTGGACTCATGCCATTATTGGGGGAGTACATTTGTTTTCTTCTCTCTCTTTCCTTCTCTTTGCCCATTCACCATGGGATGACACAGCAAGAAGGCCCTTGCCAAATGCTGGTCCTAATCTTTGACTTCTCAGTCTCCAGAAACGTGAGCCATAAGTTTGTGTCTAATTTAAATGACTCGTTCAGATATTTTGTTTCAGTGGCTCAGATGGACTAAGACACCATATCACTTCATGGCATAGTCAGGTCTTGGCTCATCCTATGAGTCAGAGTCCTTTTGTCATAATTACGAGCTTAAGTATAATTTAAATGGAATATTTTCCCAAATGCCTGAAGAACACTAGAGAAGGAGGGAATAGGAGTGGAATCACCTGGGGTCTTTGTGAGTTAATGACTTAGGCAATTTACAAATCTTTTATATGAGTTTTATTTAATTTTAGCCTTGAAAAGTAGGTTATTCTGGTGATATTCATTATACAAATGTTTTATACTCCAAATTCAGGCCAATAAGTGGAAGGAATAGTGGTTCCTTCCCATAATAAGAAGCCATTGTACCTTTCACTACCCACATTTTGGGGTCTTAAGACCTGAAGAGGTCATTTAATTTATTTTCCATTTTCTTTGTTGCCAAGAACAAAGATTCTTTAAATCTTAAATACAGAGCTAGCAGAACTTGCATGCCTTGTAGAAAATTATTTCCTAACTAAAAATAAGACTTCCTGGCAGGAACTATTTGCTGGATCAGAGCTTTAGGGCTTTTCATTGGCAAAACTTTGTCTCCAGTGGTTTGTCTCTTCTTATTGTACTCTAAACAAACTCTTCCTTTCTTCATTAAGTGGACAGTTCTGAAGGTAATCAGAGGACAGGATTGCTGCTACTCATGCAAAGGATTTTTTAATAATGAAAAAAGAGACTATCTTGATGTCAAAGTTCTTGAGCCCAAATTAGCAAAGCAGGTGCACAGATCATATTTTTCTCTGAAGCATAACTCCAGGGGGATTCTGAGCTGTTTTTGGTAGTTGTCCCAGTTCCTTTGACTGAAACTCAACAAAGAAATATGAATCTTTTAACTTTATTGTTGTTTCTTCTAAAGAAACAACGGTGGGGCAAAAGCAGGCTACTGTGTTTGGCTACATGTGCTGTATGGAGCATGATTCCAGGACAATCTGATAAGTGAAGGTATCAAATGACCCCTAATTTATTTATTAGAGTAATAGGGTCTGGAATTTGGTATTATGTTCCTTTTTTCACAGGATAACTCAAACATGTTTGTAATCCATCCTTTCTTTGAGAAAGGTTTCAAAAAAGCAGAAATTAGGTTGCCGCTGACATAGATTCTTCTAGCTGAGATGTCCAAGTGTGCCCTTCCTCTACAACTTTCAAATCATCCACTTTATCACTTATCCAGTGGAAAATACACATACTAATTATTTTAATTTATATTTTCCTGATCACTGGTAAGGTGGGGCATCTTTACTAAGGGGTAAATAGGTTTATTGAGTATTTTCTTTCCTCTCCATAAAAATTCTTTTCAGAACTCTTATTTTATATATTGAGTTGTTTCTTTTTCTGTTAATGATTTGCAGATGTGCATGCTATGGACTTAATCACTCTCCTACTGTTTATTTTGATACTATTTCACCTAATCACAGGTAAAAATTAATCTTTTATATTGTTTCTCCTGATTGTATTTTTTCCAGTACTGTTTATACTCACAGTCCTCCTGGAATTTACTTGTGTTTTTCTCTGGAGCCACTTCTCTTCCATCCACTGTAGCCATTTTCCCTGACAACATTTATTTCATGGGTAGTAGCTGTGGAAAACTGAGACTGTGGTGTTTGAACTCTCAAACTGTGTGCCTTTCATGATGCTACTCTGTAAAAGAGAAGACTGGAAACTAAATGTAGCGGGAAACAGAAAATTGGCTTATTATTTCTTAAAGATCAGAATTCACTAGAAAATATTTTTCTAACATTGAGCAATGTTTCAGAAAGGTAGTAAGGAAAAGCATGCTTTGCAGAGTGCAGACAAATATTTATTACATAAGGTATGAAAGGGAAAAGCTTCTGTTTTGTAGTATAGAGAGTGGCAGAGATAACAGAATGGCATTAATTGGTCAAAGGCTTTATATTCCATCTTGAATTATGATCACTATACGTAGAGATATTTTATCTGTACCCTCTGTTCCCTCTAAGCTCCTGTTCATAATCTTGCTGAGATTTATGTATGCTTTCTATAAGGAGGATTTTCTCCTTGTATGATGCTAATAAAAAAAATGTAATAATGCAGGTGCAAAGAGATAGCCAGAATTTTTGGTACTATCCTTAAGATGGGTTGTGCTGGGAAGTGGTAAAGGAATTGTGTTACAGTTTCCACCATAAAATAGCTCATTTTGGAAGTGCTCCTTTTAAAGAATGAGTCTTTTTCTTATCAGAATAAACATCGTGAAAGTGTATTTTAGGTTTTCATTGGAAGTGTATTTTGGGTTTTCATCCTAATGGCATCATTTTGGATGATTTCCCCACTGCCATCAATGCTTTTTAAAGGCATATGGTTTTACGTTTTGTGTTGAAGGAAAGGCTTTCTTGTCCTCTGTGTGGAAGGTGGATTGTTCTGAGGGGGTAAATCAAAAATAATTAAGAGAATGTTGTGGGGAGCTCAGTGAGAAAAGTAAATGCTAAGTTATAAAAGTACAGGAAGGGGTATCTAGGTTTTCTTAGTCATTTGGTAGCTCAAATCATTTGCTGTAAATTCTGGAATTCAAGGGGCTCACTTTTGGTTAGGGGCCTTCTTTTGTAATCTCTCTCTCTCTCTATATATATATATACATATATAGATAGATAGATATAGATACATACACACACACACACACACACACACACACACATATATATACATACAAACATGTACATAGGTGTGTATAAAACTTGCAGGAAATCAATGTGGGGGTCAAATGAATAGTCAATGCTTAATGAATATGCCTCATTTAGCAGCTTAGCCAGCCTCACTCAAATCCCAAAGCTGAAAATTGGTCGCATTCCTCCACACACTTTGCTCCTAGGTGTGCTCCCTGGGCAACAGCACAACTCGTGCTGAGTGCTTGCTAGGAAAACCCCACCAAGACCTAGGGAGTCAGAATCTGCGTGGTTTTTGAGGCAAATGTTGTGAAACACTATTCTGCAGTATCAATAGAGCACAAAAAGGTTGGACCTTAATTTTTACTCTCTCTAGGCTCATCTAATAAATGGTATATCAGATATTTCTTTGAACAGAACAAAACAAGGGAAAAAACCACTAAGAAACCAATGAAACAAACAAAAAACAACCTCCAAAAGCAGTTTGGCCAGAGTATGATAAATGGTAAAATGCGTGCAGTGACCAGGTAAGAGAAATTCGTTCACTGCAATTGCTGCTTGGGGCTTTGCAGTCTTGGCAGACTTGAGCTGGAAGTCTGGCTCTGTGACTTACCAGTTTTGATATCACAAGTTATTTATTTCCTTCACCTCAGCCAGACGTAAAGCTCTCATTCTCAGTCCCCCAGTCTTTCGTCTCCACTGTAATTTTACTACATTGAGTGGAGAAACAGTAAGGTTCATGGGTGTATAGAGTGATGTCCAATCATGTCTTCTTCTCAGTAACTTCTATTTCATTTTGTATATATTGCATTTTAAGGGCAGAAATATAAACCAGACACATTAAAAAAAAGAACAAGGGGAAAGGGAAATCTTTGTAAAATCCCTATTACATTGTTTTAATAGTTTAACATTAATAAATCTCGAATTACATTATTAAGTCTCCAGCTAATTTGCTCTAGAAATGAATCAATGGTCCTGGCTGTCTGCCATATCACCATCTATACTTCTAGTCTGACTTCAGTCAGTATGGGAAAAATTTCTGGTGCAAATATGATCCTCTGAACCACTGACAAATTTTAAATACATCATTCTGAACTTTATGTTTAGGTCATTAACATCGTAAAGAAAGGCAAAGGGAAGTTCACTTCCTTTCTGAAATAGCATCTGATGGAGATGTGACCTACGTAAATGACTTTAATTGAAAAAAACACAGTGCCAAATGCGCTGATGAAGTGTACATTTTGTGTACTTTAGAACAACACTCCAGAAAATAAAGACGAGCTATGAGAGAAAGGGTGCAGGTAGAAAGATAGGCCATATAAGGTAGTACAGAAGATGGAAACATGCTTTATAGTCTGTACATTTTAATTTGCTCTGGTAACAGGCTCTAACCTGTTTTATCTTGATTTTTGGCATTGGTCCTTGGTATTTGTTGATCACTGGATTAACCTTCCTTTCATTCTCCTGAAGCTGTCCCTTCACATCTTCTTGTTAAACTACTTCTTCAATAGACTTCACAGTATTTTGACTCAGAGCAGCCTTTTACAATACAAATTGCTTATGTCCCAATTATTTCATTTAGTAAGCATGTCGATTTAGTTAAAAGACAAATTTAATGATGATAAAGAAAATGTAGCCTTTTAAGCACATGCTGGGTACATAAGTGGTAATTAACCAGGTTTGGGAAGAATATAAATAACTGTATAATTAAAACTTAAGTAAATCTTAAAAACGTGATTATTGTGTGGTTATATGTGTCCCTACTACCAGTTTAGAATAAATTCCAGGGTGCTGGTTTACTCCATTGGATATGTTCCAAAACTGCACGTGAATCTATAATACTATAGTAAATCAAGTCACTTCTCTGCTGAGTTCAACATTTTATATTTAAAGGATGTTTTAGATTTTTTATGTTAGATTGACAATTATTCATTAATTTACAGAAGCTTATAGGGTTTTCAGGGGTTATTTCTATACAGTAAATTTTTTCCTTGAAAGCCTGAAGACATCCTATGAACCTTATTTAATTTGTAGCCTAGATTGCTTAAAAATTTTTGGTAATCAGGAAATTGATTTTTTTTTTAAAGCTGTAGTTGAACCTGGGTTGAAATCTTTCTCTCTGAAGGGTAAAAACTCTAGATTGTTTTTTCCTTGCTACCTGTTAAATTGTGACACCCACCATTTCTCACAGGGTGGAGGCATTCTATTTGCTGGGACCAGAGTGTTCAGGAACCTCTTCTCTGTGATGTAATGCAGGGTGGTCACCCAAGAGGGAAGGAGAAGGAGAGGGAGAGGGAGAGGGAGGGGGAGGGGGAGGGGGAGGGGGGAGGGGGAGGGGGAGGGAGAGGGGAGAGAGAGTCCTCAAGAAGTGTCATGGCATTCCTACAGCCTGCCTTGTCATCCACAGACTGGAAAAAAAAAGTTGTTCTCCCACTACCTTTTGTATACCTCACTCAGCTTCAGTTCTCCACCAGGCATTCATACTGCACAGAGGTCCTGGTGAGCACCTGCCTAGCTCTGCAGCTGCAAGTGGCATGCATGCGTGTGGGGGAGGCCTGTGTGATTCCTCCAGCAGGGCTCTTCTTCCTACAGCCCAGAGCTTTTTGAGTGATGCCTGGTATGCTTGCCACTAATCACTACTCTTCTATGGGGTCAGGCTTTTTGTGTAGTTTACAATAAAGAAAAGAACCCACTTCCTGTGAGAATTCTTAGTCTACCTGCCCAATGGGTGAGCAAGCACTGATGACGTGTGGTTCCCTGCAGGCAGAATTCTACCTGATGGTGAGGCAAGATTTTCCTTCTGGGGAGGCCTGTCATGTTAGGCCATTGAGAATTATTTTTTCCTAATTCACATCTGTAATCTGATGATCTAAAACTTTAAAGATGGGGTCCTGTGTCAAAACATCCAGTTACTTGAAGAGAAAGTGTGTTTTACCAGCTAAGAAGCAGGGATCAAGATATCAGAAAGATAAGCAAGTGTTCTTCATTGTTCTAATCCTTTTTGGTCATCAGTTTAGAAGGTGTTTATTATATGGTTTTGCATATCCTTAAGCAGTTCTTCTCAAACCGTAAGGCCACACACAAATCCCCAAGGGATTTTAATTTCCCCGTGGGAAATTAAATGATTCCTGGTAGGGTTTGGGGGTCTTCATACCTAGCAAATTCCCAAGTGACCTGGTCACGACTGGCCCATAGACCAAATTCTGAGTAGCAAAGACCAAAAGCAAAGAATTTTCAGTGAGTAATTGTATTTGGTTGTTTTGATAGCTGAGTGGAGATTAGATCTATGAATTATTCATAATATTTAATTTATTCATTTGTAAAACTTTAATGACATTCTGGAACTTTAATATTATCTTGCACGGTTAGTAAGTCATATTATTTAGTGATTAAGCAGTGCAGAAAAGTAGGAATAAATACTGAAATATAATTCCCAAAGGAATAAATGCTGCCAAATAATTTTTTGATTCCTCTTTTAGAAACTCACTGAGCATATATATAATAGAACTGGTGAATAAACCAAATTTATTTTTCACTTTTTTATTATCAGACTATTGCTGTACTGGGGGCACATTGTAACATTAACAAAAGTGCTTACAAAATTTCTTAGTGAAATTCATCCATCCATCATTCTTCTTTATCCTCCCTCCCCCCATTCCTGGAACAGTTTCAACAGGTCTCATTTTTCCATTTTTATACATGAATACATAATATTTCTACCATATTTAGCCTCCTACACCCTTTCCTTATATCCTCCCCACTCACACTGGTGCCAACCCCCCATACAGGACCTGCTTTACCTCCCTGTCTTCTGTTTTTGAAAAAAAGACATTTTTGTTTATATAAGAGATCTATACAGAGTTTCATCATGACATTTCCATGTATGTGTACATTGTATCCCAAATGTGAATAAACCAAATTTATGAGTCAGATAATTTCAAATGATACATTGATTTGGCCAGATAAGTTAGATCTTGGTTTGGGGCGAGACTATCTCAGCATGAATGTGGACAGACTAGTATATTCTATGTGATTCATAGACACTGATACACGTGGAACAGAGATCAAGTTCCTTAGATAGTCATAAGATTGTGCTTCTTCCAAACGGTGCTTTAAAGTATCACCCACTCCTTCAGTCTTTTCTACACACTATTTCTCTGCTTTCAAAAAGTAAATGTGATTCTAGGATCCAATGTCTAAAATTTCATATACAGCACTGGGGAGATATCAGATGTTTGACTTTTATGAGCTCATATGTAATTTATTAATACTGTATTTAATGTAGCTGACATACAAATATATGTGCATATATCAATAAAATGTTACAGAACTTGAGAGAATAATCCTGAGCTCTTTGAAGAAAGTAACATAATATTTCAGAAAAAAAATGTCAAAAATCACCCACTATCTTAAAATTGTTTTATTTTTAATTGTGGTAAATACATGCACCATAAATTTGCCATGGTATTTTTAAATGTGCAGTTCCGTGGTATTAGTACTTTCATGTTGTTGTATGATTCCAACCACCATCAATCTCTAGAGTACCCATGCTCTGTGCCCATTGCACAACTTCCTTTTCCCTTCCCCACAGCCACTGGAAACCGCCACTGTACTGTCTGTCTGTCTCTCTATCTCACGTAAGTGGAAAAATATCTACTATTTAATATCCAGATGCTGAAGAGCATGGTTTATTTAGCAGTTGAAGACAGGTATTTAAAATTTTAATAGGAAATCAATTAAACTGACTATCTTTTTTTTACAATAATATGGTTTTAAACTCAGGGCCTTGTGCTTGCTAGACAAGCATTCTACTACTTGAGCCACACTTTCAGCCCTTTTGCCTTAGTTTATTTTTCTGATAGAGAGTCTCATGTTTTTTGCTAAGTCCAGACTCTGACCGAGATCCTCCTAGCTATACTTCATAAAGAGCTGGTATTGCAGGTGCGAGCCACTGTGCTCAGCCCAAACTAAAACTTTATATTAGTATAAAATATAAAAGTAATTTTACAAGCTGGGCGCCAGTGGTTTAGGCCTTTATTCCTTGCTACTTGGGAGCTAAGATTGGAAGAACCACATTTTGGTGCCAGTTCAGGCAAAGTTCATGAGACCCCATCTCCAAAATAACCAGAGCAAAATAGACTGTAGGGTGTGGCTTAAGTGGTAGAGAGCCTGCTTTATGAGTGCCTGCTTTACAAGCATGAAGCCCTGAGTTCAAACTCCAGTCCCAACAATATATATATATACATATATATGTATATATAAACAATTTTACAGTGTTTCTTAATATTCATATATAAGCAAGTTTTGACCTATTTCATGTGACATGTGTTAAATAACATTTATCTTTAAAGTAGTTTTAAGGAGAAACATGAATGGAAAATTTCAAAGGACAGTCCATCAAGTTCATTTTTGTGACTAAATGTATGTCAAAGTAATGCTAAAATTTGTCAAGAGCAAATCCAAAGTACTCTCATGACTGAGAATTTAGAATGCTTACATTTGTTCATAAAGATCAACTGGTTAATTATTCATAGTTTTGTGTTCTATTTCTATATGTCAAAATAGAAAGAAGGGCTCAGGTTAATATTTGAAAGCAGTATTCTGAAAGTAGCACACTACTGGTAGCTTTTATTTTTAATAAATGATAAACCAAATTGGATGTGATAGGCACAGAGTGTTCACTTACTATTACTTGTTTTTAAAGTTGTTGTGCTATTACTTAGGTAAAGTTGATATATGAATGTCAAAATTGTTTTTATTCTTCCTATCAGTCTGAATCTTTTTTTAAAATAAATTTTTTTTCTTTTCTTTTATTATTCATATGTGCATACAAGGCTTAGGTCATTTCTCCCCCCTGCCCCCACCCCCTCCCTTACCACCCACTCCGCCCCCTCCCTCTCCCCTCCACCCCCTCAATACCCAGCAGAAACTATTTTGCCCTTATTTCTAATTTTGTTGTAGAGAGAGTATAAGCAATAATAGGAAGGAACAAGGGTTTTTGCTGGCTGAGATAAGGATAGCTATACAGGGAGTTGACTCACATTAATTTCCTGTGCATGTGTGTTACCTTCTAGGTTAATTCTTTTTGATCTAACCTTTTCTCTAGTTCCTGGTCCCCTTTTCCTATTGGCCTCAGTTGCTTTTAAGGTATCTGCTTTAGTTTCTCTGCGTTAAGGGCAAAAATGCTAGCTAATTTTTTAGGTGTCTTACCTATCCTCATATCTCCCTTGTGTGCTCTCGCTTTTATCATGTGGTCAAAGTCCAATCCCCTTGTTGTGTTTGCCCTTGATCTAATGTCCACATATGGGGGAGAACATACGATTTTTGGTCTTTTGGGCCAGGCTAACCTCACTCAGAATGATGTTCTCCAATTCCATCCATTTACCAGCGAATGATCACATTTCGTTCTTCTTCATGGCTGCATAAAATTCCATTGTGTCTAGATACCACATTTTCTTAATCCATTCTTCAGTGGTGGGCATCTTGGCTGTTTCCATAACTTGGCTAGGATATATTCATGATATGGGGGGATTCATTGTGACAATTCCAATTAGACATAGATTGTGCATTGGTTACATTGCCCCCATCATCTCTCCTCCTCAGCCCCCTTCCCACTCTACTTAAAGCAACTGTAAGAGGTTTTCTAGTTCTGTTTCATATAGGTATATGGAGTCTATCTACCATATACTGTCACCTTAATCTCTTCTTCCTTCACCCTCCCCCCTCCCACTAGTACCCCCCCAGGCACACACTGTACCTATTTTACAGTCCTGGTTTTCATAGTTAATATTTGAGTTGACACTCAGAGGATGTCTCAGTGTATGCCCTCTGTGGACGTGCTTTACTTTGGTCTGTTCAATCCTTTAGAACACTCTCCCTTACCCATTTACCTTCAACCCACTGTTTTTCAACATCTTTCAATGTACATTCTTGTATCCTCTACCTTCACATCTTGTGGTATGGGATATTACTACTGCTCTATAATTCTCTTTTCCTTTCCCTCTTTCCCCACTTTCCATAGAGTAGTTACACTGTTATAAACATGTTCTATAAATGATTATGTTTATTTTCGTGTATATGTTTATCTTTGGATCTATCTTCCATGTATAAGAGAAAACATGCATCTTTTGTGTTTCTGATCCTGGCTAACTTCACTTAACATGATGTCCTCTGATTGCATCCATTTACCTTCAAGCCCCATGTCATTATTCTTTGTGGCTGAGTAATGCTCCATGTGTATATATACCATAAATTCATGATGCATTCATCAGTTGCAGGGCATCTGGATTGTTTCCAGAGTTTGGCTGTTGTGACTAGTGCCACAATGAACATTCGTGTGCAGGTGTCTCTGCTGTATCCTGTTTTACGTTCTTTTGGGTAGATGCCCAGGAGTGGTATCACAGGATCATATGGCAGTTCTATATTTAGTTTTTTGAAGAATCCCCATACTATTTTCCATAATGGTTGCACTAATTTGCATTCCCACCAGCAGTGTATAAGGGCTCCTGTTTTGCTACATCCTTACCAGCATTTGTTGTTTTTGTCCTTGATTCTGGCCATTCTAACTGGAGTGAGTTGAAATCTAAGTGTTGTTTTGATTTTATATCTCTTTTATAACCAGGGAAGTTGAACACTTCTTCATCTATTTACTGGCCATTTGTACCACTTCCTTTGAGAATTCCCTATTTAATTCATGTGTCCATTTCTTCATTGGGTTGTTGATTCTTTGGGGGCTGAGTTTTTTGATTTCCCTGTAGATTCTGGATATTAGATCCTTATAGGATGAGTAGCTGGCAAAGATTTTCTCTGTACTTCCTACTGCTTCTTGGAGTTGTTTCAAAGTTTCTGGCCTTATATTAAGGTCTTTGATCACTTTGAATTGATTGTGGTACAGGATGAAAGACAGGGATCTAGTTTCAGTTGTCTACTTATGGATATCCAGTTTTCCCAGCAGCATTTGTTGAAGAGGCTGTCTCTTCTCCATTGTGTGTTTTGGACTCATTTGTCGAAGATCAGTTGGCTATAGATGCGTGGGTTTTTGTCTGGATACTCTATTCCGATCCATTGGTCTTCCTGTCTGTTTTTGTGCCAATGCCTTGCTGTTTTTATTGTTATGGCTCTGTAGTAGAGTTTAAAGTCTGGTATCATGGTGCCTCCAGTATTGGACTTTTTGCTCAGAATTGCTTTGGCTATTCAAGGTATTTTGTGTTTCCATATGTACTTCACAATTGATTTTTCTATTTCTGTGCAAAATGTCATTGGAATTTTGAGAGAGGTTGCGTTGAACATGTATGGCCATTTTTCCCAATGTTGATTCTACCAATCCATGAACGTGGAAGGTCTTTTCATCTTCTGGGGTCTTCTTCAATTTCTCTTTTGGTTTATAGTTTTCATTAAAAAGTTCTTTGGTTCTTTTGTTAAATTTATCCTGAGATGGTTTATTGTTTTGGGGGCTATTGTAAATGGGATTATTTCCCCGATTTCTTTCTCAGTCTGTGCATTGTTGGTGTATAGAAAAGCTACTAATTTCTGTACATAATTTTGTATCCTGCTACTTTGCTGAAAGTTCAGGCTGAATCTTAAAATCACTGTGACCTTTTCTGTCTGCCTTTATTCATTTAATAACTGAAGTTTAATTGTTTCGGTACTGGAGATGGAACTTGGGTGCCTAATAAATCACACCCTAGTCCTTTTGTGTTTAGTCTGTTTTTCATTTAGAGTCTTGTACTTCTGCCTGGGCTGGCCTCAGACTGCAATCCTCCTTCCTCTACCTCCCAAGTAGCTGGGATTACCAGTGTGCAGAATCACACCTGGATTTTTAATTTAAAAAATGTAAACATAGTGTTAATTGCTTTACTCACCTTAGTTATGGTATATAATTTTGGATATTTTGATGTAAAATATCTTGGGCTTCACTTACTCAGTTTCACATTGACAGAAGTCTTCCTCTCTCTGTTACTTCAAAACAAGTTGGGGAAAGGCTTAGGAAAAAAAATCTGTATATGAGCCAAAGAAAACAATAATTGCATATAGTTCACACTTTAGTCTTAGAACATGTTTTTCTATCAAAATTAATAACAAGTAATTACAGTACTAATGTTTACTGACCATTTATTATGTGCCAGAATTTTTCCATATATTCATTTATTTAGTGCTTAAAATTGTCTTGTGAGCTTGAAAGTAGTGTTATACTTACAACACAGTAAATAAATAGAGGTTTAGAAAGCAGAGGTAATTTTCCAGAAAGAAGTAAGGTGAAGTATCTGAATTAGCCTGTTCTTCTAACATCAGTGGACTGCTGAGAGTTTCTTTTCCTGCAATCTGTCCAGCAGGTCCTCATGAGTAAAGAGATAACCTCCTGTCAGGAGGCATGATGTGCTGTCTGGCTGTTTTGTCAATTATTGAATCTGTAAGAAGTATCATAATTCCAAAGCAGCATAATTAGGATATTCATGTCATAAATCCCAAGCATCATGCCTTTCAGTTCTTTAATTCTATCTGTGGAGATGTCTTATCTCATAAACTCTGCCTTGTGCTCCAGCATTAAACTTTCTCATCTGTTAATATTATTATCTCCTTTTCTGCAGCTGGCTCCTCTCCTGGCACTGCTGTTCACAAAGAATATTTTCCTAGCTTCACAGGGTATGAAAAAGCCAGAGAGATTACTTGTTTAAAAAAAAGATAAAAATGTACAATAAGGTGCTGATCTTATGTGATCTTGATAAAATGTTGATTTGCAGACTGTCATTCTATGTGCAGTTTGCTTGCCATTCATTTAAAATTCAGGGCTTTAAAAATATCCATATATTCTACCACATATTAAATCTGTATCTGAGAGAGGGCAAAAGAGACAAGTACCTTAATCTACCAGATTAGCATACATGAAAATATGACATTACATAAGGTTAGAAGTGTGGCTCCAGTGGTACAGCACCTGTCTACCATGCATGAGGCCCAGAGTTCAAATGTCAGTAAAACCAAAATAATCATGGTATTACAGAAGAGAAGAAGTGAAATAGTTTAGAACCAGGGTAAAGATCAGTTAGAGATGAATCAACTTGGGTTGTAACACATGTGTACATGAAAGCAATGCTAGGAATCTTTCTGTATAGCTATCCTTGACTCAACTAGCAAAAATGCTTTGTCTTCCTTATTATGCTTGTGTCTTTTCTTCAACAAAATTAGTGATAAAGGCAGAACAGGTTCGTCTGGAAGTGAGGGGGGGAATGGGAGGGGAGGAGAGAGGAGAAATGACCCAAACAATGATTGCTCATGTGAATAAATGAATAATAAAAAAAAAGAATTTGTTTTAAATCAAGATATGCAAGGTCAGATTCCATCTTCTCCACTTGCTACCTCTGAGACCTTGAGCAAGTCATTTGAGATCTTTAACACTGGGTTCACAGGTGAATGATAACTTCTTACTTCCTACTTTGACTTGCGTATTTGTAAGACACTTATAAAACATGATTTTATCCATTTTAGCTATACATTTATTTAATGTTTCAACTAGCATTGCAAATCTTTTTCAATGCTCTGTGAAACAATTACATTGTATTACAAATAAATGCTCAGAGTGTTCCCATCTTCTCAATCTTTCACTAATTTAGAGATATTAGGGGTTTTCAGGAATAACCAACACAAGTCCTTTTTTTTTTCTCTCCTTCAAAATGGGAGGAAGTGAAGGTAGGAAACAAAAGGGTATTAGAAAGAAGTCATTAGAAGAAAGAAGATTAAATTCAGTAGAATTTTCAGTTTAAAATCAATCCAAAATATATTTGAGACTGTGCTTAAAAATACACTTAACCATGGAGGAGGCTTTGTATTTTAGTGTTTAGCTTGCAAAGGTCAGAGGTGTGCTATGTTTAGAAGAACACGTAGCAGGCTCTCAAGAGGCTCTCTCTTCTATAGTCAGTAAAATGTGAGCCCCAGATTCAAGCTTTGGCACTTATTTACTGTGCGATAAGGGGAGTGGGGTTTCCTTCATTTATTTAAGCTGCAGTTTTCATTTCTGTGAAATGAGTGTTATAATAGCTAAATCCCTGGGTTTATCTTGAAGATAAAACTGAGTAACATTAACAAAAACCCTTAGTAGAGGATCTGGTCCATTTTCAGGGGTCAGTGAGTCCAGATATCATGACAATATGATAGATGGGTAAACCAATAGATGGATGGATAGATAGATAGACAGACAGACAGATAGACACTGTTTTCAATCCCAGGCATTACATAGGAACTAGGCAATTCTAATTTTAGAAGTCACTTAATGGCTTTGAGTAGGTGTAGAGGACAAAGGCCACGTTCAGTGTCAGATTGGAGAGGACCCTACTGAGAATTTGATTTAATCAGTGTTCTACTAGTTTTTCTTTCACCATTTCCTAAATGGTATCCTTATCATGTTAATGAATTTTTTTAAATTTAAGCTATTGTTAAGCATTTGTATTTGTAGAGAAGTAAAACTCTCTACCATAACTAGAGATCAAGAGAGCAGTAAAGTTAGCATCCCCCATTTGGGGAGGAAAAATATCTTGGAAATAGGCAAAAGTGCCATGAAAGCACATTTCCATTGCATCGTTTGCAGTTAGTAAACATGGGGGTGCTGGTGAACTATATGCTCATTAAGACAAGTTACCTGTTACTCAATGAGGAGTGGAGGTGGTCTGTGCAGAGTTTTCCTTTGTGAAGATGTTTCAAGTAAAGAAATCTGGAAGTGTATGCAAGTCAAAAGTGTGATACATACAATATATGATGTAAAACAAAGACGGATGGTTTATGTGGTTGAGCAGACAAGAAGCCAGATGGTGAGTATGCCTGACTGAATGGCACCCAAGACAAGAAGCCACCCACCTGTTATTCTGAGAACACAATAGGCAGAATCAGAGACTTTCCCACCCCCTTCATTCTCTTATTTTTCATACTCAATGTTTCTATATTACTGGTCTTTATTATTCTAGGTTGCAATAATACAAAAAATATTGTTTTATTACTTGATAAGTATTAGTAAAGCTTGGAGGTAGAAGGAGATATGTGTCTGATGAATGTATGTCCAGTGGATAGATTTGTATGATGTAGACTGGTACTGTGGTACTACAAATTTGTGATTATATTTGCAAACAAGGATACCTACTACATGTAAGACATTGTGATAACTATCATGTGGGGAATAGGGGGGAACTAAAAACAAAAAATATTGTTTCTACCCTAAGAAAGATTATAAGTAGAGGAAGAAGACTCAATATAGAAGTATAATAAAAGCAGGTGCCAAAAATTGGTGTGATTAATTTTGACTGGAAGAGAGTTTTACTGAAGAAGACAGTCAAGGAGCACTCTGGGGAATGAACAGGTAGATCTCCACTGATAGGTGAGTAGACCAGAATATTCTAAGTAGAAAAAGAAACCTTTCATGAGGAAAGACAGTGTCTGCTAGCCCTGAGGAGCAGCCAGGAGCGACCACAGGGCAGGATTCCCTAGTCATGGAAGGGGAAGTGGATATTGGCAGGCCTTGGATATTATTCCAATAAAGCAGGCTTTATTACGAGAAAATGGAGATCTGTTGAATACTGAAGTGGGAGGGAGATGGCTGGAGCTAGGCTTTAGGCAATATGACTTTAATATAAGCTTCAGGAGTTTGAAATGGTAAAATATAAGAAAACTGGCTCTTAAATGTGTATTGGAAGAGGGAGTGTGAGAATGTGGATTGAACTGTGATTCATGGACATCAAGTGTGAAAACAGGTGCCCTTCACTAAGATAAGGAGAGCAGAAAGAGAAAAGAGCTAGGAAGGAGCAGAGGAATGAGAATAGCTGTGTGGTTTAAGCCAAAGATCATTAAATTTATTATCTGGTGGCTCTTCATGATGAGATGTGCAGATAGCATTAGAAATGGGGATTTGATGTAGGGAGCTCGAGGATCATTGGAGTCAAAGTGGTAACTATAAGTATGAGAGGAGGTGATGATGTCTGAGGAGATCAGGTACCATGAGAACAAAAAAGGCTAAAAACTGAAAGAAAAAAAGGTAGATTTCAGAGATGAGAATAGAATTTATAAAAGGAAACTGAACAATGTTCAGAGACATAAGAGGAAAATCAGAAAGAAGCATTGTTGCAGAAGTATTGCAGCTGAAGTGTTGAGGAACATTTCACAATTATTACATTCCAAAATATTACCTGTTGTCAAAAAATTGAATAGGATAAAAACCAAGAGAATATTGAAATAGACATTACTAGACAGTAGTAAGAATAGTTTCAAGTAGATACGTGGGATAAATTTAAGGTGAATATAACTAGCTATTATTTATTGAGCCCTTTTTTTTCTACCCGGTCTATTAACTCAAATCCTCACAATACTACAATGAAATAGGACTCATTTTTCGTCCATTTTTTCAGCAAAGGAAACTGAGGCATGGAAAAGTTAAATAGCTTCTTCAAGAACATATAGCCAGGACTGGGGGATATAGCTCAGTAGCAAAGAACTTGCCTAGCAGATGTAAGGCCCTGGAGTCAAACCCCAACACCACAAAACAACAACCACAAAAGAAATCAGGTGTGGTGGTACACTCCTGTAATTTCAGTTACTTGGGAGGTGGAGCTAGGAAGATTGTGAGCCAACACTGACCTGGGCAAAAGTACTTCTTCCTACCTGAAAAACAAATTAAAAGCAAAAGGGTGGGGGAATGACTCAAGTGGTAGAGCCCTTGCTCCGCAATGGTGAGGCCCTGAGTTCAATCCCCAATTTCTCAGACATACAAAAAAGCCAAAACAAAAAACCCCAAAAGTGTCAGAGCCCATTTTTTAAACATTAAGTATAGGAACTTGGAATGAGAAGTCAGGTGCAGCACTGGAAGGTGTACTGAATGGGGACGGCCAGTCAGGTGCTTCCCAATGAGAACATAAGGGCAGAGTACAATCTACAGGATGTCAGCTGGACAGAATCTGTAGAAGTGAACAGGAACTTCAAATGGAGCTGGAAAGACATTTCCAGAGTTGTGCTCACAGTTGAAATGCACAAAGATGGGCCCACAGGCTCAACTCTGGGACTGTCTTAAAGATAGTTGCCTCAAATATTCATTACTACTTGTAAATGCCATAAGCGAAAAAAAAAAAAATCCATGACAACGTCTTCAAGGGAAATAGGATTTGCTTTATTATCCAAATGTTCATTTCTTCACCATAGCTCCAAGAACTAGTCTGGCTTATAAACAACAAGAAAAACCTGAAGAGAAACATTGTTTCCTGACTCGAGAATCAAAACAATTTTTATAAATGCTTTGAATCACTCTTTTAGCTGTAATTTTCCTCCATCCTGAACACATACTCTCAGGGAGACTGATATTATCTAGTTAGAGGTGCAAAACGAAAATTCCAAGTTGGATGTCTCTAGCGTAAGTTTAGTGTTTGAAATAAATCTTTGAACTGATGGAGAAGCATGCTGTTTGCATTCATAAGAATTTATTTTCTCTGGCTCATCATAAAATAATGGAAAATAAAATAAGGGTTTGAAAGGGCTTGACATAATTAGCCTGTCCAAAGTGCCCACACATCTAGTCTAGCCCGGAATGAGTGCAGAGTTAAAACTTGAGGCAAAGTTACTGCATCTTCATGTGTGGAGGTGTGTGGACTTGCTGGGGATTTACGGGAAGGCAGGGTCAGAGGAAGTCTTTAAAGACAGAGGGTGTCTCCATGGGGGCTGAAGGGATCAGTGAGGAGAAGATGGTGAGGGAAAAATATCGAGGACATGGAGAACATGTTAAAATTGAGTTAAAACATTTCCTTTCCAGGTCATCTTTTTTTTTTTCCTCTTTGGCAGGCACTGGGGTTGAAAGTCAGGGCTTCATGATTGCGAAGCAGGTACTTTACCGCTTGAGTCACTCTGCCAGCTCCCTCCAGGTCTTGTAAGATACCAATAATTATTGATCAATAAGATATTTACTTCAAGGGGATAAAACTAAAACTAATGTTTGAGCAACTGTAACATATCCTCTGTCTGATGGAGACATATTTCATGGTGTAGCTTGATTTGATGCAGAGACAGCAGAAGACTTACAGCAGCTATCTAATAGTTTAGATAGTGAAGCGATCTAAAGTCCACCTGGTGTACATCACACAATTTCCTATCTAAAAATACAGTCTTTGGCAATGCTTGGGGGTGCTTTGTAAAAATTAATTTTTGTTTCAGTTGGAAAGGAGCCTGGATGTTGCCTTTTCTTTATCCTAGGACCACCAGCGGAAATGATGAATGGGGTCCATTAAATTGACATGTCACCATTTGAGTGTATTATGTTCTGGTACACTGAAGAGTCAACACCTTTGTAACCCTGAACATAGTGCAACTGAAATTATTCATTATTTATGGAAAGAGCTCTCCTCTAGAGATTCCACCAAAGGACTGATTCTGAAATTATGTTAAATTTGAAATTTCTTTACAAAATGTCTGGAGCCTGCCAAGACGATGAGACAGGGAGCATCCTTCATCTAAGGGCTGTGGTAATGTCCAGTAACGTACAAGAGCATTTTAGAGATATATTTTCTATATTCCATTGTTTCTATTAAGAATAATAGGGAAAAGTTATAGGATGCCAGTAACTTTGATAATATTTTGCAACCAAATATCCTTGTTGGTGTAAATATGTTTATATATGAAAAGAAAAGCCAGATAATAAAAAAAGAATCCTTTCTGAGACTGTAGAAACTTCCCTATCCCCATTCTAATTAATCTGTAAATCAATCCAAGCCTTTTTCATTGAGTTATTCTATCACTTACAATAGAATGAAATATCATAAACATTCTGCAATGTATAATATTCTATAATGAAGTATCAAAAACCTTCATACAATCTATTTTTTTATTCATTTATTCACATGGGCATACATTGTTTGGGTCATTTCCCCCCCCCGCCCCCCTCCCCTCAGTTCCAGGCCAATCCTGTTCTGCCCTTACCACTAATTTTTTTGAAGAAAAGACACAAACATAATAAGGAAGACAAAGCATTTTTGTTAGTTGAGTTAAAGATAGCTACACAGAAATATTCCTAGCATTGCTTTCATGTACAAATATGTTACAACCCAGGTTGATTCATCTCGAACTGATCTTTGCACTGGTTCCTGATCCCCTTCTCATGATAACCTCTGTAGTTTTAAGGTTTCTGTATTAGTTCCTCTGGAGTGGGGACATCAAACGCTTTCATGTTTTGGGTTTTCTACCTATTCCTATATCTCCCATATGTGCTCTCCTCTTGTCATGTGATCCCAGTCCAACCACATTGCTGCATTTGCCCTAGATCTAATGTCCATGTATGAGGGAGAACATATGATTTTTGGTCTTCTGAGCCTGGATGACCTCGGTCAGAATGATGTTCTCCAGTTCCATCCATTTACCTGCAAATGATAAGATTTCATTCTTTTTCATGGCTGAGTAAAATTCCATTGTGTACAAGTACCACATTTTCTTGATCCATTCGTCAGTGGTGGGGCATCTTGGTTGTTTTCATAACTTGGCTATTGTGAATAGCACTGCAATAAACATGGATGTGCAGGTGCCTCTGGAGTGACCTGTGTTGTATTCCTTTGGGTATTATCCCCAGGAGTGGGATTGCTGGATCATATGGCAGATCTATGTTTAGATTTTTAAGAAGTCTCCAAATTTTTTTCCAGAGTGGTTGCACCAGCTTGCATTCCCACCAGCAGTGTACAAGGGTTCCTTTTTCCCCACATCCTCCCCAACACCTGTTGTTGGTGGTGTTGCTAATGATGGCTATTCTAACAGGTGAGGTGGAATCTTAGTGTGGTTTTGGTTTGCATTTCCTTTATTGCTAGAGATGGTGAGCATTTTTTCATGTGTTTTTTGGCCATTTGAATTTCTTCTTTTGAGAAAGTTCTGTTTAGTTCAATTGCCCATTTCTTAATTGGTTCATCGATTTTAGGAGAGTTTAGTTTCTTAAGTTCCCTGTATATTCTGGTTATCAGTCCCTTGTCTGATATATAGCTGGCAAATATTTTCTCCCACTCTGTGGGTGGTCTCTTCAGTTTAGAGACCATTTCTTTTGTTGTGCAGAAGCTTTTTAAGTTTATGAAGTCCCATTTATTTATTCTTTGTCTTAGTTGCTGGGCTGCTGGGGTTCTATCGAGGAAGTCTTTGCTTATACTTATTAGTTCCAGAGTGTTTCCTGCTCCTTCCTGTAGTAAGTTCAAAGTTTCAGGTCTGATATTTAAGTCCTTGGTCCATTTTGAGTTGATACTAGTACAGGGTGATAGACATGGATCTAGTTTCAGTTTCTTGCAGATGGGTAACCACTTTTCCCAGCAACATTTGTTGAAGAGACTGTCTTTTCTCCATCTTATATTCTGGGCAATTTTGTCAAAAATGAGGTGGGTATAGTTGTGTGGTTTCATATCCAGGTCCTGTATTCTGTTCCACTGGTCTTCATGTCTGTTTTTATTGCTATTGCTTTGCAATATAGTTTGAAGTTGGGTTTTGTGATGCCTCCAGCATTGCTTTTTTTGCTGAGTATTGCCTTGGCTATTCACGGTCTCTTGTGTTTCCAAATGAACTTTAGGGTAGATTTTTCAATCTCTGTGATGAATGTCATTGGGATTTTGATGGGAATTGCATTAAACATGTAGATTGCTTTTGGTATTATAGTCATTTTTACTATGTTGATTCCACCAATCCATGAGCACGGGAGATCTTTCCATCTTCTATAGTCTTCCTCGATCTCTTTCTTCAGGGGTTTGTAATTCTCCTCGTAGTGGTCATCATACAGTATATTCATAGGTGATGCTGGTGAATCACAGAGCAAAATTTAGAATGGATATGAGTATAAATTGAAACAGATAGGGTACATGTGAATTATGACAGCAGACTGAAAAGGTAGGGTAAGACCCTGATGACTTTTAAATATGTAAAATAAGGTAAAACTTGTTTGAAAGGCACGAACCACAGTATATGTCTATCACCATGCAGACAAGAAAGGCAGAGGAAAATTATTAAATTTATTTCAGAGTTAGACAAGAGGGCCCTCACAAGATTCTAATACCTTTTAGATGATATTTAAACCACAAACTGATAAGAATTTTTGCTGTAGTACCAGGAACAGCATTTGAAACAGAATTAATTTAGAAGGCATAAAATCTACAAATTATTTTGATCCCCTTTGGACCTCTAGTAACTATGGCAGTTTTCCCTGTGGAACTGAAAAGCTCCTGATTTCTACACATTGTCCTCTAGCCCTCCAAACCCTGTGTTCCTCCATCTGGTCACTGATGTTGCTTCCACTGAGACCCCAACCATATCTGGAATGCATCCTTACCCCCTACCCATGCCAAATTTTTGGTGAAGTTGTAAATTTTTGGCTTTAGTATTTTTCTAGGATGGTTTTTCTCAAGATAATTTGAAACCTATATTTGGAACTGTAGCAAATGAGGTTTTAAACAAAGTGAAAGCTAGCATATTCCAGGACAGTTGTACTGACCCAGATAGCATCGGATAGATGATGAAGGTCTTCTGCTGAGCTGCTTTCTGCATAGTTCCCTAAAACATGACTTTAATATGGCTTCTCCATTTTCTCCAAAGTGGGGTTTTGGGCTACACTTGGGGAAGACTGGACCTGGAGTTTGGAAGGCTATCAGCACTGTGGACTGCACAGATGCCTAAGGGAATGTATCTGTTTCTGATGCTATGTTTCAAGAACGCTGTGAGAGTTGTGTTCCTTGAGCATGACGATTTGATGCTCAGGGTGTGACTGAGTTTCACAATACGTGAATGCTATTGGTATGGAGGAGGGAGAGTTTGAAAATCTACAAATAATTCCACAATTGTATTAGTTGTTACTGTGCATCCAAATGTGTTATTGCAAAAGATGAAGGTATCTCTTCAGCCGTGATTAAAAACTCCCAGTGTCTATAAATTAAAATGATTTAGGACAATCAGCCAACACATATATTAGATACCGACTGTGTTCTAGTTAGTACTGAAAATACAACCACAAGATGCAAACATTCTACCTCCAAGGAACTTATAGTCAGGAAAGCAAGCAGTGATATAAAATTATTAAATAATAATTCAAAATATGACATGTTTAATTAACATAGATCTATATTTTTAGTTGGACTTCAACCACAACTAACTTTTCATCCCATTTCTTTGTAAATTATCTTGTAGTTCAAGAACTTATGGTGATATGTTCACTTAGAATTCATTTTCCTTCTATGATATCATCCACATTCACCCATATCTCAACTGTGTATTTGGAAAGGTAGAAATGGCTGTGTGCATGTTTCTATTAAGTGCAGTCTCCTTTGTATTCATTTGTGTATTTTGCTCTGTATCTTGCTCCTGTCCTCTCTTGATTCTTAGCTCCTAGAGGGCTTAGTTCATTTCTTTTGGGCCCTTTCATTAGAGCAGAAGTAGACAACAGGTTCAGAGCTAATATGTTATCAAATGCACTTGTTCTTTTACTCTGTGTTCTTAAAACAAGTATATTTTCCCTAATTTAGTATTCCTCCTTTGTTCTTGGTGGCTTTGAGTTCATTAGATTATGAAGTCTGATTTATTTCATAGAATTCCCATCTGAAAAAGTCAGTTCATTCCCACATTTTGTTTTCTTATAATAAGAAGTGCTTTCATAATGCAATTTCATTAAAATCACATGGGCATGTTTGTAAAATTCTTAATTTTACCTGTTGGCACTGTAAAGGTGTTTAGAGTTAATTGGACATCAAAGACCAAGGATTCACATAGAAGAGTCTTTCAGAGAATTTGTTGTATGTCTGCTCTCCTTCTGGGATGGACGTCATGGCTACCGTATCCCATTTATGGAGTGCTGTCAGACTGTTGTTCACTTTGATGCTTATTGTCACAAACCTCCTGTGTAGTGCATCTCTTAATTTTTCAGATAAGAAGAGGAGTATCAGGGAGGTTAAATGGTTTTTCCAAAATTGTGCAGCCAAAGAGGGGCATGAACATTTCAGTTCCAGGCTCACTCCTCCTGCAGGCACAAATAACTCATGGAGTTAACACATATTCCTGAGCTCTCAGATGTGTGTGTACCATGAGTCATACATTACACATGAGTAAGGGGCTCTTGATAGCAAGAAAGATACAGCAATGAACAGAACATGCTTTTGGAAAATATATGAAAACATTCGCCATTTTAGAGCAACAAATACCAAATATTTTGCTTTTGTGCATTAGACAGGGAAGTCTAACTAAGGAGGGCTATAGCAATATTTCAGTCATTTCTAGGGACTTGGACTGTGTTTTATCAAGTGCCACAGGTAGAAACATTTCCAGCACCTTCAAACTTCTGGATATTTAGCTTTTTCCTTAGATTTTTGCATCTGTTTATAGAAATGACTAAAATAAAATATACAATTTGGGGTTCTATGTGTGGATCTAGTGTTTGTCCTGTTGATGACTAAAAGTAAAGATTTTTAGGATTTTTTTCTTCATAATCTATCTGCCTCATGAATTTATACACTTTTATTTCCCTTCTTAAATGACAAAATATAACCCCTTTATACAATTAATATATGCTGATAAAAATTAAAAAATAGAATCACTAACCTAAGATTAAACTTAGGATCCTTTCTTAAGTAAAAACGACTTTTATTGTCTATGCAGCTTTGGGTCACAGGAGCAGAGAATTTTAAGATTTATAATGAACAAATATAAAAGAAATGTTAAAAATGTGATTTTATTTCAACTTTCAGATTTTATGGAAGGAAATAGAAATCCAGAAATGTGAGGTCACCTGCTAAAAGCTGTACATTTATGGTTTGAATGTGACATTTGCTATGCAAACACTATAGTGATAAAAATTAAATTAAGCTATATCAACCAAGCTATACAGTAATAAGCCCCAGGGTCAGGTTCAGTGAATAAATATATTTTTTGTGTGGTACTGAGGCCTTGCTTTTGCAAGGGTTCTACTACTTGAGCCACACCCCAAGTCCTTTCTGTTTTAGTTTATTTTTCAGATAGGATCTCTCACATCTGTCTGTTCCTCTAACCTCCATCCTTCTAACTCTACTTTTTGTGTAACTGGGATTACAGGTATGTGTACTTTGCCTAACCCTAAATACTTCTTAAGAAACTCTGAATGCGGTCTGGTTTAAAAGCAAAAATTATTGGCTCTGCTATGATCATTTTATATAATCCAGAGTTGTGAGTTGCAAGTGGGGCTTAAGATGCATTAACAAGTATATTTTAATATTAATTTCAACAGCTGAAGACTGCCAGAAACGGTAAGCCAGCCTTATAATTCCAGGAGGAAATTAATAAGTAAGCATTATATATATATCTCTTCCTGAAGCTTCTCTGTTTTCCTTCCATGACTGAGAATATTATATATCCAAATTCTAGACCAATCCCTACAAATTCTGAAACCTCAACTCCACAAGAACTTTAATATGATTTGAAATGGAAGAATGACACTTGACAGAGCATGGACTAATATCATTAATTAGGGTTAATTATAATTAATTATTATTTAATAATTATTTTATAAAATAAAATATTATTTTGTATTATTTTATAATTATTAATTATAATTAATTAGGATATTAATTATCATTAATATCCTGCTGTCTCTGGGATAACCACTGCAAGGAAGGAGCAGTCCTACTACCCAGTAGGAGTCCATGGGAAGACTCCCTAGATGTTGGTAGTATATAAAGCACCCAAGGAAAAGCCCAGGGGTAAGAAATTGTCCTATATCTTATCAGTACAGCTGGTTTGAGGCAAGGAAAATGCTGGTAATGAAGGGTGTTTGGAATATTATGCAGGTTACAAAAAGTAATGTGTTAATCACAAATTTTCTAAATGAAAAGGGCAATTTATTATCTCAGGTTTGTAAAATAAAGAGAAAAAATCTCCATGTTTACATTTTTACATACTCATATACCTGCCTCGTGTATGTCAATATATTTTATGAGCAAGCAACAAGATATGGAGAAACCACACCAACAAATAACCTTTGAGAGGAGGCCACTGATGTTCATGGGAAAAGTGAAAAAGAAAGCTGAGAGTCATGGTGTCCTAGCTTTATTTCATGTCTTTTTAAGGTAGAAGTGAGCTTTAACTCTGAGTACTTGGATGTTTGCCTTATTATATTTCCTTCCTTTAAAATTTCTTGCATTAACTAGAACATTCTGAGCTCTCTAAAATTCAACCAGTTAAATTTTCAAACCAAAACGTGTTCTCTGACCTCTAATTCTAATGTGCTCCAGGAAGCACTGAATAGGTCAGATATGGGTTTGGCAGTCCCTTTTCTCCTCTGGTGAAGTGCCATTCTGGTGTGGTTAAAGCGTTGGGTCTCAGTATTATTTGCTAAATGAGTCCAATGAGAGAAATCGCTACTTCCTGGGCAGTCGTTTTCTATTCAAGTAGAAATCTGGGTTTGAGGAGAAAGCTAGGGATTTGAAGAGAGATCTTACTTCAAGGTGGGATTCATTCCCCCCAAGAATCAATTTGCATTTGCAGAGCTGGGCAAAGCATAGTTGGTGATGGTCCAAAAGCAGATGGTACTAGAAAAAAATATGGAACACATGAAAACTAGGAAGAGTTCCTTCTCGAAACAGGGTCAGAATTTTGCTTTTTAGGGGAATTTTCTAAATCATTTTAAGTACTAAATTTTAGATATTATTATTACTATTATTATTTACTGTGCAGTATTGGCTTACTCTTCACAATGGTGGTTGTGATGAGTGACCCTGAACCTCATCTTTGTTCTCCTTGGCTTTCACAGCTGACTGTTATCAGCATTCCCCATCAGCACCTCAGTAAGGGCCCATCCCCAATTGCCAGAGGAACTCATAGCTGTTGAGGCTGATTGCCTGTTGCTCTTTCTGTGAAGCTGTGTAAGAGAGGGGTGTCTTCTGACATACCTATGAACTGCCTTTCTCTTTCTGAGTCAACACTTTTTGCCCGTGACTTTCATGTTTGCTACCATCCTGCTACTTAAATGCTAATTTAAACACATAGAGTAGGCTTTTATTTGATTCTCATTAATTGAATGAAATGTGATTTCTTAACTACTGAAATGTATATTCATCTCATTTTTAGCAAATGATCTCTTAACATTCAAAAATGAATTTTTAGCTAACAGGTTGAAGTACTCTCTACACAATGGTTATGACACTGAAGTTGGACTCGGAAGTTTCTAAATTGCAATTTTCCTTAAAACAGAAATATGCTGCTATTAAGATTTTAAGAGTCCTTCCTCCTTGGAAGAAGATACCAATCTCTCTCTCTCTCTCTCTCTCTCTCTCTCTCTCATTTTTAGTTCCAAAGCATCTTAGAATTGTAGTCCTCTAAAGTGGTCTTCAGAGAGCACATTTTCTCCTCAGGGAAATTAGTGGTTAGCTCATGAAATTTTAAATTTCCATTGTATTAAATATGTTCATCATTGAATTTTGCTTTTACTCTTACTGAAATGTGTTGGCTCCATTACTTAGAATACAGTGTGTAAAGTGATGATAAAGGCTTCCATATAATGTTTGCTATTGCTCCTAATTCTTTACATATGCTTCCTCAATCCATTAGGAATATATGATTGTCCCTACTTGAAGGATGAGTAAACAGGGTTTGAGGAAATCTGAATGACTTGGTAAGGTCACCAGGTGAGTAGTTGGCAAGGCCTGTTCTGTCTGGTTCAGTGGTGTGGATTTCCTGAAATTCATCCCCCAATCTCTCAGAGCCCATCACAGATTGAGCTTCCATTTTGACAGACAGACAGTAGCAGAGAACACCCTGTGTCTCCCAGCAGTGGGAGCTCTCCTTTCTTCTCTTGCCAGGCTTACGTAGGCTTTCTGGTTTTTCTTACTCCTACCACTTAACTTTATGTTCCATTTAGTCTCTTGGCTCATTTCTATAAATATTCTTTTACTTCTCTTGTGGCTTCAGTTCACATTTTTGGGTCTATCTGGACCTCCATCTCTGACTTTTCTTTCTCCCACTCCATCTGCTCCAGGTACTTGAAAATTACAATGTCAATTCCAGCTCAACACTCAGCGAGAACAGAAGAGGAGACGTGTCTAAAATAATAGAGCATCCCTATTCCACTTCCTCAGAAATAAGAATCATCAAGCAAGTTTAGTTGAATATCACATTTATGACACTATGCTTAGAAAAGTAGAGTTTGAGATGATCCAAAAACCCAGAGACTTCTTTTAAAAGAGTATCATCTCAAGAAGAACATGGATGTTCTAATCAGTTTTATAAGCAGCCTGACTGCATACACAGGAACACCAACAGTGGCTAAAGGGCTTAGGTTCAAGATTAATGTGTGTTGGTTTTATCTGGATGTTGGGGCCACACATGGCTTAGTTAGAAAGGTTTTATTTAGGCATGGGGGCAAGACAGGATTTTTATTGGAGACCATCAGCTGTTTAAAAGAACTCTTTTTACCTTTTCTGAGTTTGGAGCCAATTTGCCTGAAACATATGTTACATTTATATTTTATTTTTAAGAAGTATAGAGAACAAAATAAAGAAGTAAAAAGCAGCACCAGTTTCTGCTTAAGAGCCTATTTTTAAAAAGCTGGAATCAAATCAGTGAACTTTATGTACACATGTTATATTATCAGTCATCCTAACTCAAAGTCAGGAGATACTGACACATTCAGTTGCCAGGAGCAGGCTGACCTCAGAGTCTCTCTTCTCCACCTGTGGTACCTCAGCCTCAGTTTCCCTACAGTTAGACCAAAGGAACAGGGAGCAATTAACCTGTCAGTGTCTCCCATTTTTAGCACATTATAATTTGCATATGAGCCAAAAATGAAATAAACTGTAAGATATTAAACTTAATTTTCCTAGAAAAGTGAATAGTGATCTACCTTTTCTTCACAGAATGTGGGTGGTGACATTCAGTTGGCACTAAAAAAGAATATCTGTTTCCCACTCCTTTGTTCACAGGTGAGTTGTTCTTTCAGGATCTATGGGAAAGCTTCAAGCTGATGAGTAAAATGGTCTTTCCATACCAAATATGAACAAGTCAGGCAAGAGAGAACACCTAGAATTCACTTTCTCAGTCCTCACACTATTAGCATTTGGGGGCTGGGTAATTCTTTGTTTGGGGGACTGTTTTGTCAGTGTCAGAGGGTTAGCAACACCCCCTGGCCTTTACCCACCAGTTGTCAGGAGAAGCACTGAAGTTACAGCAACCAAAAATGTTTCTAGCAGTAGGCAACTGTTCCCTGGGGGAGAGGAGTAAAGTTGCTCCCAATTGAGATCCTTGATCTAGAAATATACATTGTAAATAGTGAACTTAATAATAGCTTAGTGGGAAGAGAACATTCCAGATGGTTTCTTGGCTTCAGCAGGGAGTGACAAGGGTTGGAACTAAATGGTATTCCAGGGAGTATGACTCTAAATGATGAATATAACCAACCTAATGAGTGTTATATTTATTGTATGATGACCAGTTTGCTCATACAGTTTCAGAGAAGGCTATACATTCATCTTTGGATTACCTAATGATTTATTCCCAGGAAAGAAAACACACACACACAATTTTTATTTTTAAGGTTTTGATTCTTAAATGAGGAGTAAGATCCTCAAGTTAAAAAATCTAAGGAGACAATGAACTGACTCTCTATCGTTGCTTCAAACTAAACAGAAATTTTCCTACTGTCAGCACCTCATCATTTGGTAGTAAGTAATTAAAGGATGAGCAAGTCAGGAGAGTAGAAGGATCTTCTCCTGGGATGGCAGTAAGTGATGCTGTTAATATTGCCAGGTGCAAGAAACTCAAATATTAGAAATTACATATTGCAATTCAAGACAGTGGAAGGAAGGTCAGGGTGAGACTGGTATTCTGCAGTGGGTAGACCCAATGGTTGTTTCACAGCTTGTTGGTCACTCCAGGAGAGGGGTCGTATTGCAACCCGAGTTCTGAGTGATGAGCTGAATTCTTACCTGGAGGTTCTGTCAGGTGAAAGGCACCATCAGTCTTCTTCCTTTCTCAGGCTGGGGCATTTCAGACATTGCCTATTAGTGCCACACCCTGAAACGTCTCCTAATTAAAGGCAATGGATAGAATTACAGGCTCTTGTTCACTAGTACATCATGGCTACACACAGAGGTCTTTGGGGCCTAGGGCGTACAGGGCAGTGCTCTCTAAGTTGGTGACTGGCAGGTAGAAACAAACACTGTTGAACTTGCTTGTTGGGAAAGAAGGATGAAGAATACTTGTTGAGTCTATTTCATCTTACTTATCAGTGCCAGCCTCTGATTTGTTACCTTCCTCATTAATATCGACAACAACAATTATTATCTAAACAAATATAGTATTTCAGAGTTTCCAGAGAACTTTCTCCTTTGGGCTGTGATTATTAGCAGATACTCCAACAGATTCTTAACTTTACAATCACTTGAATCTTTTTTCTGCACAACTGAAAATTGATCTGGCATATGTGCTCCATGATACATCTCTTATATCTATCCTTTCAATGATTCTTTGATCTAGCCCCAGTCCTGCCAACAGCTAGGAAGTGTAAAGTGCTTTGAGAATCACAAGCAAAAAGAAAATGCTAGGAGGAGTGATGTTATTTTCTAAGTACCAGGTTCTAAACTCTTTCATTTATATTTTTTCCCCAGGGTGAATTACTGTATTAACATATGGTACTTCTTAATGGAAAAGAAGTAAGGCTCTGTTAATATTTCTGCTGTTTCTGAAAGGTAATGGCAGAATTCCCTGGACACTTCATTTAATGTGCACAGATCCTTAAATTGCAAAGCAGGCTCAGGAGATGCTGGCTGCAGGCAGGAACCGCCTGCTGAGCAGGCTGCTTTAGAGTCCTCTTCTAAGAAATATCTATCTTTGTACTATTTCTTTCAAGGTGTTGAATAATTTCAAAAGTGGCAGTTGCAAAAATATGTAAAAAAAAAAAAAAAAAGCTGACAGCTGGCAGCATTCAGCTTACTTTTCTGTCCCTTTCCTTGAAAGCTAAGTGTGTTTTGCACTGTGCAGGGGAGTCGAGTTTCAGACTTTATTTGGATTTAGGCAAATCCTAGAGTCTGTTTAGAATAAAGACCAGAGTGATGCATTTTGCGAACCTTGTTTGGTAGTATGGGTAAAGGCCCATCTATCTTCAATGGCTGACGTGTTAAGATAGCTGCTCTTGACAGGGTATATGCTTATTTTGAAGGGGAAGATAGTTGTTTTCATTCCCTAGTGTTCATTCTTATAATTAGTTCTTGTTAATGTGATAATAATGTCAGAACCACAATTCTTTGTTTTCGTCATTTAATGCATATTTTCAAAGCTGAGTCCAGAGTTGTTATTTGTAACTCTCATTGAATCAAGAGAAGGAGAAGGCCTCAGCAACAGAGCTTAAAGGTGGGGGGAGAGGAAGGCAGATGCAGAAATGCCGGAAACCATACTGGATGGACAGCACCACTGAGGGAGGGATCACAGCACCTTTGGAGCTTTCAAGTGGGGTGGGGGAATCCAGGGTTAGGTATGCTTTGAGATCCCCACGATAAGTTTTGGGGTCTTCACTGCATTTCCGTGAATTTGAGGGATGCTCTAGGTTGAGACTCCTTCCATTTGCTTATAGAATAGGAAGCAAGTTGGCCAATGTTAGTGCTTTAAGAAAAACGCATGATATTAAGCAAACAAACAACAAATTTTGGAGGAGACCTAGGACTGCTGAGAAACAAGTCAGTGGGAACTGATGAGAAAAAAAAAGTGCACTTGGGAAAGTAGCTGAGGAGCTGGTTAGGGAATCAGAAGCAGGGCCATCTGTGCACTCCCTAGCATTCTTCCATGAAAGAAAACGTAGAGGAAGGTGCTCTCAGGAACACCCCAGGAAATAACTGAGTAACAGGGAAAAGGAAGTTTAAGCAGGATCAGACAGCTTGACTTAGAATAATAATTTTGGATGGAAATGTGGAAAATTAGGCAAAATCAAGCACACATCAAGAAATAGTAATAACCAAAGGAATTCTCAAAATTGAAGTCCTACTTATGAAAATCAGTCTAACTTGTATCCCCAGCTGGTGGTCACCTGAGACATTTTTCTGTCAGTTTCTAGGCTGTTTTTGGTAAGTTTTCTGAAGTGTGAATAAAGTCGTGTATATCTTCATTGATTTTTAGGTTGTTTTGAAATAGTGTTTAAAAGAGCACCAAATTTCATTAAACAATATTGAATGAAATATAAAGTCAATTTGAGATAAAGGTCACAATTTTTCCAAGCCTACCTGGTGGCACTTGGGGTCCACTGTGTTTTGTTATATTTAGGTGGCAATAGAGTTACTAAGCAGGTCAATTTGTATGGGATTTTTGTCCCTTAAATTCTAACTTCCAAAGAGCTTACAGCTATTTGAATCAAAATGGCAGATGAAAAATAATCTTTGGAAACAATAAGGGAGTCATAGGAACATAAATTCTGATTAGAATGAAGGGAGTAAGTAGACTTACAGTAAGGATGGAGTGTTCTTTCAAATGTTCGATGCAATAGAATGAGAGAGTGAACTTACAGAAGTAGATGGAGAGCCCCAAGAGGCTCACCAAGTTGTGCTAGTGAGTGCTTTTCTCCTGTGGAGCCTCTCTTATGGTGGAAAAATTCCAAATGATTTTATAATGTCCATTTTAGCATTACAATCATATTTTTCTTCTCTCCTTCCCTCCCTCTCTTCCTCCCTCCCTTCCTCCCTTCCTTCAATAGGACAAGGGGAGGAAGGAGAGGGAGAGAGAGAGAAGAGAGAGAGAGAGAGAGAGAGAGAGAGAGAGAGAGAGAGAGAGAGAGAGAGAGAGAGAGAAGAGAAGGTAATAATAAAGACAGGAGGGACAGTAACAAAAATAAACAAAAGTAGCCCCACTGGTACAGAGGTCTCATCTTACTAGGCACTGTCTGCACTGTCTACCTCCTAAGGCAAGAGATGCAGAATTAAAATTAAAAATACTGAAGTTACTCAGGAGGCAGAGGCAAATAGTTCACGAGACCCTCTCTTGAAAAACACTTTGCAGAAAAGGGATTGTGGAGTGGCTCAAGGTATAGGCTGTGAGTTCAAACCCCAGTACCACAAAAAAAAAAAAAGTCATAAAAAAAGAGCTGGTGGAGTGGCTCAAGCTGTAGGCCCTGTATTCCAACCCTAATACTGCAAAAAGAAAAAAAAATACTGAATTGTTTGGGCATACACTGTGATTAGGACCTGACTACACTTGTTTTGATTTGATACGATGCAAGAAAATAAACTTCTTTTTGAATTTGATCACATACCAAACCCTCATTTTCAAACCATTTCTCTCCCAGGTTGTTTTAATGTGATCAGTTTTAATCCCTTCACCATGCTGAGGAAGAATTTTTTATGGGGGGATTATTAGGTTTGAATTCCAGTTTAAGTGCTCTACCACTTGAGCCATGCCCCCACCCCTTTTTGCTTTAGTTTATTTTTCAGAAAGAGTCACTCACCTTTGCCTGTGTCAGCCTTGGACCATGATCCTCTGTCCTCCTCCTCCTGCATAGCTGGGATTACAGATGAACCACCACACCCACTTTGTTTTTTAAAATGGAATCTTGCTAACTTTGTGCTCTGGCTGAACTTCAGTCTTCCCATCACTGCCTTTCAAATAGCTGGGATTACAGGTGTTTGTGTGCTGCCACGCCTGGTCCCTGAGCAGGATTCTTAAAATGCTTCCTTGACATTTCGTTAAGCATATTTGCATTGGTAGTTCTAACATGTCAGTATAGATTTGGGCTGGTCATTTTTTTCTAGCGTTTGTGGTATTAAATACCTGTATTCATCATGAAGACTATGGTTGAAAATACAAGCCATCCTTGATAAACACTCAGTTTGAGTATTTCCTACTGAGTCAATAGCATTTGGTTATACCTTGGTTTCTCCACCTTTCTCTCCAGTGTGAGAAACAGGCTAAACTTGAGTGTGTAATACATCCAAGTATGGGGAAGCACACTTTTTAATTGTGAGAGGGTCAGACAGGGAAGGTCTGTAAAACAGGTGCTCTTTAAATTCTTCCTTTCATAGTGCTGAACCCCAAAATAAATTTGAAAAATCTATCTCCTTATTCATTATTAAATGAATCCTAATATTAATATATATGTTTAAGTACACAATTCCAAATTATGTAATTTTTAAAGAAAATGTTTCCATTTGATAATGAAAGTGTTTCATCTCTTTTTTAAGAGTATGTGGCACGTTTGGGAAGTAGAGACTTGCTAATCGCCACTCGCCATTTTAAAAATACAAGAAAAATCTCTTCTTAAGATTGGGAAATTTCCAATCTTCTCCTATTTTCCATAAGCTTATATTGTCATCAATTCTTTCACAGAATTTAAAGTAGTAGAATTACATTCCAAAGTCTTATATTGATCATGCTTTTATACTATATAATAAAAATACTTACATTACTTTAAAAATACTATTTTTTCAGGAGTGGAGGCATGGCACAACCAGCAGAGTGCTTGCCTAGCAAGTGCAAGGATCAAAGTTCAAACCCCAGTACCGCCAGAAAACTACTTTTTCAGAATTAGGTTTTCATTAGAATCATTGTCAAAACAACATAATTTCAGATTTCGATGATTAATAAACATAAAAGTAAAATTTTTAAAAAATGCTTTTCTTGGTGAAATGAATGGTATATTAAAAATCCAAGAACTTCATCTATCTGGAGTTAATATGATTTATTGCTGGAATGAGAAAAACCCCACTATTAATGCCATTTTAAATTTTCATTTTTATAGTTGAAGTGCAGAGTACATTTTTTCAAATAGATGCATTCATGTAAAAAAGATTTATCTGTCCTTCCTGTTTACTCTCTCTTCTGTTCAGTAGATGCTTATTTTTCATTTACTAGGTACCCTTAGATTATTTTAGGTCTTAATGTTTGACAAGTCAAAATTTTACTTGACTGTGCTATAATGTTCTTCCCAGATCCTTCTGTCAGGTCAGAAGTTTCACCTCTGGATGGGAGAAGGTAAGAAAATGAGCCATTGGTGGCTTCCAGCTTCTCCCCTCAGTAGGATTTGTGCTAAGCCCTAGGAAACTGCCTGGGCCAAGGTCAAGCCTGCAGCCCACAGCCAACGTCCAGCTGGTACAGGGGTAGAAAGGCTAGCTTCAACCAGGGTCAAGACTGAAAGGTCCCACTGCTTTTAGTGCTCCCTGTAGAATTGGCCTGAGGCATCCATGGTTACTATATCTAGGGCTCAACATTCCCTCTGCCCAGCCTGCCTGTCTCACATCTTTGCAGGTGTGTTCCTGGGAGCTCCTCTTATCCTTCCCGTTGTCTCAGAGTTTGCTCCCAAGAAACTCATTGTAAAACATCCTTTTACCAAATTGCATATCAGATGTGAGAGTCTCCTGAAGGTGGGGGGAAAAATTCACTCTAATGTGTGCAGAAACTATATCATGTGTTCTTTATATAAGTGACTTTCGTGCTTATTTTGGGTGGGTTTTTTTGTGGTATTTACGGTACGAAATGTCTATATTCAGCAGTGAGACAGTAATTGAAAATATGATATACACTCTTCTTAAACATTCTTCTTGAATTTTCCCAAATAAGTCAATAACATTTTGATTATGCCTGGGTTATTCACCCTTCCTTCCGGTGTGAGAAGTGGGCTAAACTTTGACTGTGCAATATATTCAAGTTTAATAGCTTCATGGATCCTTGACTGAAAATGCCTCAATGAAAGCGATGTTAGGGTTGAAGGTTTGCTAACAGGGAGCACATGCACAAACACACATATTCCTAATAGCATGGAGCCAAGGGAAAAGGCAAACACAGTTCATGAATAATGCAGAATTTTGCTGTTTATGTCATTTCCATCTGTTGTGTGTTTGGTATTTATGATATTCACAAGATAAACTGATAAGAGTGTGTGATCTGCTAATATGTATATTTTTAAAAGCTTTAATTACTGTTTTTATGGTAGAATGATGCCATGTACTCCAGGGATATGAGAATTAGAAAATAAAACAGACCATATAAACACTGCCGAACACCCAGGCTTTTGATCTTTAATTGAGTGATGCTTGGCCTGTGTCTTACCACAGTCCAGAACCTTCCAGTGCTGGCCAGTGTTGGCTTCCAATGACTGGCTCGATGACAAAGGAGAAGTTGAGAGTATGAGTCTGTCTTTCCCTGACACCTTCCCCCAGCTCTGCCTTTCAATGGCAGTGTGAGTCAGTTGAATGAGGGGGACTACTTTTCTGCTTTCAAATGGAAATTATCTTGGAAATGAAAGTTTTAATGAAATGAAAGTCCCTAGAGAAAGCAATTGAAAAACACATTTTCCTTCTCCAGAAACCAAAGCACAATCCCCCAGAAAGACATTTGGTTTATGATTTATTGATTACCCAAGTAGATGAGCTTTAGTGAAAGTAGTGTGAATGGAGGAACTGGTTTCTTCTATGACTGGCTAAAAAAAAAATTACCAGTTCACTGTGTGGCTGAGACAGAAGTCATTTAACTTCTTTGAACTTCACTGATGTAATTAGAAAAGTGCACAGTTTGGTCTGGATGACTTCCAACATCATTTCACTACAGAAGTCTTCAAAAATCTTAAATATTCATGAATTTTGCTGTTCAAACATTTGCCTTGGGCTGTTATTCATGGTTTGTGGTACTGAAGATTGAACCCAGACCCTCGCATATGCTAAGCAAGTGCTCTACCACTTGAGCCATTCCTCTAGTCCTTCAGTTTTTATTTTGTGTTTGAGGCAGGGTCTGACTAGTGTCCTTGGGGCTGGTCTGGAACTCATGAACGTCTTGTCTCCTCCTCCCAAGTAGCTGGGATTACAGACATGCACTGCCACACGTGGCATCAGCTGTTATATCTGAGAGACCTTCTAGGTCCATGGGCACTTTCTGACTTTTTTTTTTTTTTTTAAAAAGAACAGAAATATAAAACAGAACAAAAACCTTTTCTCTTTCTTCTTTCTTAAGGAAAATTGGGAAAGATGTTGCAAAAACTGTCAATATGTCCTTGTTATTTTTTTTCCATATCAGTATTTTTTAAATGCTTCTCATATTATTTGATTCCTAACTTTTGGAAAAAGTTTCTAAATAGCCATGGTCTTTATTTTCATTTTAAGCTTTATTGTGGTTTGGGGTAGTCTGTTAATGTCGCTCAGCCTGGTCTCTAACTCAAGCTCCACCTGCCCCTTTCTCCCAAGTGCTGGGATTACAAGCATACTCCACCATGCCTTGCTGGCTTTCTCCACCTTTTCATAAGCCAAGAACTTTTCAATTTACTTGTTTTTCAAATTCGGTTTTCTTTTTTTGACTTTGTTTTGATACTTGTCCTAAGTGTAGACATTTTGATGTGTACAATGGTTTCTGAGGTGTCTTCTCATTAACCAAACTGAGAAAATGTTAAATCCAAAGTGCTGGAAGGAAATATTTGTTTCTGACTGTTTTGTCAAGTACAAATTTTTAGGCATTTGACCTTTGGGTTTTTAATGGTGTGGTCAGATATGAGACGGGCCCAAAATATTTCTCCCACCTGGCCTGGAATTTCAGTACATACTATTGCCTTTGGTCTGACACCATCGTCTTTGAAGAAGCAAACAGGCTAGAGTCGTGTGTGTGTGTGTGTGTGTGTGTGTGTGTGTGTGTGTGTGTTGAAGTTTCACTGTTGTGAATGAGTTAAATGCTTTGTTTCTACTTAAATTGGCTTAGCCTGGAATCATCACAGCAATAATCCATTGCATTTCCTCACAACAGGAAGGGTCTTTAGCTGCTTTCTGGAGGCATCAATGTCCAGAGAGTGGTCCATGTCCCCCAGCTGGATACTCTGGTGGGCGCTGCTCCTCACGGCTTCTAGTATGAGATTGCCAGACACACACTCCATTTTGAATCTGCTTCTCTAAGTTTTTCAACAAACTGTGGAGGCTGTGGGGAAAGTGGGAACAGTTGATCTGTGGAGATTTCTTAATATCTCGCAGCCTTTCCTTGGGAAGAGATGTCGATATGATTTCATGGTTATTTCCTTTTTGAAGACATTGCATGACTTTTCCAGTCTAGTGCTCTCCATTTTGGGGCTCTTTCCCTTTGGAAAATAAATGCCAGGTTAACAATTTTTTTCGTGGAACTTATAACCCTCTTCCCCTGCAAATTGAGATCAGGGACCATATGTTACATTTTGAATCTCCCAAGCCTGATACATATTACATATATGATATTCAGTGTCTACATACAGCATCTCCATGTACTTTTGTTGACTATGCCTTGTTTTATGTTAAACATTTCATGTGAATCATTGTATTTAGTCTTTATATTAATTATGTAAGGTAGATAATAGAAATAACCTGCGCTTTATGGAGGGAAAAATCCAGGCTTACAGAGGTTAAATGGCTCACTTGGGTCAGCACACATGTGTTCATGCGTGCACACGCACATGCACATATACACACAAGCCATATGCCAAAGCCTTTCTTCTCTCTCTTTGGCCCTGTAAGCAGAGAGAAGAAAGCTATTCCCAGATTTCTTAAAGATGGGTCTGAAGGTTTATGTGTAGAAGTGATGAAGATTTCCACTTGAATTTCATCCATTTTTTCCCGAAAATACAAAATCAACTTAGCTTGTACCTAGACATTTCACCTCTTATAGAATATGCCTCCTCTACCTTATTCTATCATAGTAGTCTTGGTCATATAATAACCTAGGCTTTGTTCTGCTAAAATCAGACTTGTTCCTTTATCTACCCTAATATTTTACTTTAAAGATTCCTCCCCCAAGCAAATAAAAATACTTGAGCCTTTACCAGTCATATGATCGGCACTACAGCATCCTTGCTCTATCTGACTCCTGTTTGTGCTTCTCTGATCACTACAGTGAGGCTTGGCACAGAAGGGCAGTTGTACAGAGTGAGATGGGAGGTGGTTTCAGTTCCTTCAATCTGAATATAAACTGAGATGGGGCAGGACGGGTATAGCAGGGAGGGCAGGTCTTCCACTTGGGAAAATGGACTTTGTGGACTATTGGCCAGGTGTTTCTGGACATCCATAAGATATTGTGAGGAGCAGACAAACTTGGCTGAAAAACGCAAAAGCAACTGACCCCTCGTTTTACCTAGGTAATATCAACTCTGATTGAAGCTGAGTCAAATCAGTTTTGGACATAGTTGCCATGGATTCAATGTGCCCTGCTCTAATTAGATACTTTTAATTGGTGCACAAAATAAAAAATCTACAGTGTTCTGCAAGACTAGAGCCCTCCCCCATATACAGCGGCTGACCATACAATCTTTTCCAAGAGTATAGTTAATCTAGTTGTTCTGACAGAAGCCACTCACCTAATTAAAGGAAAAGTGCAAGTAGGTAACAATTAAGCCTTAATTAGCAGTTCTTTCCAATTGTACAGTCAAATTTTAATGGGGGGGGGTGAACGGTCTCATTGAATTAAATTGTATTTGCACTAATGCAAATTGGTGTCAGAACTTGTGTTAATTGGGAGAAAAAAATAAGGAATTGAAACCTCATTCCAAAACAAAACATGACACCTCAGGAAGTACACTTAAAAGCAAAGTGGAAATGTGTTTAACATCAGCTGACTTAATATAATTTTAATTTTTCTTAATATAAATATCCCAGATTTGATACTGCTAGATTTTAAATATAAAAAAAAATAATGGAATTCTACTAATTTCTTCCTAGGGTCTTATTTTGTATTAAAGCCCATAAGTTATGTAATTTACTTTCAAAGTAGTAATAGATACATCTCACTAAATTGTAGCTAGAGAATATAAGGAAAAAGAGGGTCTCTTGTGTGATGGACTTGGATCACCCAGTGACTCTCATTTTAATACTGTCCTGAAGTTATTCCACATTTTAATTTTCTTATTAAAATTATACCAAAAACTGCATATATATCAATTCAAGATTTATAACTATATTTAAAAAACAAATTCTCTTTGGTCAACCACTAGCTTTCTGGGGGCTATTTTGCTTCATCAGTTGTTGATATCTACTTGGAAGATGCAAACTAATTTATTGCAATATTTGCATAAGCAAAACATAATTGAGGAGGCAAATTTAGTTCTATCAAAACAAAGGAAAGCACAGACTCAGCTTTGAGGCTCCGCATAATTACTCTGGGTGGGTCTACTACCTTACATGCTGTAACTCTTCCACGATTGGACACAAGTAAAGCCTTTTTTGGTGATTCGTTATCTGTGGTGACATCGAAAGGATTCAAGGAGGCTGTGGAAATCCTAATTACTTAAGAAGAACCCTGTTACTTCCTTCCCTTCCACCTCCTAGGTCATTTTGGATGGGGCATTAAACTTAAAATATTCTGAATCTGAGGTCTTTTCTTGCTAGTGGTTAGAATAATGCCATAGAGTTCAGAAATGGAAATATTTGTTGGATCATCTACTATTTGACAATACCACTTCTGTGCAAATGCTTTTGAGGTTCTGGAATGAAGAGTGAAAAAAAAAGTAGTAACTCTAAATACATGGGGTTCAACCTTTCCTCAGATTATTATGCCCTCAGTATGCAGCTTGTAAGGTCAGCAGTGGCAATAAGACTAGATAAATCTGAAGTCTGTGCAAGGCTAAGTAGGATTTTCCCTAGATACAGTAGCTTATGATCTGGCATCAGCAGAATGTTTGCCATGTAGTGTCAACAACAGGCTACTGGTGATGGGAGATGATCTGTTGTTCCTCCTCCTGCCCTGTGGCCATCATGTTGGTTCCTGGCATTCCTGTGTGTAGTACAATGCCATGACCTTGCTTCTTCCTAATGAGCCCCCTTTCCTTGCAGAATGAGAACAAGCGTTACCAACTTCTGCATCTCCCCTGCTTATCAATGTCAGCATCCTGACAGACATTTTGCAGGAACTCACTGTTATGAGGATCACAGTTTTCCCATTGAGTTAGCTTATGGGAAGCACAGCTGTCCTTCACTGGTAATGGAAATAGGAACAGGCTAGCCTTTAGTTTCAATCCTCACCTCTCCCTAGATATTTTCCCTCCTTATTAATTTCAGTATCACAACTACACCAGTTTAATATTTTTAAAACATTCCCCCTTCCATTTTCTACATCTTGTCTATGTCATGTTCAGTACTCCATCACTTAACTCATGGATTATTCAAGCTTTAGCACCCTCTACACTCTTGCTAAAAAATCAGGTGTGCATGTCCAAAGGAAATTTCATCACCTGCTCCAGAAAGGATCTTTGATAAAGCAACAGAAGAATTGAGGTTGAGGACTCTGTGTACCTCAGATACTTTTTTTTCAAACATTGTCTATTCTAAAGGAATCTAAATTTGTGGGGATAGGAAAAAGATGACAGCTCTTTTCTTTTGTACAAGGGTGCCATTTTCTCTTTTTTCTCTGTGAATTGCTCACAGATATATTTCAATAATTTCTTAAGCATCTTTATTGTTCTTTTCTGACTCCCACCATATTCTCTGTGCTTGTCAAGTTGGGGGATATTTATATAGTGATGGATTTAAAAACTAAGTGATGTTTGCTAGCATTTGGACATTGTCCACCAGATCTTAAATTTCAACATTCTCATTTTAAACTTCAAGTAGACTTTTGATAAAGAAGACATTAAGTTTTTTTAATATATGGTCTTCTTAATGATGTTGTTTATATCTGCCTGCCCACATCTTCAAGTGCTCAGGGCTGTTTTGAATTGCAATGACACACTCCAAATGTAGTTGACACTCCACCTACTTGGTGCTATCCACAAACAAGGACTGCATTTTTCTGAATGTCATTAGTAAAAATTAAGTCCAATTCAACAAGGATGATGCTGAAAGAATAGCCTGGGTTGAAAAAAAATTAATGAGAATTTGGCAATATACAATTACGGAGGACTTGTTGCCTGGTTCCTACTGATGTTTCTTTAGTCACCACAGATTTCTAATGTGTACTATGGAATAAGGATTTTTTTTCTAGGAGTCTTGGAAACATTTACATTCAAGTACTTGCTGGCCATTCTTTTTTGTTTATAGCACTATGCTAGAACCTGAGAAGAAGGGTATCAGTGAAAGAGGTTTCCACTCTCTAGCAACTAAGATCTAGATGAGGAAGCAAATTATACATATTTAAACCAGTTAAGTAATAGGAATGTTTGGGGATTGAGCTCAATGTTTTGGGCTTGGTAAGCAAGTACTCTGTCATTTGAGCCATATCTGCAGTACTTTTTGTTTTATAGATAGGATCTTTTGCTAACTTTGCTCAATCCTTCTGTCTCTGCTTCCTGAGTAGCTGAAATTACAGTTGTGCACTAGCATGCTTAGCCCAGGAATGATTCTTTGCTCTTTAGAGTATTTTTATTATTATTGTCGTGCTGGGTGGGGATACATTGGAGTATTTGCAAAGAATCTTACAATGTGTCAAATATATTATACTTGAATTCAGTTCCTCCACTGCTCTCCTTCATCCTCTCTCTTCCATTCCAGGAACAGTCTCAACAGCTATCATTTTTGCATTTACTTACATGTGTATACATTATTTGGACCACCTCCTCTTATCTTCCCCCACCCCTCCGCCTTCAGGCAGAACCTGTTCCACCCTCTTGTTCTCTGATTTTGTAGAAGAAAAAAATAAAGATGAGAAAAACATGATGTTTTTGTTAGTTTGAGATAAAGATGGCTATATAGGGAGATTCTTTGTGTTGTTTCCATGAACATGTGTATTACAACCCAAATTGGTTCATCTCAACCAGATCTCTTCACTGCTCCCAAGTCCCCTTCTCATCGTGGCCTCTGCCAATTTAAGATTACTATACTCATTCCTATCCAGTGAGCACATCAACCACCTTCAAGTTTTTGGTTTCCTTCCCTTCCCCTATCCCTCCTGAGCGGTCTTCCCTTAGCGTGTGACCCATGTCCAATAACATTACTGCATTTGTCTTAGATATATAATCTGCATGAGAGGGAGAACATATGATTTTTGGCCTTCTGAGTCTGGCTAACTTCACTTAAGATGATGTTCTCCAGTTAGAGTATTTGATTAAATGAAATCATACATGAAATTATATGTACATAAACATTTACAGGTATCCATGTATATATGTGTGTATATTCACAAATTCATTTCATCTTTACAGCAACCCTATAAGGCAGATGGTAATGATCCCACATCACAAGTACAAACACTGAGGCTACATGACATTAAATAAAATTGCAAGTAACACAAGGATTTCAGCATTAGCCTCTGGATCCCAAGCCATGTGGTCTTTCTGGTAGATCTTGAATTCTTTTCTTATACCAGGACAGAGATGAGCCCCCACAGTGTAATATAACCAGAAAAGGCTATACAGAACTTGCTTGGAGGAAGTGGGGCTGAAGGAGAATCTTGGGCAGGGCTGCCTGGATGGGGAGGGGGCATGCACGTGGAGGAGGAGGAAGAACATGCCTTACTGAAGGTTTCAGTAAGGATATGGATATTATTTTGGTGTATGGGGTATGTGAATGTGAAGAATATGTGAGTTTGTATTTTTTTTCTTAAGGATTGGATTACAACAGGAAGTTCATGAAAAAATCAACACATTTGAGGGTAGAGTGGAGACTCTGTGGGGTGGGTTATAGCATTGCAACAGAGAGATGACCTGCAGGATTTTTGCACCCTCCCAGCCTGAAATGCTGAACATGAACTACGGAAGCTGAAGAGAAGAAGCCTTCTGGCTTCTAGCGTCAGGAATGGGAATTCTAACTCCATCTCTCCCACTTTCATCACCTAAAGAGCTGGTATCCTCAGGAGACATAATAATACCTGCTTCACTGTGTTGTTCTGAAGATAAACAAAATAATCCACATAAGTCTTACCTTAACCCGATACGTACCATTTATAAAACACTCACTAAATGTAAGCAATTTCTTCTATCATCAATCTATCATACATTCAGAGTAAAGTGATAAGAGACATTTACAAGTAAAATCTTGCATGAAAATGTTTTAATTCCTTGCAGGAAAAATGCTGTCTTAAACCAAGACACAAGGTTGTTTCATCTAAGAAACCTCCATTACCTGCCTACTCTGTGGATAAGATTTATTTTACTTTGGATGGACAATTTCTACCCTCATGTAATATCAGTGAGTCATGGCAAGCAATAAATGTGAGAACCACCTACACATCTTTACAAACCTTAAAAACTATGTAGTAGTGGAATAATCGTGCTCTGTGTTCTGATTGTATCAGCTTGAGCCGGTTGTTTGTGTATTTCAGAACCTTTGTCACCAGGGCGACATTTAGCTGTAAGAGGGTACATGGGGCTTCCTTGAGACTGTCTCGGTTTTAGAGCTTGGTAGAGTGAGAAGTAAACACTGAATTTTTACCCAGTGAGCTTAAATGTTTTAACCCTATGGAAAGGTGTGATGCCCAATATCTGCTCCATGTATTCATTAGGAAGGTGGGGAAAATTCCACTCATTCCATAGGGCTGGTATTTTAATGATCCTTCAAAGCATTTGAATAATCAAATCACTCAGACAGATTTTCCTCTCAATATTTACATGATAGTCAGTTCCAAGAGCAAGATTTTAAAAATCCAAAAGGAAATAGAATTTGTCAGGTGGAGCAGAAACCGTTGGTCCCCAGAAGAAGAAACTAAAATTACCACACCCCCATGTTCCCACTAAGAACTATGCCCTGTTCAGTGTCAGCCTGAATTGCCTGGCCACATTTCTCAGTCTGGTCTCCTACTTCTTACAGGCAATTCTAGGAGTAAGCAGTTGCCAGCAGAATGAAATTTGGCAGAAGCAGAATGGAGGCCCACAGGCTGCAGTATCCACTCTTTGAATCATTATCAGCGAGTAGTCATCCTCTTTAGTGGACTACAAAGTGTGGAAGTGTTGTATTTTGCGTTGGTATGCACTGGGCTGTCCTGGAGTTGTAAACTGGAAGTCACCTTATATGCCAGCACAGTCTAACTTTGTCTTTCAGCTGGGCCAGGAGACCCCTAGCCTCAGAATACCATCTCATTCTTTTGGTTCTTGTCTAGCAGCGCTGGTAACGCATGATTGTGAAATGTTCCCACCAGGGACTTAGACTCGATACTCATTGTAGAAGGACCAATAATTGGTTTAGGGAGGACGTAATAAAACTTCAGTAGGAAAACTAAAGAAGGTTAATTTGCGTCAATTGCAAATGAATACCTGTTCTTAAGGTTGACTAGAGTATTTTTTTTAATTATTGTTGTACTAGGGGTACATTCTGACATTTACAAAGTTCTTATAATTATCATAGTGGAATTCACCCCCTCAATCATTCTCTTTGATCCCCCCATTCCTGGAATAGTTTCAACAGGCCTCATTTTCCCATTTACATGCATGTGTACATAATATTCCCACCATATTCACCCTCTTACACCCTTTCCTTACATCCTCCCCCATCACACTGGTACCATCCCCCCCAGGACCTGTTTTGTCTTCCTGTTCTCCAATTTTGTGAAAAAAAATGACATTTTTGTTTGTTAAAATAGCTATATAGGGTGTTTCATTGTGACATTTCCATGTATATATGTCTTATAACCCAAATTGGTTCATTCACAACTGTGATCCTGAGGAGCTCTCCTAGTGTGTACCATTCTCAGAAACAGGTCTTTTTCTTCCATTTTTCCTCATCATTGAGCCCTCTAGTCTATATCTTGCTTTAAGTTTACGCTGTAAGGGCAGGAGAAACAAAATCTGTGCTCACTTTAGTCTTTACAAGGATAACCTACTAGTAAACATTGTTTTAGTTTCTACCAGTATGGAGAAGAGGGGCTGGGTGTGGGGCTGGGGTGAGGAAGGAAGAGGTGCTGATCAAAGGGTACTAAGCTTTGATTAGATGGGAGGAATAAACTTTAGTGATCTATTGCCCATATGGTGACTATAATAAAGAATAATGCGTATCACCCTATACCAAGATTAACTCAAAATGGATCAAGGATCTTAATATCAGACCACAAACTCTAAAGTTGATACAGGAAAGAGTAGGAAATACTCTGGAGTTAGTAGGTATAGGTAAGAACTTTCTCAACGAAACCTCAGCAGCACAGCAACTAAGAGATAGCATAGATAAATGGGACCTCATAAAGCTAAAAAGCTTCTGTTCGTCAAAAGAAATGGTCTCTAAACTGAAGAGACCACCCACAGAGTGGGAGAAAATATTTGCCAACTATACATCAGACAAAGGACTGATAACCAGAATATATAGGGAACTTAAAAAACTAAATTCTCCCAAAACTAATGAACCAATAAAGAAATGGGCAAGTGAACTAAACAGAACTTTCTCAAAAGAAGAAATTCAAATGGCCAAAAAACACATGAAAAAATGCTCACCATCTCTAGCAATAATGGAAATGCAAATTAAAACCACGCTAAGATTCCACCTCACCCCTGTTAGAATAACCATCATCAGCAACACCACCAACAACAGGTGCTGGCGAGGCTGCGGGGAAAAAGGAACCCTCTTACACTGTTGGTGGGAATGTAAACTAGTACAACCACTCTGGAAAAAAATTTGGAGGCTACTTAAAAAGCTAGACATCGATCTACCATTTGATCCAGCAATACCACTCTTGGGGATATACCCAAAAGACTGTGACACAGGTTACTCCAGAGGCACCTGCACACCCATGTTTATTGCGGCACTATTCACAATAGCCAAGTTATGGAAACAGCCAAGATGCCCCACCACTGACGAATGGATTAAGAAAATGTGGTGTCTATACGCAATGGAATTTTATGCAGCCATGAAGAAGAACAAAATGTTATCATTCGCTGGTAAATGGATGGAATTGGAGAGCATCATTCTGAGTGAGGTTAGCCTGGCCCAAAAGACCAAAAATCGTATGTTCTCCCTCATATGTGGACATTAGATCAAGGGCAAACACAACAATGGGATTGGACTATGAGCACATGATAAAAGCAAGAGCACACAAGGGAGGGGTGAGGATAGGTAAGACACCTAAAAAATTAGCTAGCATTTGTTGCCCTTAACGCAGAGAAACTAAAGCAGATACCTTAAAAGCAACTGAGGCTAATAGGAGAAGGGGACCAGGAACTAGAGAAAAGGTGAGATCAAAAAGAATTAACCTAGAAGGTAACACCCACGCACAGGAAATCAGTGTGAGTCAACTCCCTGTATAGCTATCCTTATCTCAAACCAGCAAAAACCCTTGTTCCTTCCTGTTATTGCTTATACTCTCTCTACAACAAAATTAGAAATAAGGGCAAAATAGTTTCTGCTGGGTATTGAGGGGGTGGGGGGGAGAGGGAGGGGACAGAGTGGGTGGTAAGGGAGGGGGTGGGGGCAGGGGGGAGAAATGATCCAAGCCTTGTATGCACATATGAATAATAAAAGAAAAAAAAAGAATGAAGAATGCATAGGGTTTTTTTCAAAATTACTAAAAGAGTAGCTTATGTTTTCACCACAGAAAGCAATATGCATATTGAGGAGATGGATTTTTTAACTAGCCTGATTTAATCCTTATTATAAACATGTATCATTATCACATTGTATTACACAAATATATAATTATTTGTCAATTAAAAATAAAATAAAAAACCCAAATGACAAATCCCTTCTTTTTCTTGGATAGAGACTTCATTAGAAACTCTCCAGGTCCAGGCTGATTGAGATCCCTGAGGACAGAGACACTGGGAATGGATAGTTCTTCTTCCTCCAGTCTTTTTCCTTGAGTCCACATTTATTTACAAATGACTCTTTTCTCCTGCCCCTGCCCACTTCTGTGGCTGTTCTGGGGAAAATAGCCAGTGCCTAGAAGCCACAAGTCCAGGACACTTAACTCAATATGATACGGTTAGCTTTGTTTCAAATTAAAATCAGAACCAGTAATGTCTTAATTCTCTTGTCTAGACAATTGTCACGGCTATAAATTATCATCATAATAGCCACTGGATGATTTCTAATGACCTTAGCAAAACACTATTTGCCAATCTTATAACCTTCAGAACATGCTTTTTAGTTTATCCTAATTGATCTATTAAGAGGCGATACCCCCTGCTTCCTCCCTCCAAAGTGACATTTGTAGATTTAATTCCTTACTTGTTGCTAATACTATCTGTAATCTCACTGCTGATCTAATTCTGTCTTCTGTCTGTCTGCAACAAATTTAATCAGAACAATCATTAACCCAATGCTATGTTCTTTTGTGTGTATGTTCTAGACCATGGCTATTGTGTGTATAGACTCTTGGTATTGACCTTCCTAAGTGATTGACAGCTGTTTATGTACATTTGGGGCAGGGTAGGGATGAAAGTGCATAGCACAGGCTACTAAGAAGTGTGTGCAAGCACGAGTGTAAATGAAATCTTTCAACCAAGAACTTGGAGTTCAAAATGTTCAGAAGATAGCCTTGTCCACAGAGTACATAAGCAGAGTCTTTAAGCCAATCTGAATAAGGAACCATTCACTTTGAATGTGTGGGGCCACTAAGTACATAGAAGTTTAGCTAATGTCTCAACTGCCTATCCCGAATTTCCCGTGTGTTGTCAGTGATAATGGTGGTCAGGATGACACAGGCTAAGACACTCAGAAGATAGAAAGCAGACATCAAAGGCTATGAAGAAGATGTCTAAAATCCTGATGGCGGACTTGACTCTTTTGTCTGGGGAACTTACATTCATCCTTTGTGTCACTTCCTCTTCTTTTACCAATGCACCTTGCACATCTCTCTCCATTACAAGCTTCTTTTACTGGATAACAATTTTTATCTGCTGTCTTCCTATCAGCAACATGTGATCTCAATTAACTAGGACATTATGACTGCTAATGGCTAAGAAATCAAAAGATTCCAGGATAGATTTTGTCTTTACTACATTATTTTCCTAGCTGGGAAATTTTCAGCAGGTTTCTCTGCCTCTTTAAGCTTGCTTGATTCCTTCTTCTGAAGACCTGGGATAGTGTTAGTATCTTCTTCACAAGATTATTGTTAACTGATCTTAGCTAACATGACAGTGGACATTTCCTATAAGTGGAATCGTGCAAGATGTGGCCTTTTGTGTCTGCCTTTCATGTGACATTAGGCATCTGGAAAGCAGTACAAGGTTCACCTAGGGTGTATAAATAATTTATTTTTATGGCTGAATAATATTCCATTCATTGTATACAATTTAGCTATTTATCAAGTGACAGACATTTTGGTTTCCCTTGTGTTTTGTCTTTTACGAATAATACTGCTATGAATATTTATATGCAAGTTTTTGTGTGGGCATATGTTTTTAATTATTTGGGGTAAAGTCTTTTATATTTTCATCAGCAGTGTATGAGAATTTCTGTTTCTTCATATCCTCTCTAACAGTATTGTCTGGTTTTTTTTTACTGTAACCACCTTATGAGAGTAAAGTATATGTCACTGTGGTTTTGGTTTGCATTTCTGTGATATTTAGTGATGTTGGGCATCTCTTCATGTTTATACTGATTATTTCTTTATCATTTTTGGAGAAATACATATATTTAAATCCTTTTTTACATTTTCACTTTGGTTGTTTGTCTTTTTATTGTTGGGATTATATAAGTTCTTATTACAGTCTTGACAAAAGACCTCCACATATATAGTTTTGTTAATGTTTTCTATAACTGTATGAAGAGAGGTCTTTTCACTTTTACAATGAAAGTGAAGCACACAGCCTTTAATTTTGATGAACTCCAGCACACGTACCATTGTCTTTCGAGAGCACTATTGTTTGGTGTCATACTTAAGAAACCATTGCCATCCAAGGATATGAACTGGTAGCTCTGATTTCTTTTAAGAGTTTTCTAGTTCTGGCTTTTACATTTTGTTTTTTATGCCCTTTGAGTTTTTATTTTTGCATAAGATATGAGGTAAGGGTCCAACTTCATTCTTTGGCATGTGGATAGCCATTTATCCAAAGACCATATGTTGAAGGAACTATTCATCTTCATTGACTTGTCTTGGCACCCTTGTTGAAAATCAATTGACCATAAATGTTAGGGTTTATTCTTGGCTCTCAATTATATTCCATGGATTTATATGTCTCTACTTATGCCAGTACCAGACTATGACAATCACTTTAGCTTTGTAGTTCATTTCAAAATCAGGAAAGGTATGTTCACCAACTGTTGTTTTTCAAGATTGAGTTTGTTATTTTTGGTCTTTTTCATTTGGATAAGAGTTTTAGGATCAACATCGATTTATGCAAGGAAACCAGGTTGGATTTTCATCCAGATTTTATGGAGTCTGTAGATCAGTGTAGGATTATTATCATCTTAATAACATAATATCTTCTGATTTGTGGAAATAAGATGCATTTCTTACAATGATATGTAATAAACTTTAGTGTACAATTTCTACACTTTTGTTAACTATGTTCATAAATGTGTTACTCTTTATGATTCTATTTTAAATAAGTTTTCTTTTTAAATTCAGCTTTTCATTGCTATTGCATAGAATCACAATTAATTTTAAATAGAAATTTTACATCCTGCAACCTTGCTGAATGTATTATAATAGATTCTTAATGGATTCTGTATGATTTTCTACACATAAGATTTTATCATCTATGGACAGAAATGGTTTTACTTCCTTATTTGTAATCTAAGATGCTATTTGTTTATTTATTTTTCTTGCCTGATTGCACGGGCGAGGACCTATAGTGCAATGTTGAATGGAGGTGCTGAGAGTGGGTGTCCTTATTTTAGGGGATGGAAAGCGTCTCATCTTTCACCATTCAGCATGAGAATGTGTTTTTCCCCCCTCTGCCAAGTTGAAGAGGCTTTTTATTTCTGTTTTGTAGAGTGTTTTATAAACATTAAAAGATGTTATATTTTTGTCAAATATTTTTCTCTCTATTGAGATTATCATGTGTTTTTGTCCTTTATTCTTTATAATTTAAAGCTGCATTCTTGACAGTTGCTCTGAGGATTGCAATTATTGTCTCAGCAGTCTTATTCTGGACAATACTGACTTAACGCTTGTAGTATACAAAACATTGCTTCTATAAAGCTCCATCTTCTTCACCTTCTTTTTGTTTTTATTCATTATAAGTAAAATACTGATGTAAGTCCATTAACATAGTTTTAAAGTTATTGCTTTGCACAGTTATATTTTTAATAGAACAGAGTTATAAACCAAAAGTACTTTAATTTTGTCTTTTATACTTACTATATTATTAACTATAATTGTAATAATGGTAACAATAATGGTTATTTAACATTTTTCATGTGGATTCTACTTATTGTCTAGTTTTTGTTTTTTTTTTCCTTGAAGAAATACATTTAATATTTCCTTTTTTTTTTTTTTGTGATACTGGGGTTTGAACTCAGGGCCTACACCTTGAGTCACTCCACCAGCCCTTTTTTGTGAAGGGTTTTTTGAGATAGGGCCTCATGGAATTATTTCCTGGGTTATTGTTTAAACCATCCACTCTATGGTACTTTATAATGACCTACTAAGTCTGAGCAACCTAAGACAAACTCTATGTATAGCTCATTCACCAAAATTTTCCTATAAGATGTTTGGTCACTTTCTTATTTTCCCCTACTCTAATAGCTGCTTCAGGCAGCCATAATGTTGAATAGTTACTACCGATTAATTTTAATATGTGTCCTGGGGAAAGGTTATTTACAGAAGTGATCTCTGAGCCAGATCGGGTGAAGACAAGCCCTGCTAGTGTAGGTTTGTAGGAAACTATGAAGTTTAGCAAATAGTAACATCTAGTAATGGTATGTGTGTAGGAGGGGAAGAGGGCATCCAAACCTGTTTTGCTTTCTCTAGTGGCCCATAGGCTGCTAGTTTTATGGCTGTGTCTTTCATGTTTGCAAAGCTCTTGATTCTCAACGCTATTCTGGATCTGGGGACAGACATGGTAGGGTGAGTTACAATACAACAAGGCTCAGTGCTTTCATAGAGATTTAGCTATTTTTCTAACAGCCCTTGGAGTCTTCTTGTTAGGTAATTTCTAGAATTCCTAAAATGTTGATTTTGGTAATATTGCTAGTGTTCTCATTGTCACCATGGAGTAGATATCTGGATATTCGGAGGGGGTGTGTGTGTGTGTGTGTGGTGTGAACTCACAGCCTCATGCTTTACCTCTTCAGCTACACCCTCAGCCCTGGAGAGGTTTTTACTTCTATATTCTGCAGTGCTACTCTACCTAATTAGTTTTTTAACAGTATATTTAGTAGAGTTTGTGTTGTTTTTTCCAACAATGTTTTCCTTTTCTGGTCAAATGAAGTTGAGTTTGAACTGATCCCACCCTCAGATGCAGGAATAGCTATCTGGGTTTTAACCTAGTGTCTTCAATCTTGACACTATTAAAATTTTGGGTCCAATTATTCTGTGTCATGTGGAGATGTCCAGTACATTGTAGGATCTTTAACAATGTCTCTAGACTTGACTACATCAGCCATGAAGTCTACAAAGTAGTCCAGACATTGCCTGTGTGTCTTGCTTGAGAATCACTGTCCCAAGTACATTAATACAGTGTCATCTTTCTGACATAAAGATGCTTTTTTTCCCTGAAACACATGATAATTCTCAGACTCAGGAATGGAAGAATGAAGGTGTAACCAATTCAAACCAAGGAATTGCAACAGAAGGTTGTTGGAAATGGCTGAAGGAAAAATTTCTGTCCTTCTCATTCTGGGATGCATTGTGTGAGGATGTGAAATCCACAAGGTATCCAGCTTTCGCACGGAGCTAAAATGGTACATGAGGTGTGCATGACACTTAGTGCAAGTTCATTATCATTATTACAATTCAGATTGGGCCTTTTTTCTTCACATGAAGTCTATTTTAATTAATATCTTTGAACTTAAAGGTGTCATTGAATTATAGTAGATTCTACCTCCATAATATCTCTCTCAAATCCATTACCGTATTTTTATCAGTTCAACTCCCAACTTCCCATTTTACCTCTTAAGTAATTGGCGAATTGGAACACTTTTCATGCAATTCTGTTAAGCTTATCACTGGCGATACTCCATTCATTATCACTAAAGGTGTTATCTGTTTTGTAAGCTGTCATTCATGAAGCGTTCTCTCTAGGTTTTACTTCTGGCCTTTTCAGGTCATTTGGCCATCCTGTTGCAGAAGTTTCAAGGTTTCTTTACTGTCTGCACACTAAATCATTATTTCAGCCTGTTTTTCAATTTGACAAGAACCAACTTTTCAAACTCATCAATCAACCTTCACTTTTCCTCCACAATCTAAACTTTAAAGGAGAATGGTCACCGTTCTTAGAGTAGATTTGAAATTTTTTGTCTATATTCATTTTTTATGTTATTTCTGGCTATTAAAGTAGCAATTATATTGAAAAGAGGCAGCCTTTCTTTAGAACTAGCCTTGTATCAGATGGTGTGCATTATCTCATGTAATTCTCCAAACAAAAAACAAAAACATTAGGTACTGCTATTTGGCCTTCTGGCACTAGAATGATCTGAGGATCACATAGATAATAAAAAAACTGGCGATTAAACTCAGATTTTTCCATTTGTCCATTTTTTTTGTTCTTAGCCACAGTAATACCTTGCTTTCACTTTGCTCAACTTTGTTGTCTCTCTTCTATCATTCTGTTGCAATTCTGCTTTTTTTTTTTCTAGTCAATACTTAACCAGGAAACATGTCCTGTTCTCTTAATCAAGAAAATATCTTTCCCCTCTTTGGTCTTTCACTGACCCCAATATGATGCCTGAGATATCATGATAGATGATCAATGTATGTTTTAAATTAAGGAGACAGACTAATAAAACCTGGAGCTGATGTAACTTTTATTTCACAATCGTTAAATTGAATGAATTGCTGAAAATTCAGGAGATCAGACTGCTGGATGTCTCTTTCCTTTTTTTGCTTCCTTTATGTAGACCATAGGTAAGTAAGTAAGAACAAAACATGAAAGATTCTACTTTCATTTGAAAGTATTATTCATGTGAAAGTAGAATTCATTATGTGGAATGGCCATGACTTTCTGTGTTAACCACACAAGTAATAAAGCCAGGGTGTCTATTTATTTTGCAGTTAATAAAGGAAAAGGGCCTGTCTTAGTTGTTTTCAAGTGTATTCAGAATTTCCAGCTCAGCAATTGGCTAGTAACTGTGGCTTTCCTTACACGGAGGAGCTGTTTTATAAACTATCAGTTTGAAAACATCCATTCTAATGGTATGTCTGTTTTTGTCCATTCCAAAATGTGCATGGTTTTTAAGAAGAGCAGGGACACACAGGAGCACTAAGGTGGAGAGGAGGGAAAGAAGCCAGCCAAGAGAGGACAAAGGGCAACGATGTGCACTTAATCCCATGAAGTGTGAGAGTTGCCAACCCAGGGACGCGGTTGCTGGTGCTTTGGTGTGAGATAGCAACATTAGTCAGTTATTTAGATTTAGCCAAACTCTGGCACCCCACAGGTTCTGTTCAAGTCAGGAGTTCCGTGATGTACTTCACAAGAAAACTTTTCAAACTGTTTGCAATTACAGCATGATGTAGATAATAGCATTCCCCAACAAGAGCATATGAACATTTTCTCATTTCTTTAAACTGTGTGTTCCCCAAGAAAATGATCAATTTCAGAATTACATTTGTACTTCAGACAGAAAACAGTAATGGAGGCATATATCTCATGATATTTTTGTATCACATATTTTGCTGGGATTGATGTTCTGATTAGCATGGAGTAGTGGTGTTTATTTATCATAGGTTAATGAGAAAAGACTAGTTATGTCCTCCCTATGTAAGTCAGGTATTTCCTGTGTGTTCTTGATAAGCAGAGCACATGTATAGATCAGGCATGTGCCTGTTTGTGCTCCATACATGAACTACATGCATCATGCGAGTGAAAATTTCATGAAAATTGAAGTATAGACAAATGTTGAGAAAATTCTGGTTATTGACATGTCAATATTTACATATGCACAGGTACCATTACTTTCTTCAAAACAATGTGATCCTTACTGTTAATGTTACTGTTTTCACTTTATTTTTGTTTATAATTTATTATTTGATTTTTAGCTTTATTGTAAAAGAACCATAAGAATAAGCATGCGGGTTATATCTCACAGTATTACTATGAAAATAATTTGTCTACATTGGCAGTTAGTAAGAAGACTGTAATCCTTTATTTTCCATTACTAAGTTGGAAAGAAACTGTACCATTCTATCTTAAAGTATAAGTAAGTCCTAAGTAAGTATTGACTCCAGTAAGCTATTTTAGAAAAAGTACTGTTTCCATTACCCAGTGAAATATTAAGTCTACCAATGTCAGTACTCCATTTATTACAGTAACCGTTACCTGCTTTATAAATCGTCAACTCCAGTTATTTGAATCACATATTCTTTTACTTACAAAAAAATCATACAGTGTTAATCTGCTAAGGCTGAGAGCTTTCTACAGAGCAGCCACCAGAGTTTTCTTTCAATATTTTCTTCATTTGAACGAATGCAGCATGTCAACAGAGTGGAGAGCCTCAGCCTTTTCCCCTCTTTTGCTGTAAAGGAGTTAAAGTAGTAACCTTCATAACATCATGCCATTTCACCATTTGTTCTCTCCTGTCATCACAAATCATGCTGCAAGGGTGGGGTCAACTCACTTTCATGCTGGACAAGTATGGAGGTCAAGTGGTTCAGAGAATTGTCCTTATCCTGTATCTCATAGGTCCCATTCCAAGCACAGGTGCTCTGACTTCAAACCTTAGGTTCCCTTAACTTCATCATGTGCTTTTCTAAATTAAATGTAAACATTGTCTAGGGAAAATATAATATTACCTCATATGGAAATCTTTAAAAGTTAATTTTAATATACCTGGTATGCCTCGTGTGAATATATGCACATATGTGCATATAATAGATATGTAAGGATTTAGATAAGACAGTACTGTAAGACAGATCTTTTAAAATTGTGTTAAAATATGAAAATCAGAATATGAAAGTCAAGTAACAGAGTGAAAAAGCAAAGGAGTTAATAAATTCTCAAAAGATCTTGGCTCAAATAGTTAACATAGTATACATTTTTGCCCTTTTCCTGATGTTGGAAGAAGAGGTTAAGATTAAAACTTTTATAGTTCAATGAAAATTTTTGGTAGAGAGAGCACTTCAACCTTAATCACAACTTTTATTAGTGATAAAATAACTTTACACATTATCTCAGTAGACAGAATATAAGCTAGGTGTTTTTCTGAAGTATTAATTCCACTATAATCTATTTGATTAAAATGTCTGAAAATGAAAAATGCCACACTACGGGGCATATAATTCGAAGAAAGGTTTAGACAGTTTCTTTTCCTAGAAATGGCTCCCTCTTTAAGAATTTGTGCTACTCTCTCTTTAACTTCTTTCCTACTGTCTCATGGCTTTTTGAACATCAAGGTGGTATAAATAAAATTATTTTTCCCTGGACATCTTGTTACTTTTCTTCACATAGACATAAAGCCTGAGATCTATGAAAGAAAACATGAGAACAGCTTGCTTTCATCTTGGTTTTTCTTAGTTTTTAATTATTTAAGCTTAATGTTCTTTTCTGAACTTGAAGATGATGTATGAACTTTGTAAAGCATTTGGAAAAAATGAGAAGAATCAGGAAATGTGTGCTCATAATTACTGATTTTTAAAAAAAATTAGCTTTTATGAGAACATATACTTTATTACTTGACATTTTTAATGTGATTAAAAACTTCCATCTTCAATGTCTACTAAGTATTTCACCATGTGTAAATACTCTGGCTCATTTAATTACATCCTAACATTGAACGGGGGTGATTTCCAATTTCTTACTGTTACAAGACCTCTCTACCTGACTTGTATGGGCTTTTGGCATATCTTCTATGAAAGTTTCTAGGAAAAACTAACAGACCAAAAGATAATTTTTCTAAATAATTTTGATAAATATTGCTTTCCAAACTTATGGCCACTTAGCATTCCATCAGTAAATGTCTGAGTGAGCTTCTTTCACTGTTTTCCTTTTTTCATGTGATAGGCAAACATTGCATCACATTGACTTAATTTGCATTATTCAAAACAATGAACTTGTTTTTGTTGTATTTACTAGTCATTTATTCTCTTCTATTGAAACTTTTCCAAATTATCCTCCTACCTCTGCATCATCATTTATTACCACTCAAAATACAGAATAATGCAGATAAAAGAAACAGAGTTGAGTTGAGCATGGTCAACTCCTCGTGACACATGAAAATCTGAATAGTTAAGGAGACTGGATTGGAGCTAGTCTCTTAGATAATCAGTGACATGCACATCTGTATCTCCTGCCTATCTTGATTTTTCTCTCACTCTGCATTCTACTTTTGTCTTCCATTGTTCCATGCATCTTTCTTCATTATTTTGTTCTATTCTCAAATTAATATTTGTGACGTCCTTGTAGCTCTTGGATTTAGCGATGATGGAAGTAGAGACTGCAGCAATACCACTGCAAGTGAGAGAATCTAGTGAAAACTGTGGTAATAAAATTTCATGATCAAACTCCATGAGGAGCCCCAGATATCCCAGGTATGACTTGCATGAGAACTGGAGTAAACTCAATGCTCACTTTTTCTCCAGTTTCATCCGATGTGCTTTTATCCACCTGTTCACTTGTCGCATTTTCACTGTCCACACCTCTGTATCTAGGATTATAACAGGGTCTTCATTCCTCAGTCCCTTCTAAGACTGAACCTAGCAGCTCAGCAAGAGAGCTACAAGGCTAAATGTTCTTTTCATTGTCTTCTCTACATTAACTTTAGCCCCTCCAAAGACATGCATATTTAAATTTTTCTGAGTACCTTGTATGATAAGATAGCTTGGTGTGCTTTCTGTCAGTCCTCATGACAATACCATAAAGGAGATGCTGTGATCCTTACTTTACGTCTGAGCTCCAGGAAACTGCTCCTTACATGTGTGAGACTTTCCCCACCTCACTTCTACCCTCACTGTGTAGCTAAGAAAAACAGTGGGTTTTATCTAAGTCTATCTGACTCTGTAGTCCATGCATGGCCTCTCTGCTATATTTCTTTGCCTATTTGTCCAAGAGTGGGAGCACCTCAGCTTGTGCACCCCCCAGATGGACTCATGTGGGTGGTGCAGTGGAGTAGGAAGCAGATGTTAAAAGTACCTTCCATTCTGACCACAAATATCTGCGTTCACAGAGGCTCAGGGACACGTGTGGGTTTCCTGCTCCCAGCATGTAGTAGACACTTAATAACTATTTATTATTACTGAATGAAAGATGCTTTCATTAAGCAACTATGCCTTCTCACATAAAAGCTGGGTTAAGTCCTCTGCAGGACAGGGACAGTCTGGTGAGGCTGGTCCCATTTTAATGACTCAGCTCTTCTTCAGCAATTCATTTCTGCCCTCTTAACTTTCTGATCTTCAAAATGAGGCTACCAAAATCCAAGTGGAGTGATTAAGATGAATAAGTTTTGAGCTTGTTGAACACACGATTAACAAGTAGGAACAATGTGTTATTTAACTTTACCAGTAACCCGAATCAGAATTTCTGAGTTCTAAAGAAATCCTGTCAGGAATGAATTTTGAACATAGTATAGACAAGTCTCATTTCTCAAATAGGAAATTATTTATTTTCCTGGTCTTGTTCGTTCCTGTCACATTTGTGACTTTCCTACAGTGCTACACAGAGCCAGTGCTATAACCCTACCGGCCCTGGTAGGGATGGGTGGGTGGGTTGGAAGTGGGTGGAGTCCTACTCATCTCCCTGGGCTGAGTGGGTTCTCCTGGGGTTCTGCAAACATTCATCCATCCTTGCCTTTGTTCCAAGTTGTCTGCTATCTTACTCCAATGCTACACTTACATGTAGCTGCTGTCCCAACTTCACAGTAGTGGCACATTGAAAACTGCTCTAATAAAATTTAGGAATGAATAAATACAGTCATAGTAAAAATAGCTATGCTTCCTTTAATTCTTTTTTAAATTTGTTTTATTCATATGTGTAAACAATGTTTGGATCATTTCTCCCCCCTTCCCCATGCCCCCTCCTTCTTACCAGGCAGAAACTATTTTGCCCTCATCTCTAATTTTGTTGGCGAGAGAGTATAAGCGATAATAAGAAGGACCAAGGGTTTTTGCTAGTTGAGATAAGGATAGCTATACTCACATAACTTTCCTGTACATATGTGTTACATTCTAAATTAATTCTTCTTGAACTAACCTTTTCTATAGTTCCTGGTCCCCTTCTCCTACTGGCCTCTGTTTCTTTACAGTTTCTGCATTAGTTCCTTTGCATTGAGGACATCAAATGCTATCTTGTTTTTTTGGGGTTTCTTGCCTATCCTCACACCTCCCTGTGTGCTCTTGCCTCATCATGTGATCAAAGTCCAATCCCCTTGTTGTGTTTGCCCTTGATCTAATGTCCACATATGAGGGAGAACATACTAGTTTTGGTCTTCTGGGCCTGGCTAACCTCACTCAGAATGATGTTTTCCAATTCCATCCATTACCAGCGAATGATAACATTTTGTTCTTCTTCATGGCTGCATAAAATTCCATTGTGTATAGATACCACATTTTCTTAATCCATTCGTCAGTGGTGGGGCATCTTGGCTGTCCGTAACTTGGCTATTGTGAATAGTGCTGCAATAAACATGGGTGTGCAGGTGCCTCTGGAGTAACCTGTGTCACAGTCTTTTGGGTATATTCCCAAGAGTGGTATTGCTGGATCATATGGCAGATCTATGTTTAGATTTTTAAGAAGCCTCCAAATTTTTTTCCAGTGTGGTTGTACTAGTTTGCATTCCCACCAGCAGTGTAAGAGGGTTCCTTTTTCCCCGCATCCTCGCCAACACCTGTTGTTGGTGGTGTTTCTAATGATGGCTATTCTAACAGGGGTGAGGTGGAATCTTAGTGTGGTTTTAATTTGCATTTCCTTTATTGCTAGAGATGGTGAGCATTTTTTCATGTGTTTTTTGCCATTTGAATTTCTTCTTTTGAGAAAGTTCTGTTTAGTTCACTTGTCCATTTCTTTATTGGTTCATTAATTTTGGGAGAGTTTAGTTTTTGAGTTCCCTATATATTCTGGTTATCAGTCCTTTGTCTGATGTGTAGTTGGCAAATATTTTCTCCCACTCTGTGGGTGGTCTTTTCAGTTTAGAGACCATTTCTTTTGTTGAGCAGAAGCTTTTTAGTTTTATGAAGTCCCATTTGTCTATGCTATCTCTTAGTTGCTGAGCTGCTGGGGTTCCATTGAGAAAGTCCTTGCCTATACCTATTAGTTCCAGAGTGTTTCCTACTCTTTCCTGTACCACCTTTAGAGTTTGGGGTCTGATATTAAGGTTCTTGATCCATTTTGAGTTAATACTGGTATTGGTTGATATACATGGATCTAGTTTCAGTTTTTCGCAAATTGCTAACCAGTTTTCCCAGCAGTTTTTGTTGAAGAGGCTGTCTTTTAATTCTTTTAGAGGTACAACAACTATACCACTCTTTATAATCAATCTGCTTCCCTAAATTTCGTAAACCAAATTTGGTAAGAAAAATTTACGAATAAAAGATTGCTTTATCTTTTTAACAAATTTGAAACTTGCTAACACTTTTAAACCAGAGGTCAAAAAACTTTGGCTTGGCAAGGAAGCACACACCTGTAATTGCAGCTGCTTAGGAGGTAGAGATGATAGGAGTTCTAGGCTAACCAAGCAATGTTGGGGAAACCTTATCTGGGAAACAAAATAAAAATAAAAAATTCTGAGGGTGATTCAGGTGGTAGAGTATTTGTCTGGCAGGGCCTTGGTTTAACTCCTAGTAAACAACAACAAAAGAAAACTCTTTTTCTGAAAAAGCCAAGTAGTAAATATTTTAGAGTTCGTGGGCCAAGAGGCAAAGTTGAAGATATTATTTTTTAAATAAAACACATTTCCACAGATTTTGATGAAATTATAGTCATAGTAATAATGACAACTGAGAGCAAAATTTTTATTTTTCTTGTAACATAAGCCTATTTTAATAGCTTTTTATTATAGCCATAACAAACTCGTCAACCTAGTGACTTATATCATATAAATGCATTGTTTTATAATATCATACTGGAGGTCAATGGTCCAAAACAGGTCTCAGTGGACTGAAGTGATGGTGTTGGAGAGCTCTCTTCCTTCTGAGCCTCCAGGTAGAGTCTGTTTTCCTGCCCCTTCCAGATGCTCAGATACCCTGCACTCTGCAGCCCATGCTCCCTTCCTCTGTACTCAAGGCCAGTGTCATAGCATCTCTCTAAACCCAAGGCTATCATGATTTTTCCTTCTTCTCTACAACCTGGGAATGTCATCCATTTTTTAGGATCCATGTGATTATAGTGAGTTCACCTGGAATCCAGGCTAATCTTCACAACTCAGGATCCATGAATTAGTTTCCCAGGGCTGCGATAACAAAGCACTAAAAAATGGGTGGCAAGTTCTGGTGGCTAAAAATCCATAATCAAGGTCCCAATCTCTGAGATACTGGGTAGAATCCTTCCTTTCATGTCTAGCTTATGGCTGAGCCACTTCACCCCTTGCATTCCTGGACTTGCACTTGTGTTGCTCCCATCTCTGCTGGTGCCATCACATATGGTACTCCCCTCTTTGTGTGTGTCTTTGTCCCTTCTTCTCTTCCTACAAGGACATAGTTATCGTGGGTTAGAATCCCCTTATGACCTCATTTTAACTCAATTACATCTGCAAAGACCCTATTTCCAATTAAGTCTTATTCACAAGTGTCACAGGGATTAGGCCTTTGACATAGTAGGGACATAGTCCAGCCCCTAACAGTATAACCATAAGGTTATAATTTTAGCTACATCTTCCAAATTTCTTTTATCATGTGTCATATTTATAGTTTCTGGCAATTAGGGCTTGGATATCTTCAAGGTTTTCTGTCTATTGCTTCTACTTAAGAACATTGGGATTCTTTTTTACTGTTTTTTTTTTCTTTTTTTTGAGATAGCATTCCATTTAACTGAGATTTGGAGTAACATTCCCTACCATCAAATTGATTTCAAGTCTGGAAAGTCATTCTTAGCTTTGGATCATACAAAAACAGAGAGACAGATTTGTCCTAAGGGCTATAGCTCACTGACTCTTCCTCAAAAACCTAGTAAAGTGTTACAAGAAATGCCAATTTATATGATCTAAGCATGATTTTAAAAATGTATTAAAATTAGTCCCAGTTGAGTTGGAATACATATGTGGGAGTGAACCACACAATAAAACAGACACTTTGGAGAAATTGGTAAAAAGTTTGCCAGATTTAGGAGTCATAATTTATCATTTATTTATTTCAAAGGAATGGTAGTATTCCCCGGTAAGTATATTTGTTGCTTGGGTACCATGAACAACACAGAAACAGAATTTCATATACGATGCATGTACATTCTTCCCAGACAATTGGTATAAGCAGGAAAAATATTTCCAGACTTCATACTTGGGAAAATACCACCTAATTGGCAAAACATGTATCTTTTATCTAGCTCATTTTAATCGATAGTGACAAATTTCACTATTTGTGCAGAATTGCAGTATGGAAGTGAAAGAAAACTGTCCTAATGATTAACTCTCATACTGTAAACAGAAAAACATCATCAATTTCAAACAGTGTTTCTTTTAAATAAAGAAATTATATCTGCTGACATTTAACTGGGTAGTCCATGGTCTTGCCTAAGAAGTCAATGCTAACCTTTCTCTTGATTGATTTCCACAGAAACTCTCTGATTGTCTGAAATGCATTTGGATTTTTTTTCACACTAACAATAAAATGTGAAAACAGGCAGATCTAATCAGGAGCATAAGTGGTTAGGTAGAGATCAGAAATGATCATATTTATAAATCTGATTAGTTTTCATTGGCAAATATATTTTAGAATTCATATGATATAAAGAAACTGAGTAGCTAAAGATTTTTGGAAAACAAATTGGACTATGGTCTGCTCCATCCTGTGATAAAATTATCTTGTGGGAAGAATTCTATTAAAATTTTAGTTATATATTTGAGCTCCTTTTCATTTATTATTAAGCCTTACCTCTTGGAAATTAACACATAACAGTGGTTAAGAACATTTTCTTTGGAGCTAGACAGACTGGTATAAATCCCAGATCTAACACTTCCTAAAAGATCACTTCAAAAGTTCAATTTATTTCTCTGTGAAGTGTCTTGAAATGAAGTCCTAAGTAGAAAGTGTTTTGGAGAGTTCTTGGTACATAACGGGCATTATTATGTGAATGCTGTTCATTTATTCAATATTGATGATGGTGGTGGTGGTGCTAATTTGGTAGCTGGTATTCCTGAACCAATCTGTTAAGGAACATGGAAGGCTAGGGCTAGCAGAAGATTGTGTGCTCCAAAGCCCATTAAGAGGTGAACAGGTGTTCAAAGACCCCAGCTTTTCGTGGAAACACTTGCATCAGGACTGAGGAGAGCAGGTGACAGGGATAGATCATCATCTGTTGGGCTAGAGAATGCTGGGGAGGAAGAGGCAGAGACAGGTCGTTGGCAGTTACAACAGTTATTTCTTGGGAAAAATAGGGTATTTTGCTGTGGTATCTACCTTCCCACTTCCCTCCCTCCTTCCTTCCTTCCTTTCTTTTTTCCTTTCTTCTTTTTTTTTGAGACAGGTGTGTGTCACTACACCTAGCTATCTACACATTTCTTTACCTATTCTAACTTGCTGAAATCCAAGTATGAGTGGGACTTCATGTTACAACTCAACTTCTGTGTTACTTGGTATATGGTTGCATTGTTGCTGCAGGCTGTGTGACTAAATTCTGTTCTGCAAGCTGCCTTTGGGATTTCTTGTAGCTTTCTTTCCCCCAAGGGATATATAATGCCATGATTACAAAAGTGGATCAGATAAAATCTTTGCATTAGATTTTAAACTATAATGGTAAATGCAATTTGAAATTAAAGTTAAAGTAACCATAGTGAATATTCAGTGGTTATATTGGAGAACCAGGGAATTGCAGTATTGGTGACCTAAATCAGCAAAGCCACTTTTTAGTAGCCATTGGGGTAATGCTTTACAGGGCTAGAGGATTCTGATTCAGGTTAGAGAGTTTTAGCTTTTCAGCTGCCTAAATCATAATGGTGTTTGTGCATTTCCCATCGGCAGTGGCTGGTCTCTTTCCTTCCCAATCCTCATTTCATTCCCTCTTTATTCTGCCTCTGCTGAAGCAGAGCAGAGGTAGTGGGATTTGGGCATTCTAGCTATCACGAATCTGAGCTAGGGAGAGGCAATGGCATTTGGGAAACTGGTCATGAAGACTTTGGCCCTACATTTGTGCTGGAGATGAGGGTGTGATATTTCAGACTGCTGGTTTGAGATGTCCATGGGAGGTGCTGTGTGTGATGCGATTGGGCACGCATGGGGCATGAGTTGAGAGAGACAGGTGCAATGGGCTGATAATCACGGGCTAATATGATGGCTTGTGATATTTTTATATGTCCCTGTTGGGGGTATAGTTAATGATCTGTGTATTTTCTTTAACAATAGATTTAAAAGAGTGTGGTGAAGTCAGATTTTAGATAGACATCATGAAATGAACTTTTTCTGAGATGTGAGAGCCTTTTCATTACAATGTCTTCTGTGTCACACTTGACTTAAATAGCTCTTGGTAATAAATTCCCCTTTGCATGAATGCAGGATTTCAATGAGTCATAAAGTTACTGAGAAATCACTTAAGCAGGCCATGAGAATTTGGGGTTTTTTTCTCCTATAGATCACTTGCTATTAAAACAGTGTTGCATAGATTTGGTGCAGACAACATCAGATGCAAAATCAAAAATCAGAGGTGCTACAAAAAAGCAGTAGACATTGTGCCACATATTAATTGAAAAAGCCAATGATTTTCCTTCAGGGAAATGCACATTGAGCATTATTCTATGTGTAAAAGGAGCAGTTTGCAACCTAAAGAAATGACAGTCATACCAGAAGGTTGTAGAAAGGACCTCGGGGCTAAACTCTCATGCCATATGAATTTAGCTTGGTTCTTGTCAAACACTAGGTGGCTATTCGCTTCAGCTGTGGCTATCCTCTCTTCACTATGAATGAATGGGGAAACAATCCCATCAATTTTCTATCAAATTTAAATCTCCCAAATTAATTTGTTTCGTTAATGAAGGTTAAGCTTTGGAAAGACTTGTTTCCATTGAAGTCGAAGTGTGTGCTTTTGATCTGAGTTAAAGTATTTGTCCATAATTCACTATGAAATTATTTATGCACCACTCAGCCTTTGTCCATTGGTGTTCTTACAAAGCAGTAATTGCTCTGGCCTTAGCTGGTTGACTCTTCTTTTTTGAAGACATATGGTAAACACTGGACTAAAAATGAGAGTATGGTCAATAAATTTTAAGTTTGTGCAAGTTTTTGAAGTATAATCAGCATATGAAAGCTGCATATACTTAATGTATACATTTTTATGAGTTTGTACAGATGCATCAACCCTGAAACCATAACCACAACCAAGCTAATAAGCATATTCATTGCCTCCAAAAGTTTCCCTTTGCCTTCTTGTTTTTTGTTTGCTTGTTTTCCTATTGTTTTTCTGTTGTAGAAGCCAGCATGAGATCTACCCACTCAACAAATTTTTAAGTACACAATGCACTATTCTTAACTGTAGGCACAGCAGATCTTTCAGACCTCCTCATCTCATAACTGAAACTTTATGCCCATTCCAAAACAATTTCTCACTTCCCTCTACCCCTAGTCCCTCTCAACCACCTTTTCTATTCTCTCTTTCTGAGTCAGACTCTTTTGAGTTGTCTTTATTATCTTCGCTATTGTGAATAATGCTTCAATGAACATGAATGAGGGTGAGATATCTCTTCAAGATGACTGATTCCATTTCCCTTGGTTTATCCCCAGTAGCAGGATTGCTGGATCTTAGAGCAGTATTATGTTTAAGTTTTTGAGAAATTGCCATGTTATTTTCCATAGTGGTTCCACCATTTTACATTTCTACCAACAGTTCACAAGGATTCCAATTTTTACACATCCTTGCCAATGCTTTGTCTTTGGGGTTTTTGATACTGGCCATCCTAACAGGTGTGAGGATATAGCTCATGGTGAGCTTGATTTGCATTTCCCTGATGAGCAGTGATGTTTTGAGTGCCTTTTTATATATCTGTTGGCTATTTGGACATCTTTTATGGGGGAAATGTCTTGTTGGGTCCTTTGCTCATTTTTAAATCAAGTTATTTGTCTTTTTTCCCATTGTAGGTATATATACATACATACCTACATATACATATACATATACATATATATATATATATATATATATATGTATATGTATATATATAATGTTAGCTATTAGGCCCTTTTCAGATGCATGGTTTGCAAGTATTTTCTTCAGTAGTTTGCATTTTCATTCTGTGGATTGGTTCTTCTGCTGTGTGGAAGTTTTTAGTTTGATGCAGCCATGCTTGTCTATTTTTGTTTTTATTTTCTGTACTTTTGGTGTCATACCCAAGAGGTCATTGCCAAGATCAATGCCAAAAAGATTTTTTTCCTGTTTTCTTCTTGAGATCTACTTCATGTATTTTTTAAAATATTTGCTCTACATTGCTTCAAATATTGTAGAGGTTTTTTTTTTTTTTGCAAGTATATGATTACATTTGAATATGAGATGCTTTGGATTAGGTAGAACCAATTGATAAAGTATTGTCTGGGCTGGTATATAGCTGGTAGGCTCCAATTCATCTGTCTTGGCTCTTCACAGCCAGCAGAAGGCCTGTTAGGTTTTCACGTCTACTTGGTGTTGAATATATTAAACATCACCCACACTTGTCAAATGACCTATCAAGAGTCTAACAGTCCAATGAAACTTTAAGACCATATGACAGTTTCCTACCTGGGTTTCTGGGACCCTCTCTTATTGCCTTATATTAGCGAGATGATCTGTAGCTCCAGATGGAAAGTACAGTGGATTTGATGGGAAAAAGTATCTGTCTTAGGGAAGCAAGCAGGACTTTTAAGACTGAAGTCCCCCAGTGTGGTCTGAGCACATGTGATCCCTGCAGCATGGTAGCATCCCGAGTGTTACTCCGACTACAGAGATGAGTTCTAGTGCCTCATGGGTCACAGTTCCGGGCCAGCTAGGGCAGAAACTTAGCAGGACCCCATCTCAATTTCTAACCCAAGCATGGTGGCGCACACCTATGATCTCAGCTGCACAGGATGCCATAGTTAGAATGATATCAGTCTGAGACCCACCGTAAGTAAAAATGAGAGACCTTACCTTAATAATAACTAAAGCTAAAAAAGGCTGGAGGTGTGGCTCAAGTGGTAGACCTCCTGCCTAGCAAGTATGAGGTCCTGAGTTCAAATCCGAATACAACCAAAAAAAAAGCCAGTCGTACGAGGTGCTTTGTGAACATTTTTACACAATCACCAAGTTTCTCTAATTGATTTAGGTCCAGTTGTGAGTGGAGTGAGTGAAAAATGTTCATCTTCAAATTACTGCACAGACCCTATGCTACCCTTAGTCCTCTGCTTTTCTCCATCAGCATGTCTCAAATTTATCCATTCAGTCTTGCCTTCTTTTTCTTGTCCCCAGCCTCGCCCTCCCCAGAGACTCTTCTAAGGGTTTGTAATTATGGGCATACTAATAAAATAGTATTGAAGGAAGATAGTTCCATGATAAACTAGAGAGAGACTTTAAAAAAGCAGATTTATTTTAAATCATTAGTAAGAATTTATTTAATATCTATTTTTTCTTCCTGGAATTCAACAAAAGAATATTGTAGTATGTGTTAGAAACATATAAGTTTAATTTTAAAGGTAGTTAGACTTTTCTGCAAAGTTTACTTTGAAGTCTTTAAAAATATACAGTGTCCCAAAATAACAACAGAAATCTGAAAGATTTGTGATTCTGTTTGCTGACAAGTAATTGGAGTATGGGCAATGCCAAATCCATGAATGTGTGAGGATAGCTTGTGGTGTTTCTCAGTAGGATACGATTTTCTTAAAAATAAAAACTCATCTTAAAAATGATTTACTGACTTGGTAACATAAATTTTTTCCAATAAGGATCTTTTTTACCCAACAAAACATAAAATTATTTTCAGAATAATAGAATGGACTTTCTTTTGAAGAACTACTTGTGGCTTGCAATGGTTTTACATTTTGTGTACAAAGAATAAAATAGATTTCAAGAATCGAATGAGAAATGAAGGATACTAAAACTCCAGGGTTTTATTTTTTGTTACTTCATATGATAGAAAGAAAGATAAGCTTTTTATCTCTTCACAGAAAAATTTCCCCACTATGTTAAGCAAACATTAACCTATATGTAGAGTTCATTTGAAGAAGCCTGATGTTAAAAGCTGCATTATTCTTTGTTCTTTCTGATGAATGTAAGTACTTAAGTGTCTAGATTTTTTAAAGATATTGGCAACAAGCCTGTTTCTGGAATGCTTTCCCTGAAAATCTTTAATTCGGTCATTACTGATCTGCTGTTCTAAGGAAGTGGTATGAGTCTGAGAGCTGACTATCCGTCTTGTAAGAATGACAAAGAAACAGCACATCCTAAATGTTGGTCTAGAAGTGAGGGATGTGACTGACATATGTTTGTTACGTATTTCTTACAAATGCCCATGTCCACATTGTGCCAAATTTTATGTTTATTACCCAGTTTATAATTATTTTTGAGCTATAGGATGTTTCCTTTTTGTTAAAATAACTTTAGCAAAGCCAAACACTTTTAAAATTCCTCCTTCCATTTTTAAAAATCCCATTGTTATTTTTTTTTAAACAATGTTTTGGATTGTTTTGTGTACTCTCCTAAGCTTCATGAGTTATTCACATGAAGCCTTTGGCATGAAAAATTGTTGAAAATGTAGATACAAAGAAAGCAGAAGTTAAAGCAGAAAAATATTAGAAGATGTAGATATGGATTAGCTCCTTGAAGCAGACAACATAAAACTGCTGATACTTTTGACCATCAAAGAGATTTTTTTCCTTTGGTTTTCATGGTCTGGAAGAATATACTGCTGGGTAGCTTAATTTCATTGGAGGTTTTTTTGTTTGTTTTGTTTTTTAGCAAACCATTTTGAAAGAACATCTTGGGTCATCTATTGCTTTACGTGGACAAAATTAACTTATGTTCTTGGTAATTGTTGGTCTTTTAAATTGCAACATTGAACTGATTATTAAAAATACTTTTGTGATGAGATGTGTTTAGAAATATACCGTGCTTCTTCTGTTGCATTTGTCAGTAAATGACTCTCTATAAGTTGGACCAGGACAGCCATTTGCTTGGATAGAGGACAGAAACAGTAACTTTACTGTAAAATAAGGAACGGCAGGGAAAGGAGGAAGAGGAGGAAAAAGAGGAGGAGAAGAAACTATTTCAGCAGGGAGTAGGTATTTGTCCACGGGTTATTCTGCCTGAGGATCTCTGCTGTGTCTTCCCTGGGACTCTGCAGGGTTTGGTTGGCCTCATCTGCTTTTAGACAACCACCTTACCTGGCTTAGCTGAGGACAGAGGAGTTGCATTAACTATGTGGTCTTACTGATGCCCTCAGTTAGAATCAGAAGCCAAGAGGGGCAGCCTTAGAGCCAAGGGTAAGAGGAAAAAATAGCTTGACATCCTCATTTCTTATTCCCTGGATCATCCCTCCTCTCATTCCTCCTCCTACCATCCCCCTCCCTCCCTCCCTCCCTAAGTCCTGTCCTTTCTTCCTTCCTTTGAATTGCAAAACTGACTCCAACCCCAAGAACACTGTTATGGTCGCAGAAAAATAAGCATGTCGTGCTATGTTCTGCCTAAATCAATTTTAAGGCAAACCTCCTCCATGGTAAAATATTAATGTGTTAAATAAATGACATGTGAGTCCATGGCTTATTATACAGCAGGTCAGAAATAAGAAATCCAACTATTATCATGCTGTGCACTGGGTTTATACAAGGCAATTTCTTAAAGTAGTTTTTAGTTCCTGCAGACTGTCTCACACATTAATCAAAGGGTAGCTGTGCTCCAAAACCGCAGCTTAGGCTCAGTAAACTTGCACTGATGCAGCCACAAGAAAAAAATTAATTGCCCTGATGCCATCTTCCCCTACATTTGAGAGGGCTTATCAAATATGTGCTCATTGCTTCTGAAAATAAAATGAAAGTAGTTTCTGGCTCCTTTACTCAGTTTTCCTCTCTTTTCATTTTTGTATGACAAATATGGCAGCTGTTTTTTTGTTTTGTTTTGTTTGTTTCTTTGCTTGTTTTACCATGAAAACAAATATATCTCTTTTTATTTTAGTTTTTTTTTTCTGTCCTTTATGTTGTGGCTTTAGTTTAGCAGAAGGATGATAACTGTTATTCAGGTTGATTTGCAGATAGGAACATTTCTATTGCCACATTAAACCTGAATTTTCAGAACATGTTTTGCACAAGTTCCTTGGAGTGTGAAGTCCTCCTTTAGGAGCATTTTTTTTTTAGGAAGAAACAAGATCGATTAAACCAGAAGCCTCCAATTCGACATTTAAAAGGAATGCCGTCCACAAAAGGAAAAGTGATATGCTGTGGAAAATTGGGTCGCATAAAAAAAAGAGAAAAAAAGCCCATATACCTGCTCACAGTGTACCAAGCTGTGTCATAATTAGCAATAGTGTCAAAGGAAAGGACATGTGATAGGAAGTTTCCTGAAAGCTGAGGGAAAAGAGAATCAGCATGGTTTCCATTGTATGTATTCATAGCTGATTTTGAAGCCAATATTATTTATATTTTAATTTACCAATATTAGTTATATCTTAATTTACCGATATTATTTGTATCTTATCAGGTCTCATGCCCATGAAAATATAACATGCATCATTAAAATTAGAAGACTATTTATAAACTAAGGGACAGATGATCTTCCTTTTAATGCATATATAGATGGCATTTAAATCGATGATCTGTAGGAGACAAACTAGGGAATAAATTTGTGATGACTATACAGTGTGAGTGTGACCTCAAAGTTTCAGGACAGATGGTGATTTATACCATTGTATCATTGTTGATTAAAACTTGAACATGTATGCAGGCACAGGTCTCCCTGGTCCTGGTGACTACCATGCATTCCTTTCTCAGTTGAGCTTTGCTGCTTTGCTGCCTTAGTTGGCTTAATTCTGCCCAGTCATTTAAAAACATATTTTGTCTTTGCCTGTGTATTCAGGCAAGCCTTGATACATAAGGGATAGATACAAAACTAGGGCTGTCATGGCATTTTTCAGTGTGAGAGTTCATCAGAGTTCTAGGAGATAGGTCTTGTAAATATTTTTTGTTATTATTATTTTATTATTCATATGTGCATACAAGGCTTAGGTCATTTCTCCCCCCTGCTCCCACCCCCTCCCTTACCACCCACTCCGTCCCCTCCCTCTCCCCCACACCCCCTCAATACCCAGCAGAAACTATTTTGCCCTTATTTCTAATTTTGTTGTAGAGAGAGTATAAGCAACAATAGGAAGGAACAAGGGTTTTTGCTGGTTGAGATAAGGATAGCTATACAGGGAGTTGACTCACATTAATTTCCTGTGCATGGGTGTTACCTTCTAGGTTAATTCTTTTTGATCTACCCTTTTCTCTAGTTCCTGGTCCCCTTTTCCTATTGGCCTCAGTTGCTTTAAGGTATCTGCTTTAGTTTCTCTGCGTTAAGGGCAACAAATGCTAGCTAGTTTTTTAGGTGTCTTACCTATCCTCACCCCTCCCATGTGTGCTCTTGCTTTTATCATGTGCTCAAAGTCCAATCCCATTGTTGTGTTAAATGTCTACGCAGCTTACTGAGCACTCACTGACTTGACACCAAGCGGGGAAGAGGGACCACAAAAAGGAAGTATTAGACTCAATCCTAGGTTTTAGGACTTTGTAACTCTGGTGGTTTAAGATGTGACCTATCCTTCCTTATATGTTATTTTGTTTTCTGTATTCTTCCAAGTAAAAGATGAAGAAATCGAACTTTACAAAAGCAGGGTGAGTGACTGATTGATTCATTGATCTCCCTTCAGTGAGTTCATTCATTTAACAACTGTTTCTTGAACACACCTGTACTATGAACAAACTCCATGTACTAAGAAGGTAATGGTGAGCAAAACAGCATCCCAGCACTCCTGAACCTCACAGTCTTCTGGAGAGAGGATCATTAATTAAAGATACACTCAACTGAACATCTTAAATAGTTAAGAGCTTGGAAGGAATGTTTAGGAAGCTAAGAATGGATGTGGTGATAGATGAACTGGCATAGTGTGTTGTGACACAGATCTTGATGTATGAGTGCAATTTTTTTAGGTACTGAAGATTTGACTTTTTTGCCTGGTTCTCACTTTGATTTTTTTCTTCATTCCCCTGGAATTGTTGACACTAAAGTAGTAAATACCTTCTAGTTATACCGTAATCTGTAGTACTATGCAGACATAAACGTTCATGCTTAAAGGAATATAGTGGAAGGTTTGCTTCATATATCTCCCATAGTCTGTGTGAAAAACGTGAAATATATGTCTTGGGTTTTGAATTTTATTGACAGAGATTTTATTGAAAGAGATTTAGTGATTACATACACTAAAAAGCCATGACAGAAAAGGAAAGAAAATTAAATTAGAGATCCTGTATGTGTGTGTGTGTGTGTGTGTGTGTGTGTGATACCTCATTTATTTATTTACTGTTAGGGATTCACCTCAAGAATTATGACATATATCTCATTTTCTCTTATAAGTTGAATCTTCCTTTGGCATATTCAGCATCTTTCAAACCATATTTTTTAAAAAGACCTGGTATGCCAGTTTCTAATGCCTTAATGAGGATCCTCTAATGAATTTTTCAAAACTCAAGGCTTATAAAGGAAATGCAAATTAAAACCACACTAAGATTCCACCTCACTCCTGTTAAAATAGCCATCATTAGCAACACCACCAACAACAGGTGTTGGCGAGGATGCGGGGAAAAAGGAACCCTCTTACACTGTTGGTGAGAATGTAAACTAGTACAACCACTCTGGAAAAAAATTTGGAGGCTACTTAAAAAGCTAGACATCGATCTACCATTTGATCCAGCAATACCACTCTTGGGGATATACCCAAAAGACTGTGACACAGGTTACTCCAGAGGCACCTGCACACCCATGTTTATTGCAGCACTATTCACAATAACCAAGTTATGGAAACAGCCAAGATGCCCCACCACCGACAAATGGATTAAGAAAATGTGTTATTTATACACAATGGAATTTTATGCAGCCATGAAGAAGAATGAAATGTTATCATTCGCAGGTAAATGGATGGAATTGGAGAACATCATTCTGAGTGAGGTTAGCCTGGCCCAAAAGACCAAAAATCGTATGTTCTCCTTCATATGTGGACATTAGATCAAGGGCAAACACAACAAGGGGCTTGGACTTTGATCACATGATAAGTGAGAGCACACAAGGGAGGGGTGAGGATAGGTAAGACACCCAAAAAACTAGATAGCATTTGTTGCCCTCAAAGCAGAGAAACTAAAGCAGATACTTTAAAGCTACTGAGGCCAATAGGAGAAGGGGACCAGGAACTAGAGAAAAGGTTAGTTCAAGAAGAATTAACTTAGAAGGTAACACACATGCACAGGAAATCAATGTGAGTCAAATCCCTGTATAGCTATCCTTATCTCAACTAGCAAAAACCCTTAGTCCTTCCTATTACTGCTTATACTCTCTCTTCAACAAAATTAGAGATAAGGGCAAAATAGTTTCCGCCTGGTAGCAAGGGGTAAGGGGGGGTAAGGGAAAGAGGGGGCTTAAGGGAGGGGGTGGGGGGAAGGGGGGAGAAATGACCCAAACATTGTATGCACATGTGAATAAAATAAAAATTAAAAACAAAACAAAACTCAAGGCTTTCTGGGAATAAAATACCATGTGTAGACAGTTGTTAACTCAATGGATTCAGTGTATTGCTTATTTTACAGGCTTCCAATTTGCTAACTATTCAGATAGAGAAATAAAGTGAAAAATTAATCCAGGTTGAATGATTCATATAGATACACAGAATTATTCTCCTATGTTAGTATCTTTTTAATTTAATGTATAACTATTGAATGTATTGGTTGGATTTTAGTAATGGTAATTTAAAGAAAATAGTTTGTGCATGCATGTAAAAAATCCAGTCACCAGTGGCTACTTCCTTGTGACTTTGAACAATCTTATGTTTTAATTCAAGGGAAATTCTGGTCTGGAATTTGGACCATGTTGATTGTAATAGGGGAAACCTGAGGTAACCAATAATTTGCTCTTACCAGCTACTTAGTGCCCAGCTTCTGTTATTCTTCACTTTTTTGCAATATCTTTTTCACATAAATTAAATTCTTGATATTCATGATAGTTATTCTTTAAAGTCACCAAAATCATTAAATCAGAAAATACTAAACCATTATACATAAGGGAGATACAGGATTAGGTTCTTGTGAGCATCTGGTCATAACATTTTCTTCAATCAATCAATACACAACCTTGTTTTATATGAAGTGTTGATTTATTAGTATTGAAGTCATGAACAAGTACACATGAATTTTCTCCATAATGCATTTCATAGTCTTCTATGCTTAGGAACACTGGATAAAACTTCAATATTATGGTTAGTGCCATTTTAAACAGCAAAACTACTAAGAAAAAGCACTAAAACTAAACAATATGAAATTAAATAGACCCTCAAAAGACACTTGGTTACTGTTTGCATGCTGAAATAATAAGGCACAGCATCACTTTTGTTGACCTCAGCTTCAAATGTGCACATTTTTCAGGTGACTGAAAATTGTCTCCATTTTGCTTATGTCTGCTAATGACTGAGAAACACAAGTATTGATTCGAAATTGCAGATAAATTTAGTGAGTGGGAAAATTTGCAAACACAGAATCCACAAATTATGGGACTCGACTACATCTTTTTTTGTGTGTGTGTGGCAGTACTGGGGTTTAAACTCACACATCCTAAACTGGTGTTTTACAATTTAAGCCATGCCTCCAGCATCTCCCTTTTTTAATCTATTCTTACCATCTTCATTTTGATCTAAGTCCCATCTTTCATCTCTTGTTGCAAATTTTCCTCACTATTCTGTCTAAACCTTATCTCTTCACTTGCTTTTATGTTGTCACTACCCTTCTCAAAGTTTGACTTTTAAAATGAAATAGAATGTTATCCAGGCATTCCAGGACTCTCAGATTCTAATTTTTTTTCTCATTTCATATCTTAATTCTCCTAGGCTAGCAATGACCAGTAGAAATTTCTGCAGTGGAGTATTCTGCAGGAGTATTCACTATCTGCACTGAGTTATCCACATTGCTGTTGAGTGCTTGAGCCATTGCCTGCTAAAGTATTATAGGTGTTGAACAGTGTAACAATAGCCACCTTTTAAGAATGATCTGCTCGTTGTGTCCCAAAGATGATGCACAAAGTTCCCATTTCTTGCACATGTTCACATCACTTTTCCCTCTCCTTGTCCCCCATCTTGATCTTAATCACTTACCCTCTTATCATCCCTCTTATCATTCCACAATCCATGACCCATCCTCTCTAGAAGGAAGGGTACTTATGCTTTCTGAATTCCCAAGGTATTTTTTGTTATTGATTAATGTTATCTCTACCTAACATGATTGCAAAGTCTCTAAAGGCAAAAACTAGTGAGAAGTAAGCAGTGTCTAATATCCAAGTAGATGTCCAATAAATATTGATTAATCTATGGATTATTCAACAAATATTTATTGATTGACTGCTTTTTCCACTGCTCATCTTTACAACCTTGGAAAATCATGCCTAAGACCCTGGTGCTTACTAGATCCTTCTGCTGTATATGGAGGATGAATAGTGAAATTCCTATCTGGGAAAACATGACTTATTACATAAAATTTTGTACTTGGTATATCAGATCTCTTTGCTAGAGGATAATTTATAAAATAAAAGGAGAGAGGCTATGATAGCCATAAACCATCCAGTAACACTTATCTCCATAGATGTAATTTATCTATGAAAGGTCATTAATAGAACTGTGCAGGAAACACTTAGAAGTATTTATATTTACTGAGAGTTTCACTGTGAATTTACCACTTGTGCCTTTTAAGAAATGAAATAAACATTTCACATATTCAAGGAAACTGTTATGAATTTCTCCATATGAAATATGTGATGTGCTTTTATAGCATAGTAATTTATTTTAGAGACATTTTCGAGTTAAGTATGTCTCTCCAGGAACTGGAAATATCATTCATCTTCTTCATTGTCTTTCCCAGTAAGCCACATACAAATTAGAGAAACGCCACGAGCCATTGTTATTCACCAGTGGAAAATCACCCAGTCTAATAACATCCTCCTAAAAAATGTCTTTAATGAGCATATAGTGGGAAGAAGGTGACAGTTTCTCATACACAAGTCTGGGGCACATTTCCAACAGCAAAACCCAGTGAACCATTTCAACAACTTCTTGGATAACTTACCATCTCTACCATTTCCGTTTTTAAATCAAAGTTCATACCCAGTTAACACATGGAAATGCACATGTCTGGTCCTACTTGGAGATTTCAGAAACTTTGTTGGTTCTGAAGATCAACAGAGCTGTCCAGTAAGGCACTCAATATTACGAATATTATAAACTTGGTACCAGTGCACTCTTTTTTTTTTTTTTTTTTTTTTTTTTTTTTATTTATTTTATTTTTTTTATTTTTTTTTTTTCATTTTTCTTTTATTATTCATATGTGCATACAAGGCTTGGTTCATTTCTCCCCCCTGCCCCCACTCCCTCCCTTACCACCCACTCCGCCCCCTCCCGCTCCCCCCCTCAATACCCAGCAGAAACTATTTTGCCCTTATCTCTAATTTTGTTGTAGAGAGAGTATAAGCAATAATAGGAAGGAACAAGGGGTTTTGTTGGTTGAGATAAGGATAGCTATACAGGGCATTGACTCACATTGATTTCCTGTGTGTGGGTGTTACCTTCTAGGTTAATTCTTTTTGATCTAACCTTTTCTCTAGTTCCTGGTCCCCTTTTCCTATTGGCCTCATTTGCTTTAAGGTATCTGCTTTAGTTTCTCTGCGTTAAGGGCAACAAATGCTAGCTAGTTTTTTAGGTGTCTTACCTATCCGCACCCCTCCCTTGTGTGCTCTCGCTTTTATCATGTGCTCATAGTCCAATCCCCTTGTTGTGTTTGCCCTTGATCTAATGTCCACATATGAGGGAGAACATACGATTTTTGGTCTTTTGAGCCAGGCTAACCTCACTCAGAATGATGTTCTCCAATTCCATCCATTTACCAGCGAATGATAACATTTCGTTCTTCTTCATGGCTGCATAAAATTCCATTGTGTATAGATACCACATTTTCTTAATCCATTCGTCAGTGCTGGGACATCTTGGCTGTTTCCATAACTTGGCTATTGTGAATAGTGCCGCAATAAACATGGATGTGCAGGTGCCTCTGGAGTAACAGTCTTTTGGGTATATCCCCAAGAGTGGTACCAGTGCACTCTTGATTCAACACTTTGTGATGCTTTTCGTGCTGCAAAGTACTCACTTAATAAGCCTGTATATTAGACTCCATCTCCTTGCATCTCATATAAAGAGCTAATTTTTAATGTAATGTTTATTTATTAATTGCTTTGGAAATTTGCTCCATGGGCTTTATAATTCCAAGGACCAGAATAGCTCATGGTGGCTTTCGCCAAGAATCTGTTTTTTTCTAAAAGCTTTCTTTTCAATTGCTTTCCAGTAAATAAATTCCTGCGATCCATTCTTATAATTCATCATAAAATGACTAAAATAGCAGCCTTTGTTCAGCCTGTGACCAAGAGACTCTGAAACTTCAGTTGCCATCTGAAGCAGCATTGTTTAGAAGCATTCTGCCAACCAACTCCCCACTGGCTTCTAGTTGGGGAATCTGTAACTGAGTCTAGGCCCTTCTCCTAGCATCTCTCAAAACCCAAAGCAGAACACACCTTAAAAAGCTTGTTAATTGATAAGATGTCTCCAGGTGTCAGATTCTTGTTTCATGCTACTTTTGCACTTAGATTCTAAGGTACAGAAATGCTTGCTGTGATGCTTCTTGAACCACAACTGCTTGCCTTTAGGATGAAGGAAAAAAGATAAGATTATGATTTTTCTTGAAAGGAATATTAAAATCAATATCCAGTTTGGTGGGCCATAGATGGTAGAATCTAAAGAAGAGTCAGGGATGCTGGGAGGCACCAGGTCTCCCAGGCCAGATTTCTTGCATGGGGAATCTTAAAGGAGCTCCTACATGTGCTTCCTTTGACTTCCTACAAGGACCAACAAAGAAAGAACCAAAAATGCACCTTCTAAAATTTCTTTCTTAAAGGCTCAGTATTAGAGCCTAGGGGAGCAAGGAAGAAGAAGGTGTGCTAGGGGTAGAACATCCTGTAGAGGGAGATCAATGCCTTTAAAACAGAGACCAGAGGGAAGTATTAAACTGACCCATACTAAGATTTAATGACAGATTACTCTGCACAGCAGGGAAAGACAATTTGGCATAGCATATTTAAGAATATTGAAAAAACTGACACTGTTTCAATGGCACATATCATTGGATGACACTTTTATATACAGGTTATAAATGGTAATTTTCTTGGTATCTGACAGAGAAAACTGTTAATCGTAAGATTTCTTACAGAGATAATTTAAAAGAAGAAGTAAAACCTTAATAGAAATTCAGGCAATGCTGATCGTATATTGTAATTTGTAACTTCATTAATCAAATGTGGTGAAATTCTACTAGGGGTCAGTTATCATGCAAGGTGCTTGGCATACAAAATAAATAAGGTAGGCTTTTGTAGAGCAGTAAGTACACAATTATGCTACAATTTGGTGAGTAAGAGTACAGACTGCCAAAAGGGGGATATGCCTCTGATTTTATTGCTGATAAGTCTTCAAAAATTCTAAAATGCCATGGTAGGTTTTGTTACCTGCAAACCCATTTAAGCTATAGTAAATGGGAGCTCTACCAAACATTTCTCAGTTCTGTCCTCTACACTAACTTTGGGTTATTTCTTTTATCCCTTTTCCCTGTTTTGAGAAAACCTACTTATCCTGAAGCCAATACTGTAAAGTTTCCTTGCCTTTAAATTTGGTTCACTTCATTAGGTATTACGTTTACCACATTGAGTTGTGGCTACTTTTTTCATATTGAAGTATATGTGAACTCCTTGAATTTCATTAATAATGGTAAATAATATATTTTTGATTGCTAATGAATAATTTATAGTAGATTTTGATTCTACAAAATAAGTTACAAATCAATTCATAGCTCTCCAAATCCAAGTTTTGAAGGCTCAAAATGGAGGCACTGGTTAAGTTCAAAGTTTTAGCTGTATTTAACTTCCTGTAATCCTCCCTGGACACTTATAGAACAGGAGCTAGGAGCATAGATAGTGAAATTAAAAACAAGAGACAAATTTTGTCTTTGACTCTTATTTCCTCAAACATTGCTTTAGTTTCTTCCTTCTAGCAAGAATAAAGAAAACAATGCTTATCTCAAAGAATTTCTGTAAGAATTATACAAAGCAATATTTATACATTCATAATAGAGTGCCCAGATATAGTAAGAGATTATTAAGTCTTAGTTGTTATAATTGCTTCTATGATTATTTGTGATTACTCTTTTCTCTCATTCTCTGAGATAGATGAGTTTCCAACTAGAGAAAGGAGAAATAGAGCCATTGGAGTGCTTTGGTTTGCAAGTGTGAGCCCCTGCCCTTTTCCTCACCCTACCAGTACCATAAACAAAGAAAAAAATAGAAGGCTTTACAAGATTTAAAACTCTTCTCTACATAGTGGTAAACTCATTCCTTTAAAAAGTGCCTAGTACTCCTATTATGGAAATGCAAGTTTCATTTAAATGTGGATTTGGGCTGATTGTTAAAATTTTGAAATATATATTCAAGAGCTTAAGACAGAATTTGTTTTCAGGAAAATTAGCAGAAAGCTATAGAAAATGAAGTTAGTCTTCCAGAAATATATTGCGAACCAAAATTCCTCTCAAAACAGTAATTGTTTGCAGTAGCATTTTACTTACTGTATCTCATTTGTTCCATATAAAACCTGTAAAATAGACTGCTCTAAGATTATTAAAACTCTAGTGCTTATGAAAAAGTGATCCTGAAAGAAGGTAAGCAATTTTCCCAAGAGCATTCAAGGAGCAAATGGTGGACTTGTGGGTATAATCTGGACTTTATGATCCAAGAATCCAGTTCTTTCTATTCCTATAATTTGCTGTTATTATATGGATCAACTGCCATTATTGTTATTTCAAAGAAAAACACATAGCATATTGGAGGTGTCCACATATAAAATTCTAGCTCTTTCTTGTTCACCATCCACAGAGCAGCACCTAACCTTGGCAGTTATTTCCCTTCTCTATGATATCCTTTCTCCTCTGGACTGTTGATCTTTAGAAAAGCTTTGTCTTATTTGAGATAATGCTGAATTCAGCTAATCACTTCATTATATAGGAGAAACTCAGGTTAATATACCTGGATATAAATAGACCATGGCCTCTCAGCTTGCAGCAGCTGCAAAGAAGCTGTGCACTGCCTGATGTGAGCAGGGACCTGGGCTTGTATAGTGTAGGAGGAGAATGAAGTCACGTAGAAAGTCAAAAAGTGAATTCCCAAGCAGCCAAAAACAGACCTCTTGAGCAGCCCCCTCACATCTTTTAAAATTAAATGTTCAGCAGAACTTGAAACATTACTAGATTAACATGTCAATACATTTTTCACATCACTGCACAAAGGTAAGCTCCAAGAATAAAATGTACTGTTTAGGCATTTTTTTAACAGATAAAAAAATTATAGGTAAAAGCAGAACATGGCATAACTCTAAAAAGATCTTTCTATTTTGGAATTGAGATTTTAGTTATTCATGGGATCCAGATCTGAGCTCTAACAAATTCCTTGATGCCAGTATCTAGTTAAGGAAGTCAGTATAGGCTGAACTGGGCTCCCCCAAAATTCATATGTCATAGTCTTAACTCCTAGATTCCAAACTGTGTTTGGATGTAGGGTAATTACAGAGGTGATTAAGTTAAAGCAGGTTATCAAAATGGGGCTTAATCCAGTTTGACTGGTGTCATTATAAGAAGAGCTGATGACAAACACATGCAGAAAGTGAACCATGTGGACACACAGGATGAAGAGGACCATTTAGAAGTCAAGGAGAGAGCCTCAGTAGAAGCAAACCTTGATGTTGGGCTTTAATGTCTCAATTGAGACAAAATAAATCTCTGTTGTTTAATCTGCCCAACCCATGGCACTTTGTTATAGCAACCCTGGCAGATTCATACAACCCTGAAGCTTTCATGGTACTGTGAGTTCTTGCCAGTTCTTAAATTTCCAGAGAAATGATGGTATGGTCATTGGCAATGATGAGCTGGCCTCTCTAAGTAAAACCACCGTTTTCAGAGGCAGAGAACCAGCCTTTGTTTCCATAAGTGTGGGGAAGGATGAAATACCGTAAAGATCTGCTCTGTTGTACTTTATATTGTGTGGTGTGAAAAAAAATGGCAACTAGGGAGTAAAGATTTACTTGAAGATTCTGTGAGCTGTGTGAACTTAAACTTCCTGAGTACTTTCTCATTAGTTAAAAATGGGCTAATAAGGTAGTGTTAGGTATTTCTGAGATGTAAGTGAACTGATAGCTATGAAAACTGTGTCACAAATAAACTATGTAAGTTACATAAGTGTTACATAAAACTATGAGTGATTATTCCACTTGGACCCTTTACTTGAAGGTTAAAGTTGAACTAGAGGCATTTTGTGGTACTGGTGTTTGAACTCAGGACTTACACTTGCTTAGGTAGGTGCTGTACCACTTGCGCCACTCCACCAGCCCTGAACTAGAGGCATTTGAAGCTTAACTTATCTTCAGCATATGATTTCACATTGATGTGGATGCACCCTTGTCTTTTGTGGAGAGCTTGTTAAATAAGGTATAAGAAGATAGTGGAAGCCTCCCAGCAAAGGTGAGAAAATGGGTCATTGCCTTGCTTTGGGTGAGCTGGGTCCCTCAGCATCCTGTAATCAACATAGCTCACAGCTCTGATTTCCCTTTGGATTTAAGCTTTCTCTATGACACATACAGTCCTTATGGTATGAAAAAAATCAAAGAACTTGAAAATTAGCACCAGGATGATCTATCTGTTGATGTTATAGCACAATAAAATCCCCAAAGCCTTGAAGTTTCCTAGTAACATTTCTTCTTTTGTTCTATCACACAATAGGGAAAAAATTTAAAAGTAATAGTTCACTGAAAATCTTTTAAAATGCAAAAGAGCTTTAAAAAAGCGTAATCCTCCTGATCTTATCACCTACTGGTAATGTGTCAGTTTCTGTTAAATTTCCAACATAAAGTCTTTGCTAAATGGCAAACTTCCATCAGGCCAGAGTTCCATCAGCTTTGGCATTAATTTGTTGTGGGGATGCTTTGCAGGTGCTTTACATCCACTTCTGCTCTCTATGTACAAGATGTCAGTGGATTCTTCTCTCCAAGCTCTGACTACCATAAAGGCCTCCAAGTTGCCAAATATTCCTGGGTGGGAAAAATCACCCAGATCTGAGCAGCATGGTCCTAGAATGAAGGACCGATGTTTGAGGCTTCTAAAACAGTATGAGATGAATAGGTTGCTGCCGAGATGAGAAAAAAAATCTTTATTCATCCTTCAGTCCTTATCTTCCTATGTCCCTGCTGAGAAACATTTTTTGTTTTTCTTAAGTCAGGAGAATAGAGAATGATAAGGCAAATATGATCAGAAAGCCAGCCTGAAGGGAGACTCATGACTTGGGAGAATCTAAGTGAAAATGGTGAGCATGTGAAAAACCTGGAGCCGATGTTTCCATGCTTGGGGAAATAATGGACCAATTTACATTGGTGTAGTCTTTTATACACACTAAATTCTTCTATAAGTTCTGCCACATAGTTGTCATCTCTACTACATACATATCACAAGATTTTCTGTTGTTATTTGAAAAACTACAGACTAATAAACACTATTCTAAACTACTAAAGAATCCTTAGACTGTAGACACCCAGCCACATCTCTGTCATTAATGATGAGCTCTGTGACTTATGAAAATGCTGAAGAATTTGCTGTGGTCATGTAGCTGGTTGAACAGGGACCAGAACTTAGTTCTGTGCTCCCTGATCAATGCTTTTACTATTTCATATTGCCCAAACCACAGTAGTATTTCCCCTCAATTCATGTAAGATGGGTCCAGGCACACTGTTAATAATACTAGATCATCTACACACGTGCTTACATATATGAGGATTTTTGTCTTTGAGTTAATTAATAAGCTTCTTTTCCACAAGGAGAACTGTCCTATTATTGCTAAATAGGGAGTGTACCACAAGAGCCAGTGATTGTCTATAATCCTCCATAAAGGAAAGAACAGATGGCTAAAAGAAATAGTCATCAGCATAGGGCCCCCGTTATTACTCCAATCCTTAGCTTGAGTTACAAAGCTGAGATCTGACCTGGTTGCTTGTGCTGTCTTATTTCCATCCATTTACCTTGTCCTGCCTTACCTCTATGCCTTTGTTCCTACCACTTCATGCAACTCCCCCCTCTAATCCAAGTTGAAAGTCTCCTTTTTAACAAATTTCAAATCCAATTTCCTTTTGAATACTTCCCACTCACTTGTCACTATCGTAATATTGTACCTTGAATCTCTGTAGTGGTTTCCAGAGTGCACTTCATGGAGTGATAGGTCAGAGATGGGCTCTAAGATGTAGTGTGTCTTTGGAAAGAGTGGATGGGGATGGGAATGTCTTCAATCCCTCATGGCTCATGCATAGGTTTTTAATAAAGACAATAAGAGGTGCTGTAGTACAGAGACCTGTTTGACTTCCTTAAGGAAGATTAAGATTTTATGTGCATCCAGAGAACATTTGTTCTTATTTGTCAAAGAACCTAATGCTTCATAGAATTTACCATAGGAGACACCATTTTATAGGAATGAGTCCTTCAAATATTTATTTATAATTACTTTGATAAGTAAAAAAATAACTACATTCATTATTTTAACATAATTGAACATTATTTGATACTAATCATATTACCTCAGTTGTCTTAATTAATGACCTATTACCAAACCATTTCTATTTGACCAAATTACGTTATTATTAGTAGTGAAAGAATCCAGATGTCACAGTTGGTGCATAACCTGACACGTAATTTTTACTCAGTAAATGTGCAGTTTCCGGTGTCACTTTGATCAATTAATCCACATCCTAATAGATATCAAAATGTGTGTGGGTACACATGTGCAGCATAGAGGTACACTGTATATTCAAAGAATCTGCTGGTCATTGTTCACAAAGAGGTTCACCACTAGATTCCAATTTAGGATCTAATTCAGATAACCAATGAGTGATTATTTGTTTAAATAGTATCGTAAAAATAGAATATACACAAGACTTTGTTTTAAAACTCAATGCCTAATACAAATTCTACTCTCTAACTCTGTATATTACTATGATATTTTTCAAAAAAGCAACATTGATCCTAATTGCAAGATTTAAAAGGCACATAAAAATGCAATATTAAAAATTCAATTAAAAATTTTTGTTTATAATCAGTATGACAAAGTGATTCTGTTTTTCTTTTTTGCAAAAGTAATTCTGATTGCCTAATAAAATTCTCAGTTTGAAAGTTAAAAATGATTTGGTTCTCCCCCCTCCACAATTATGTTGAACTTAAGTGTAAGATTTTAGAGAGCAATTGGACATTATAGGCATTTTCTGTACAGTAACACTTGCATTTTTCTTTTTTTTGGTGGCACTGGAGTTTGAACTCTGGGTCTATGTGCTTGCTAGGCAGGTGCTCTTGGTGCTTGAACCACTCTGCCAGCCCCTGACATTTTCATTTTTGACACAGTGACTATTGACACATTATCTATTATAGCCTAGGAGGTTCTATGCTTGGCAAAACACTTTAATTCAGATTTATTAAATAAAGATTTTTCAAAAAATTGCATACCTTCCAGGTATGAAAAAATTGGTACATTTTGAACATTCACCAAGGTTTGAAGAGTAATTATTATTTATGTTGTATGTGCTCTTAAGACAGTCTCTGTAAGCCTGGCCTAGCATTCAGATTAGACTAAATACTGCATTCTTTTTCCTTATTAAACGTCACTAACAGAACCATTTTTTCCATGTAAAATCCTCCTAATGGGGCAAGCACAAGACCACAGACCAGAAGTGAAGTTTGGTTCTTTTGGTCCCTTTTGGTTTTTTTCTTACTGCTCCCTGCTTCAGTTAATCTGTCAGAGAAACCACCCCCATGCCAAAAGCCTCTTGGCTCCAGTGCTGGAATATTTGCATTTCAAAAGTCTAAATGGGTACTACAAAAAAAAAAAGCATTTTTGACATGTATAGGAAAGATGCCTTCGTTGGTATCACATGAGCTCTTGGGAAGTTGGCATTGTTTTACAGAACACATTCCTAACCAGGATCAGGCACATGGAAATGCTACATAAAAGACTGACACTATAAATATATCCACTTGCATATTTATAAGGCCTGGACTGTTTTCACAAGCTCCTGAATCTTAACTGGTCAACCTCAGAGTAGAAAAAAATCTGACTGAGAGTTCAGAAAACTGGATTGGAATCCTCTCAGCTACTTCCAGACTCATCTTGGGCCAGTGAGTCCATCCTGATTCTTATTTTCTACATCTGCTAGGGAAGAATTTTGATTCTTTTCAACAAATAATGGATTCTTTTCAATAAATAACTTGTCTAAGTGTGTTCTAAAGTAATTCAGCAAAATACTTTATATCCAATAAATAATGCCACAATTCAATCTGGAGTATTGGTATTATATAAGCCACAAACTGTGGGCAGAAGCTAAAATGGAATCAAAGGTTGATAATTAAGCTTTCATTAGTACTATGGACTTTATTCCTTTTCCAAATGGCCTGTTATTTTCCTCGTGGTTTAGTTTATACATTCCATTTTCACTAATGCTCTTTATGAATGAGTCAGACCATGAGGACTGTTTTGAAAGAATATTCTCTTTATTGAAACTCATACTTTTGCTTGTTTAATTAACTGTAGATAGTCATCTGCAGGATTTTTATGTTTTCTAAGTAGCATGGTGTATCACAAGGAATGATGGTCTGGGAGTTGAGATTAAGGCTGGAGTTTTTTTGTTTTTTTTTTTAACTGACACAAATTTATTTGGTACATGGGAAATTCTCAGAAAATAATTAAAATGAGGTGTCACCAGATTTTTTATTTTCATTTTCTTCAAATTTAGAATGAAAATGGAAAGAGGGGATGGAGAGACAGGAAGTATGCAAGTAAATAAGAGCTCTAGTTAGTAAATTATGTTGTTGCTAGTCGGTTAAGAAGTGTGCTCTTGCTGGGAACCGGTGGCTGTAATCCTAGCTACTTAGCAGGCAGACATCAGGAGGATCACAGTTTGAAGACAGCCCGAGCAAACAGTTCTTGAGACCTTATGTTGAAAAAACCCATTACAAAAAAAGGGCTGGTGGAGTGGCTCAAGTTATAGGCCCTGAGGTTCAAACCCCAGTACTGCAAAAAAAAAAAAAAAAGTGTGATCTTGTGAGAAAATGACCCTCAGAACTTTATGGGGGAAAAATCATATAAAAGGAGAAAATAAACATGAATCCAAAGCAGTAACCACATTAATTAGGTATATGTGTATATTAGTTAGGTGCATGGCGGGAAAACAACTGGTCTTTTCCAAGAATAGATTTCCTCTTACACACATAAGTCATACTTGACTTCTTTCCTAATGAGTATTATCTTTCTGTATAAAAATAATTTCCAAAGAGGTCAGATAGAGATGAATCAATTTGGGTTGTAATACACTTGTGCATGGAAGCAACACTAGGAATCTCTCTGTATAGCTATCCTTATCTCAACTAGCAAAAATGCTATGTCTTTCTTATTATTGTTTATGTGTATACTTCAAGAAAATTGGAGAGGAGGGTAGAACAGGTTCTGCCTGGAAGCGAGGGGAAGTAGGCGGGAGAGGGAAGGGGCAGGGGACAGGGGGGAGAAATGGCCCAAACAATGTATGCACATATGAATAAATGAATTAAAAAATAATTTCCAAACTAAGAAAGACAGAAACCAGAGGACTTGACTCCTATATGGGCAGAAATATTTACTTTGTAAGACAAAATAACTCAAGATCACAATACACAGCAGTTATTTATTCAGATACTTGAAAAGGTCAATGATGGAAAAAATAGGTTTATCATGAGAGTTTATATTAATTAGATTTATTTTACCTTTTAAAAAAGTGCTGCCTCTAGGTTATCCTAGCCAGATATAGAATAGTTCATGACACATGCAGTACTTCATATACTACAATAGACACAGCCATTAGACAATGATTGACACTCGGGAGGAAATTCAGCAGTAGTAAGGTGACTTGTTTATTTAAACTAAAAATATTGAAAATATACAAATTGTTTTTCTTTTTTTTTTTTCTTTTATTACTCATATGTGCATACAAGGCTTGGGTCATTTCTCGCCCCTGCCCTCACCCCCTCCCTTACCACCCATTCCGCCCCCTCCCTCTCCCCCCAACCCCCTCAATAAAGGCCGGAGTTTTGATGCAATCAGTGAAGACTACACTGCTGTTCATTGGCTCAGCTTACTGGGACTCATGTTTTCACTTCAAGAGTGATGGGAAAGAATATCTTTTAGCTATGATATTTATGATATTTGTTACTCTATGATGGATTCATATGCGCAATCTCTAAAGTATTTTTTGTACAAACTGGGGGATTAGTGAAATATTACTGTACTTAAGTTATCTTGCCCATTTCAAGCATAGAAAAGGGGACAATTTTGTTATTATTATTATTGCATGAGCAAATTGGGCTGTCATGTTATATAAATGCTTATCTTAGAACTATGTGGCTTTGTTGCTCATTCTACAAAATGCTTTGTCAGCCATTAAAATCAACAAACTGACTTCTTCAGAGTCCTGTCACAAGCTATTAGAATCAGTTTCAGGTAACAAATCCTACACATGAATGACATGTTATACTGAAAGGTAAAATAAAACAGAACAAAACTCTTTTACCCCCTCTGATATGGATAGCCAACATGTGGTAGTGAATTCCAACAAGCAATAAGGAAGAATTTTATGAATGATAGGAACAAGATTTTCAAAATACAGAAGTTCTAGAGTAATTTTCTTGAGTAATTTGCTTTACTTGTTAGAGTGCTAATGGGTTTAAATTGCTCTTTTATGACATACACCATGTTTTTGTTTACCTCATGCACAATCTTTGGATTTTAAATAAAGCACTCTTGAAAAATTAAGAATGATTTTACAAGAATGGTTTCTAGTTTCTTTTTTTCATAGCAAATGTGAAATTATTTATTAAAAAATGTAATAATTGCATACATCTCTAAATACTCTCTGCTCTGCCTTTTGGTTGAATTTCTAAATGTATCAACATAACCAAATACACTGATTGATATTATTAATGTACCAATGTTTCATGAGATGTCTTTTGAGACTAATGTAGCTCTTGGGAAAGAACACATATATCATTTGTTATTTATGCATACCCTAAAAACTACAGAGATTTTTCTGTATAAAGACTGCTACTAACTGGTTCTATTGAAGGAAAGTACATATTTAGAATAGAGAGGGGTCATATGATTTATCATACTTTAATATGGAAAAATCAGAAAACCTAACTAAATTTTGCTTAAATATGAGAAAGTATGGAGGTAGGAAAATTCTAGAGTTGGTTAATTCAGCAAATCAATTACATTCATCTAGGTTCTATTTTTTTCCAAGCCACCATGGTAGATTGGCTTCTGACCTCACAGTTTCAAGATGGCTTCAGAAGATTGAGATGTCATTCAGCAATGTCCAAAGCACCCTTCATCCCTTGTGGGCTTTCTCACATATATCTCTGACCAGAATCATGTCCTATGCCAGTCATTGACAAGGAAAACCACTGGCCATGATTATCATAACTTAATTAAGATTTTCACATAGTAATGCCAAGAAGAGTTCAACCTCCTCCAAGTATATGATTTAAACTCTCACCCACGATATCTTGAACAAAACTGAGTTTCAGCTAAAATTGAAGAAAGGAGATAATGGGTGATAGAAACCAGGATCCTCTGTCACAGGAGTCAAATAGGAATGTTTATTTTGGAATTTATGCATCAAATAGTACCAGAAAATTACTTGATAGTCCTTCTATATTCATTTTGCTTAAAAATAGGTAGATAGAATCATAAGTGAAAAGATGAATAGATAATTCATTATTAAAATGATTTAACTTCTTACTTAGATCATATGTTTACAATATGATTTCCATTGTTTCAGTTGAAAATTATTTGAAGAGCATGTACTTTTGATGTTGCATGCTATCAAAAGGATGAGCCAAATGTATTTCATTGTGCATTTTGCAGAAGTTAGAAAGTATTATTAGGGTGAATGTTATGTTTAGGAATACATGTGGCTTATCTACAATGCTTAGGTGGGCGTGGAAAAGTGGAAGTAGAAACTGACATCACTCCCTGTTGACCTCCAGTAACCATAAAGGCAACATTTATTATCTTACCTAGAGTTTTCAAATGGCACCTCAAAAAATAATAAAAAGGTATGGAAATGCTTCATGGGATCTGCTAACACTGTGCTTGAACTTATTTTTAAACATATATTAAAATCCATTACAGCTACAATAAATATTATATATTGATGTATATCAAATTTTAACATGCCAGAAATCAAAAACTTGTGCTGCAAGTTAATGTTACTTCATACATGACTGCCTATAGTTAATTTCCTTATAAAGTGTGATTAATTGTAAAAGTTCTGTTTCTACACTCTTCTCACTCTTCTTAATTTAGGCTTGCACATGTTCATTATGTAACATAGCACATTTGCTACTGCAGATACACCCTACCTAACCGAATGCAGGGCAAGGCTCAGGAACCATATGGCATCGCATAGCCCCGGCATACACGAAGAAAGTATTACAACTTAGATAGCTATGTGCTTATTTAAGAGTGTAGGTACCTTTTTTATATGAGGATATATCTGTTTGTTAGGTCTGCCATAACAAGTTACCATAGACGAGATGACTTAAATAATGGAAAACTCTTTCTCCCCGTTCTGGAGTTTGGAAGCTTAAGGCTCAGGCTCTAGCTTCATGAAAATGTTGCTTTCTTCTTGTGTCCTCACATAGTGAGGGAGAAGAGACAAGCTTTCCATGCTCCTCAGATGGGCACCCATTCCATCCTGAGAGTCCCCTACTGTTGAGTCTGTGTATCTCCTATCTCTTCCCAAAGCACATGTAGCCCCCACTGGAAGGTAGGCATCAAAGAGAGTTTTGGTGACATGTAGATATTTGTCCACACTACCTGGTAAAGTTTCGCTCAATGATAAATGCTGTGATAGTTCAATTTCTAGACAAAAATACCCTATCACTCTTCTCTCAGGCTCCTGAATCAGTATAATTGATAGGTGTTTTGATTGCCTGGCAAACTGTTAACAATGATTACCATTTACAACTACTTACTTGAATGATTTGGTTTTTTTTCAATTCTCTACATTTAAGGTATAATATACAAATAAAATGGAGGAACACATGGAAGAAAAGCTGTAGCTATTTCAAATTTTTGTACAAATATGGATGCTTTTCAGTTACTTTATAGTTATTATTTATCACAATAATTTATATCAATAAAACATAACTAATCCTTTCATGTAGTTCTTTATCTATGATTTCCTTTGAATGACAGTTCAATGTAAAAATCTTGATCTAATTAAATGTTTTAGAAGGAAAAATGGAGAATTAAGGATGTAATAGAACCATTCAGAGATTAGGCTATAAAAAAAACTGGTTTAGATTAATTTATTCCTTAATCATAACACTCATGTGTGTAATGTTATTGTTTTAAGACTTCAGAGCATGCCTCATGATAATCTGGACTAGAACTTTGTAGGAAACTATATAATTATAAACACTGCCATCATGAATAGCAGGGTAGATGCTTAGGTGGCCTATGGAATCGAATCCATAAGCTCAGACGCTCCAGGTGTGACAACCAAGACAAACCAAAGAAGTACAAACACCACCCAGGCTAGATATTGAAGGATCTGGGAGGAACATGCTTCTCTCTTACTGGCTGGTCCCTGCTGCCTACTGCACACTCACCTCTCATCTTCTACTTCTTATGTGATTTGGCAGCAAAGTCGATCTCAAGTCGTTCCTCCTCTTGTTTTGCTAGATTCATCCTAAACACTCCCAGTGCATGCATCCTTATCTCCACGTGGGGTTCACTCTACCGAAAATAAAGTCATTTCATTTTGTCTTTTCCTTTGCAAAAGTCTGTGACATAGTCTCTTTGGGGTTAAAATAATTTGAAGTCAATTTGACTATACCAAGTCAGTAGAAACATGAGTTAAAGCTTCTGGATTCTCAAATCCAGGAACTATTAGGAAAATACAGACTTCCTTTTGTCTCTGTCCAGTGGGCTGATACACTCGAAAATTAAGCGGAAAGATAAAAACCATGTGTGATTTTGTTTTTTGTGGGAGAGAGCAATTTGGATGGTAATAATAAGTTCCAGAATTTTTCATCATACTCTTCATAGTTTCTCTCAAAGGGTTGTTAACATTTCAATTTGCTAATTACTATTATATTTATTAATATATATAAAACCATATGTATCATATACACATGTATGCAAGTTAAAAAAAGCTGTGCAGGAGGAGTAATAGCTCTTTTATCACGTGCAAACCGTTTCCTCAGCCCTTAAACATGTGAAAATCATTAATTCTAAAGAAATCCTACAGGACAAACTTGAAAGCATTTGATGGAGGGGCTCTACTTTCAGGCTCATGTTTTAGAATAAGGTATTTCTTGAAAAGGATACTTACTGCTACTCAGATGCCATCAATGGGAAGACAAGTAGCTATCAGTGTCCTTACTGCCATTTCCTGTGCACTTGTTCACGTGTGGCAATGACCTGGCACAGCATCTCAGGTAGACATCAGGGCAAGAGTGACAAACTCTGGATCAGGAAAGAACAAGTTTCCACCAAAAGAAAACATTCACAGAAAGATCAGATTTATTTCTGCAGAAGGCATGCACTAAATTTTTAGAGCACTTTAAAAAGAATAAAAAATATGATTTAAAAAATGTTGCAAGGAATTAAGCTGACTGTGAAAAATGTATAGCTCCTGGTATATAACTTTAAAATTTTCATTTAACATAAATATCAATAAAATGAACTATGTATATTGATCAAGATGTTTAAGGCATTAAAAGCTACCGAGTTGTCAGTTTTATTTGATTCACTGCAGCGTTTTCACTTTCATCACTGAAGTCAGATAATGCTGTTTGCCTAACTACCCTTTCTCTACCTTTAAAGGCAACTCTGCAAGCTTTGCACTCTGTTTTAGTTTTATTTCCAGTACAGCGATTGGCTCTAGAAAGGCTGTGTTTCTTGTAAAATACTGAAAACAAATTGAAGGGAGAGATCAAACCTGACTATAGTTATTAGTCCTTGTCAGACACCCAGAGTGACAAGATTAGGAACTGTTTGCTTATTCTGGAGAAGTTTTTTTTCTTTCTTTCTTTTTAAGGAGTAAAGCAGCTGTTGAAGATGGAGGTACTCTGTAAGCGTGACTCAGACACAGTACTGTGTGAAGACAGCAACCAAACCATATCCTATTTTTACCACAGTGCTACATTTGCTAAGAGATGCAATATATACCTGATATTTACAAGTCATACAATCAGTTTCGTGAACTGTTTTGTGCTTGATGATTTTAGAAGAAAATTGCTCCAAATATTCTAATTGTGGTTTATACAAGCACGAAGACTTTTGTTAAGTTGTGTTATTTTGTCATGTTGCTGAGCAGTATTTTATGTGTTGGTCTGTCTTTTTTTTTTTTTTTTTGGCGGCACCTGGGTTTGAACTCAGGGTCCCACACTTGGTTGGCAGGTGCTCTTACCACTTGAGTCATTCCACCACCTCTGGTCTATCCTTCAATAACCATTTAACTTTACTAATTTTATTTACATCTGAATTCTTATGAGTCACTGATATTTCTCATTCCTTTCAAGCACGCATAGCTCTTTTTTTTTTTTTGAGAGATTTAGAGAGGGAACAGAACAAAATGGTATGTGGGTAAGTAAGAATGTGTTTTGATTTTTCTTCTCAGATTTAGAGAAAACATGCATATCTATGTAGCTTAACTCAGCAACCATTCCAAATAGGGAATTTGATCATTTTCAAAGTTCTTTTCCCCAAAACCAGCCTTATTTGTGCCCTCTAGTGGTTGATGCATAAACTTATGCAGTAAGCCAGAAAGAGCTGACATTTTTTTGCTTTTGGTACATAGTGATTCAGCATCCAATACCTAAATACTAATGTTAGCCCCTATGTATTCTTAGACAAAAATGTTACATAATTCAACTTAACATATCGTCCAAATATACCAAAATTGTATATTGACAAATTAAGCCCACCCAATACTTACACAGCTAGGTAAAGTTCCTTATGATTTTTTATGGTCCATTTGTCCAGCAAAATGCTGTTAATATTTGAGGAAAATAAGCACATTTTCTATAAAGGCATTTTCTCATCTTAGAATCTGTTTTATGAAAACCTTTCTAAACTGCTGCATTAGTCTACAAATTATTTCTTGTTTGATATCAAGAAGTATCATTACAAAGCTACATGAAATAGATTAGCTTGTTTATCATACCAAGAATTAATGATAGAAAACTCCCAAATAGAGATGAATCCTGGTTTAAAGGCCTCACTACACAGCTATAGGATTGGTACCTAATTCTTTTTCCTCCTCCTAAAATCGCCACTGCCTTCATTGGATACATATGTTTTCTTATATGACCAAAGTTCATAGGAACCAGGCATGGTCTCCTTATCCAGTCCAAACTGATTAGGAAGTTCCCTTAGGATTTTTGAAACTAAATCTGAGAAAGAGAGTGAATCCATTTCTAATATCTCAAGCCCTACAATACATATATCTTTGGAACTTTCGGTGTCCAAGTTCACTGTTAGGTTTTAGTAAGAGAAACTTAGCAAAAGATACAAGAAACATTTTGGTGGCGTTCAGATCCCTGGTTTCTGTCTCTTCTGACATACAGTGTTCTAGCCTTTCTAGCTCTACTTTTCTGTTGTTTGGTTATTTAAGTCATCCTTGGATTTGATAATCCAATAAATTCTAACTTTGCTTAGAGTAATTTGAGTTTGAATTTGGTTTCTTTCATTTTTTTTCCTAAACTAACACAAAATTATTATAGTGTATGCTGTCTAGTTTCTTAAAATTTTTCATGGCCAAATTTACAAATGGAGCATTGACTGAGAGGTTAAAGGCAGGGTTTCTGCTCATATGGTAGTCAGTTCCCCTCACGAAATTACAACTATTTTCATATTCTTTGTGAGTTAATAAGTATAGTTTCTGTTATTTCTCCCCTCTTTAAAAGTATCATGTCTCTTTCCTTAAATGCCGTGACTCTTTCTTCTTTCTCACTCTCTTTTATCAAAACTTGGTATAGCAAATTACAAGCAACTTAGTTCACGCATAGCAATGTGTTATCTCTTCCAGATAATTTTCAGCCTTTTGCCTCTCAAACTGTGGAATGATAATGGCGCTGGGATTTAAACTCAGGGCCTACACCTTGAGCCACCCCACCAGCCCTTTTTTTGTGATGGGTTTTTTTGAGATAAGGTCTTGTGAACTATTTGCCTGGGTTGGCTTTGAACTGCAATCCTCCTGATGTCTGTTTCCTGAGTAGATAGGATTACAGGTGTGAGCCACCAGTGCTTGGCAACTTTGTCTTTTTTGAAGTAATTTTGAAAGGAAAAATGGGAGAGGAAAAGTATGAAAATCCCTGGATAAGCTGAACACTCATTTCTTTTCCTCTAAAATAAGCCAACATCTAACATCATATCTAGTTTACAGAAAACATTTGATATATTTTGTGGTGAAATGTTATAGCAAAATGTTAGAATTCATAATCTACTATATGTTATGTACTGGGCAGTCATTGCATTTTTAATTTTTACAACTTTTAAAGGTTCCCATAATTATTCCATTATAAGCAAGTGAAGTTGGAGAGTTTTCCAAGACCACACAGTTTATAGATGTTCTGCTGTCTCCAAATATTTACACTCTGTCACCATTTATAATCAAACATGGATAAGTGATCACTTTAAAAGGTCTTGAAGAGTTTTATGGAAGGCTGCCACCATAAACTTGATAGCACTTTAAGACGTGTACATAATGAAATTTGTGTGAAATTTTCAATCTCACTGTTCATTATGAGACAACTATATTAGAATGAAATTTTTAAGTGTATTAGACTCTCTTGGGAAGCATGCCATGCTTACCCTGGCTTGGTTTATAGTAGGTTCTTGAGCTGAGAGAGAGAATGGATGAATTAGTTCAGTGGCTATCCTGCCTTATGTACCAATCTGCAGGAAATTTTTTGGATAGAAACCTCCGATGTTTCCCTGTTTCCTCACACAACTCACTATGATTTGTTGTCTCACTCCTCTTAAGTGTAGCCTCTGACTCAAGAATAAGAACCTGTTCTAGGTCCATTTCCTTCCATCCTTGACTAGAACTGTCTCTTATTTTCTTCCACTTGGCAATAATCAAGCTCCCATTCAAGAGGCTTGGGACATATGAGGGGATGAAAGGGAATAATCTCTCTGGATTAATAGTTCATTTTATCATCTGATCACGTTGCCAAGCATTTGGCATATTTGATTGCTAATCTTCACACTAACCCTACAAGGCATTTTTCCATTTTGTAGATGAGGAAACTAAGACTCAGAGAAGTTATGAGCTCTTAAATTCTTCTAACCTCCAACGTGGAAGAACCAAGACTCATATTAGGACTGTTGAATTTAGAGATTGTATTATTTTGCCAATGGTAACCACCTCTGCCTTCCAAAAGACCACAGGGACACTTTGATGCATTGTATCAATATAAGCCCGGTGTCAGAGGGAATTCTTATATTAGACAATAAGAACTGCAACATTGGTCTTAAATGTGTATTGTGAGTAGGACCAGGCATATAGTAGCATATATCTGTAATCCCAGCGTTCTGGATGCTGGGGCAGGAAGATCACAAATTTGAGGCCAGCCAGCTACATACAGAACTCTTATAAAACAATGTGTATAGTGATCAATAATTAAAAAGTACATGGTACTTGGGAAAATTTGAGGCTTTAAGTTTGATCATAGATCCCAGGACAATTGTATTTAAAACACCGAAAGGTAGTTTCATTGTGTAAAGACAATAAAATTATAGTTATTTATGTAAGCTACTAACCACATACGAACATCTTGTACCATAAATACGCTCATAGAATGCCACAAACCATTCTTGGACTTGTTGCTTTCAGTCAGTACCCTTTGAAGTATGCCTGGCTACTCCTCTTCAGGAGCAAATAGCATCCTTCTCCTCTGCCCTCTCAGGACCCTGAAGGGCTGTCTCAGATAATGAGGTGATGGAGCATCCTCTCTTCACACCCAGCAACCCACTGGGAACAACCCCTACTGTTGTCACTCTTAGTCACGGATGACAGGCACCCAGCTCTGTACTGTGCTTCCACCGTGAACACGTGGGCTCTTCTTAATTCGTACATCACAACCAACAAGGAGAAATTGTGCAAGTGTCTGGTGCTAATGGGGCCAACAGAAAGGACAATATGCAGCTTTTGTCTTATCAGGCTTCCTTTCTCACCTTAGAATTTGTGTCTATATGGCACATGACAGCACAATCCGTGCAATAGGAAACTCTTACTCTGCCTGTAAGGAGTCTTCAATACATCAGCGTCTAAGTCATCCCAAAATCCCAAACTTAGGACAAGTGTTTTCCTACCCATCACCCTACCTAAGCCCACCTCCTGGGTTACCATCTCTTAGCCCGTTCACACCTCTCATTGATCGACAATGAGACCATCATTTCTTTCAGACCAAGCTTCAACCACTTGAAAGATAGGACTTGACCTCTGGCCTTAACACAATAGTGTCACAATAGTGAAATATCTATACATTTTCTAAGGCCGGGTTACCACATCTAAAAGGTACATATATATTATGAGGGACAGATGTTTGAAGAGAGATTGCTTCAGGATTACTACGTTGTTCACACTGGAAAAATAATATGAAATCAAGTTTATTAAGGAGTGCCTGCTAGACAGTAAGTGCTGAAGGAATGATTGTGTGACTGCCTATCTTACGTACCACTCAGGGAAGCAACAGCCCTGCATCAGCATCAAAACTCGGCATAGTTTAGAAGTGACCTCATTGCTGCTTCTAAAATATGATGGGCAGAATGGCCTAGTTTCAGATGCTAACCATTGTCACACATTTTGTACATGCTAGCTAAGCAATCTAATGTACCAGCTTTCACCCTTGCCTTGATAAAACCTCCGCATCTGCTCCATTAGACAAATATGGCCCTGAATCAGTATTTTATTTTTATGTGGAATAAGCCAAACATATATATGAGCTACCTGATAACAAATATGGAGACAGATAATTACCTTTTTTTGCTAACTGGAAACAGTAAATTTTAATACTAATATTAATTATTATTTTGGATTATTTCACATAGTCAAGCCCGTGGGCTCACTTTATCAATCTCAGGTTTTTTTTTTTTTTTTTTAGAATTTGTTTATTTAATCTGTGGGCTGCTTTATAGTTAGGCATGCTGCCTATGTTGATCCTAGGAGAGTTAATTCTTCCTAGAGGACTACTCTGGTTGCTATAGTGCCTTTTGTAATTAAAGCTTTTTGAATAATGGAGCCCGTTTTCAAAGCAATGTTGTGGGTATGTTGGAGCTGATTATTTTTTGTGGACTTTTTTTTGTGGTTAATATGACAGGCAGAATAGCATAGCAATCACGAAGTCAAACTTGTAATGAGAATAACTGAGGTCAAGCTTCAGCTTTGCCACCTGATGTGGCACTTAAAACTCTATGCCTCAGTTTACTAATCTATAAAATATGAAAAATAAAGTAATAACAACTTCACACAGGTGCTGCGAGGATTATATGATTTAAAACTCATAAAGTTTAAACTAGTCTTTGTAGTCTAATAAACATATAGATATCAGCTATCAATTTCTGCATCCAGATATGAATGGCATTTTTATTGTGAAGGCACAAAATGTCATATAATGAGTACTGAAGCTAAAAATCTCTCATTAGTTAAAGAGTTCTGGGTTACACTATGATTTATTTCATGTTTGGAGACCTTGCTTCTTTGGGGGGAATACTCTATAGCTTTGATAAGTAAGGTAAATAAAAAATTTATAGTCAAACTGTTACTTAAAATCCCACTGGGATTAAATTTGAAATCTCACATGTAGAAAAATTCTGTTTACAGTCTTCCAAATATACACTCTATCATCAAAAGCCCTAGTATCTTGTTCATTTTTAACTGCCTTCATGCTACTTGTAATAAAAACAACCAATTAAAGGAGTATTTAATGAAAATTCTGAACTTAACTTAGAGAAAGTTTCTCCTAATTGCTTTCCTGCAAATGTGGCATTTATCCAAATGGCTTGCAGAAACTAAATGTTGCTATGCTTTCTCCCAGTGCAACAGGACTTAGTTTTGCTAAATAGCTTGGTAGTTGATTCAGTTGTGATATAGGAAGAGATTTAAAGGTAGACAATGCCACATTTATCAAGAGAGGTATCACATTTTTCTGGTGTGTGTGTGTAGATAGCTTCTAGGAATTTTCTTCCTTGGCTTGATAAAGAAACTGGGCCTGAGGATACCTTAAATATGTTTGAGCTTAAGAATCTAGAAATGATCTATTTGTACCAGCAGAGATTTATTTTAGCTTAATTTAAAAATCCTGAGTTTAAGCCACTTTGTAAGTGGATAACCAATAAGTATTTAATTTTAAATTCATCCACTTCTAGATGCTATTCATTCTTCACTGTGTTACTGTGTTTCAGCACAGCGCCCCAAATAACCATTATCAATTAGTCCAATTTGTCACTTGAGAGGAAATCTGTTGCTCACATTTTTTCTGCTTATTTTTCTCTAATTTTCCATGTCAACATTATTACTATTATTAATGTTATCATATGCAAAGATGCAGTTCCTAAGACAGGCTGAATAATGTTTGTTGCCTGTAATTATTTTCATTACTGACACCCATGGAGTGTACATATTTGCCTGTGTGGGAATGGATGCCAGTCATAGCACCATATTCCATGGACTCTACTTTTTTATCTCAAGTGAGATGACATATGCCTAACTCATTCTCTTGAGAACATTGAGGAAAACCTCAGAGATCTGATCAAGCAGTGCTATTTGGTGTAGAGAGGGTCCTCTTTCCTAAGCTTTGGAAAGACTAAGGAGGCATGAAAGGCAGGATTGAATTAACTCAGAGCTTGGACTTAACATGGTTCTCTCTCATAGATTGTGGCCTTCTTTGCAATGCATGGCACCTGCATTTTTTTATTTGTGTTTGATACTCAGTGTGTACCTCAATGTCTTGTGCCAGGTATGTAAACAATGTATGTGTTTTAATGTAGTAAACACTGCGTAAGAAGAAGTAAGATGACAAAATAAACTGAAGATGTTTTGCTTATTACTTTTAGTTTGTATTGTCTCAGACATTTGCTTGATTTGTGTTTCTTTCAGAAAGAGATCAAAGACAGTGAAGTGTGTCAGTTTTCCAAGAATAGACAGCTGGGAAACATATCAAATGTTCACTCCCTATGCAATCAGACCAGGGTCCCAGTAGGGCATTAACCTCCACATGACAGAGGCCAGGAGTTCTAAGCAAGGCAGTTCATGGCGAACTCTGTTATATAATAAATACAACTAAAAGTGTGCCAAAATGAAACTGTTTGCTATGTAATACACCTTGTTTAAATCCATTGTTAGTTACAACTAATTGATCAAAATTGTTGAGACTTTTTTTGCATAGAAAAAGTAGTAGTTTGAACTCAGGGCCTAACACTTGCTTAGCAGGTGCTCTACCACTTGAGGCTCTCCTGCAGCCCTTATTATGTTGGCTATTAGTTCATTTTCCTGACCAGCATGGACTGCAATTCTCTTGTTTGTGTGTGTACCTACATAGAGGGAATGACAAGAAGACAGCATTGTGCCTAGCCATTGGTTGAGATTGGGTCTCATGAATTTTTTCCCTGGGTTGGCCTCAAACTACAATCCTCCTGATCTCTGCCTCTCAAGTAGCTGGGATTACAGGTTTGAGCCACAGTGCCAGGTCTTGTGAAGACTGTTTTAACTAGATTTTCAACTCAACACATCATGATTGATCGGCAAGAATGAATATTTTTAACTTTCCTGGGAAATACTACCTTCTCAATTTTCATTTATGTATGTCCTTCATATATTATTCTCTACAGTAGTTATTTTCCATTTACCATATATGTATATATATGTAATATATATAGTCTTCTGTAGTTACATATATTTTTATAATACATATACAACATACACACATTATGGAGAACTAATATGACATGGTATAAATTTTAGCCCATTTCAATAAGACTTCTGCAAAGTTAAAGAGTTAATTCCCTTTTATTTATTACAGTGTGAACAACCTTTCATATATACCTTTTATGTGTACACTTGTTTAATTAGCAGAAGCTACTCCAACCTGATCATCATTATTCTAAATTTTATGTAATAATTATGATCAAAGAGTATACCTTGTCAGATCAAACTCACTGCAGACATACAATCAGAATAGTAAAAATAATTTTTTAAAATAAGGCTTCCATTAAAATGTTATAGTGCTGTGTTGGTGGGAAGTTGTTGATGAAAGTAAATGAGTTGAGGGTAAAAAATTATGGTCAGCAATATATTCCAAGTATAATTAGAAACATTGGAATAGAGCCTTTTGATGGTTTTGATAGCAGAGATTTCAAAGCTCCCCACTGGCTGTGTTTTCAGGGATAAATGCAACTGTTCAGATGGATATGTATTCAGGTCAGCAAAACACCTGAAAGTCTTTTAATAGTTCTACACAATGTTCAGTAGTCCATTTTAGATTTACATAATGGGGAAGTAATGTTATCTAAGGTCAAAAGTAAACCCTCTTAAAAAAACAAAAAACATGCTTATAACTTTTGTCCTTCTGTTATTATTTTAAATTTTCAAAATTTTAAATTGGTATGTATTAATCGTACATATTTATTGGGCTACTGTGTGATAATTCAGTGCATGTATGGAATGTTTAATGAGGAAATGAGGGTAGTTTAAAGGAATACATTCCTAATTTCTGTGTATCTTCATCTGTTTGCCTTTTGTTCCATATACCTTTTCAGTTTGAACTTCAGACTGAAATAATCATGCTTAAAATTTAATACGATATTAAAAAGGGGCTTTTCAGGCTTCCAAATCTCTCTCCTTTCTCTCTCTCTCTCTCTCTCTTTCTCTTATGATTATTTTCTCCTGTTATATACACTATCTGCTAGTGCAGCAGTTCAGTGTCTTCTACAGTTCCTCCTCATGATGGATTCTGGGCAGAAAGACAACCATAGCAAACACTTCCACCATGCCTCCTGTTGAATATGGTGAAAATATCTCTGGGTCACGCACACATGAGTGAGAACACTCTATATTAAGGCAAACGTATCTTAATTTAATAAATCCTGCCCATCTGACCCAGAATGGCTGCACAACCTTGTATCTGCAAGCACTTTAGAGTTCTTGAGCCCCTATGCCTTTATTTACAGAGGTTGATATTGACTTTCCTGATTTCTACCGTTTTGATGGTACTAATGTGTTACTTCATTTTTCTCATTGTAATTCATGTTTCTGTGATTACCACACAGAATTTAGTATTTAGTTCTGTTTTTTGTACTGAAAGAAACATGAGACAAGAAGTGGAATATAATCTAATGGTGCCTAGTGCGTGTCTGAAGATCAGAAGCACAAAACAAATTAGGTAGCAATCTTTATGACAGTCAGAATTATAGGATTTTAAGGTATAATATTAATCCAAATTGCATTTGACCAAGGCTTCATAAAGGAATGAGGTTTGAATGGATTTCTTTGGAATTATTTTGAGAAAATACATTATTGCAGGCCTAATAACATGAATGAGATCATGAGGAAGAGAAAGAGTTTACCATACATCTGGAGCAGTGAAAAGACCGAGGGGAGGGCAGAGGATCACTGTGTGAGCTAATCTTTAAGAAGTAAGGAGAAATCCATATTACAAAGAGAACTGAAACTTTAGTTTGGGATAATAGTAAACATTAGGAGTGCTATGGTTTCTTGAGGTAACGAGCCTCAGTTCAGAGAGAAATTTAATGTGCTCTACCTCTTTGGTTTGAAACTACAACTTGTCTACATGATGGGTTTCATAACTTGTGTAGAATATATTTCAAAAGTACCAAGAGTGCCAGCCTTGTATCCCAATTTGTCAGCTGCTTATTTTCAGCAAAGATTTAATCTTCATTGCCTGCTGTCTTGGGCACAAACATGGGGAGAGGCAAAGGAGGGAATTCAGGTCTATTTGGGGACACAAGCAACATGTCAGTTGATTTTCGCTTTTAACTTAAACTAGCTGAAAGTTACCTCTTAAGACGTGTTGGCTTTTCACAATCCAAGAATGTACCTGGTTTTGCTGTGTTTCTTCATTTGATAGTTCTAGCTAACAAGCAGGAAGATGAAGCATACATAATTCATTACTCTGGGGGCACCCTTTATCCTTTCCATAGCCTTTCTGGGAAATAAATCAAAGAATTATCAGTGTAATTATAGTCTGCAAATATAGTAGATTTCATCCCCAAGGCTAGCAAGGGTCTGTCCTTCTCTTATAGAAGCATTAATATCCTATACACTCCAGTTTTTGGAATTCACTTTAGCAACTTAGATCAAGACAGGTGGACGTGATGTTTGGGTATTATCTTAGGGCATTTGACTTTTCCTTATACTTTATTTTCCTTTAAACTCTGTTTCCCTTGCTTCTTACCTATGCTAGGTAAAATAGTGGTTAACCAAATATGTATGATCTATTTCCCCAAACTTTTGAGTATGCTCTGTTACATGGTAAAGGAGAATTAAATTGTCAGATAGAATTAATGTTGCTTATCTGTTGTCCTGAAAATAAGGAAGTTATTCTGGATTACTCAAATGGGCCCAATGTAACAATGAGGAAGAAGGAGGCAAAAGAGGCCAGAGTGAGGCAATGTGTGCAGGAGATGGCCCACAAATACTGGAGAAAGGTGGAGTAAAGAGACATAACCCAAAATACAGACAACATTTGGAAGCTGGAAAAGGCAAGAAAATGTTTTTTCTACAGTGAGCAGGAGAACGATGAGTCTCCTCACACCTTCACTTTAGCCCAGAGAGACCCATTTTGGATTTTTAGTTTGTGGTAATTTATTTCAGGAATAAGAGAAAACTAAGACAAATATTCTATTGCTCTATGGAACCCAAGTAGAATGTGTTCTATAATCCAGTAGATCTGAAGTGAGGAACTCCAGGTTAGCAGATTGTGTCTTAATTCTTCAAAAGTAATTACTCATTGTACACATTGTTCTGCCATCTTCCCAAAGAACAACTAACATGTATAGATTATAAGGGATTGAGGGATGGAAAAACTCATTAATATACATTCCTTTATTAGTGCCAAATAAACTATTCAGAAAACTATTCAAGTACTGCAATTTTAATATCAATAATCTCTCCAGGTTTGGGTAAAAGGGGATAATTTATGCCAGGTTCAATGCTGTTCCACTACATGGAATTCTTCAAGGAGTTATAGAATTATATCACAATGAAATTATTAATGAACTGCTCTTCTTAATCATTGTCCCCAGAAATAAATTCAACATGAAGTGAACAAAGTACTTAAATGGAAGTTGCACTTTTCAAATTGTAAGAGAACTCAGCATTGAAATATAAAGCTGCCTGTGGCCAAAGCCATTACCATTGACCTCTTTCAACCAAAAGCAGGTCTTTTTTTTTTTTTCATTTTTCTTTTATTATTCATATGTGCATACAAGGCTTGGTTCATTTCTCCCCCCAACCCCCGTCTTTTTGACACACATCCACCAGGGATCCTGAGAACCAACTTCATGTTTTCTGTATTTCTCTTTATCTTTTAGATGCTATGAATTTTCCCAAGGGGGAATGAGGGTGAGGTTTTCTGAAATCAGCATTCACCCTGGTGTGAGTGATATTAAAAAGCCCAGTAAGTTTGATTTGTTGGAACTAATTCAAATTTCCTTTCAGGAGAGCATGGGTTCAGTGTCAGGTAGGAATTGCAGGAACTGCTTTAGTTTCTGTTAACATTAGCACCTCAGAGAACAGGAATGTCTCCTGCCTCTGCTTGGCCAGCTTCTTACAGAGACTGGAGTTCCTGCATGCCTGGCCCACTTTGTGAGATAGTGTTAATGATGATAAAAATAATAGTTGCTAAGGACTACTGAGCTCTTAGTATGGGCTACTTCAAGGGGTCTTCCCTCTTAACACTTATGAGTTAAGTGTCCCTATAATCATCCTTTTTACAGATGAGGAAATTGAGGCATGTAGAAGTCAAGCAACTATTGTAGTTTCCTGTATTAGTAGAAGGTAGAGTCAGGATTTGATGTGGGGTGATATAGAATAGACTGCATGGTGGTGGACTCTGCCTCTGTGTGGGAGCTGAGGTCAGCAGTACTCACTATGATTTCTTTTCTCCTGGTGAGGTGCAGGTGCTTCCTCCTCACTGAAACTGGGTAGGAAGAATAAGCTCAGGCAGAACCAACAAGTAAGCTCTGTTTGCTTGTGCTGTCATTTACAGTCACAGTCATGTGATAACTGACAACTGAGACCACATAATGTAACAGGATAGAAGACTCTTTGTTATTTTGATTTATAGCTGTGTCAACACTCTCATTATAAGAACCATTCATTTGTTTATTTAATTTAGTTTCTTCTTCTTTTGAGCCATTGGCACGGCTACCAACATTTCATGAACTTACCACTTGTAAAAGAAAGGTTAGAATTTTGTCAAATTAAATGGTTTTAAAATATTTGTGACTCTCTGGTTGATTTTTAAATTTTTTAATTTTCTTTTTGAATTAGCATACATCAATAATATGAGGGAATTTCACTGTGATAATTCTATATATGTATACAGTATACTTTGAACAAATCTACTCACTCTTATAAAATTTTATTTCTATACCCCTTTTTAAGCAGTGTTTAGTGGGTTTCATTATGGTTCTAAGTGTGGAGAAAAATTATGCTAACTTTTGTCTGATTTTCCTCCCTTATGATAAATAGTTATTACAGAATGAGTTAACATCATGGATTTTGCATTTGGGCAAGTGTAGAGTTGAAGCCTTCCTTTACAACATAATAGGGTGTGTCCTTAGGCAAGTCCTTTGATTTTTCTAAGACTTGGTTCACACTTCATCTAGAAAGTAGAAATGAAAATAATAGCTCATAAATTTTTTGAGAAGTTAAGCTAATGCATATAAAACATTTGGTTTCATGCTGAGTACAAAGACATTAATTCAGAAGTAATTTTATTTATAATTGATCTCAATTTTTATTTATCTTTCTCCTTCTAAAACAAGTAGACTTTCATTTAAGAGAGAATGTAAGTTTATATGTATGAAATGGTCACAGTATTATACATTTTGAGGAGCAATGGGGCAGACAGCCTGGTATAATGACAGCACTGAGCAAGTCATCAGCAAGTGATACTTAGAGCATGAACTCTTCTGTTGTGATTCATCTAGTCACTAGGACCTTGATTCTACCTGTAAGTAACAGAATTCAAATTTTCTTTAGGTATTCATAGAGACAGGATTTACTTTCTAATCCTGATTTTTGTTACTTGATTTTTGTTAGCCTCCATTTATCTCACTGGCAAAATTGGGTTAATGAGGATAACAACTGCACAAAGTTGCTGAGAAGATAAGACAGGATGCTGGCAAATGGAAAGTGCACAATAGAGTTTAAGCACTTATATGAATTTGTTATTATTGATATTTTTAAATAAATTTTTATTGTCTAAATTTGAAGTATGGTGGTATGATTTAAAATTTTGACAGTTCCTCAAAAAATTAAAGCTAGAATTCCATGTGACCTGACAACTGCAATTGTAGGTAATAACCAGAAGAACTGAAATTAGGAAATAAACTGATATTTGTACACCAGTTAACATTGCTCATAATGACCAAACTATAGAAGCTACCTACTCTCTATCAAAACATGAATGAATAAGTGAAATGTGGTCTCCACACAAAATAGAGTATTATGCTGGGCACTGGTGATGCCTGTAATCCTAGCTACTCAGGAGGCCAATATTGGGAAGATCATGGTTCTGGGCCAACCAGGGAAAATGATTTGAGAGACCTCATCTGCAAAATAACCAGCATAAAATGGACTAGAAGTTTGGCTCCAGTGGAAGAGTGCCTGCTTTGTAAGTGTGAATCCCTGAGTTCCAACCACACTACCTCACAAAAACTAGAATATTATACAAATTGTAACAAGGAATGAAGTTCCAACCTGTGCTTCCATGTGAATGACCCCTGAAGATATTATGCTAAGTGAAATAATCCAGGCACAAAATGACAAATATTTTGTGATTACACATATATGAAGTTCCTTGGAGAGGAAAAGTCATACAGATTCAAAAGGGTGTTAGAGGATTCCAGCAGCATGGAAGTCAAGAGAATTGGGAGTTATTTTTTAATGGGTACAGATTTTATGTTTGGGGTGATGGAAAGTTTTGGAAAAACTAGTGGTTTTTCCAAATGGTTGCACATTTTGAATGTGATTAATACTTCTGGGTAGTACAGTTAAAAATGGCTGTTCTGGAGAGAGAGGGAAGAACAACGTCTCTTTGACTTGGGTAACCAAGTGGATGGCAGCACTAATCCATTCTATGGGTAAAACTGACTTTCCTTTGGTGTTAATTTTTTTGATTTCAAGGAATACCAAAAAATCTGTTCATATAGAAATTTGGCCTTTTCTCCCTGACTTAATAGGGGGATATTCCATTTTCTTGTGCTTTTGCTACAACTGAATTCCAATTATGCCTCAATCTTCCCCTCCTGTCAGGTATTATAATGTGGGTCAAGTGTGGCTCAAGTGGTAGAGACCTGCCTAGCAAGTGTGAGAATTTGAGTTCAAATCCCAGTACTACCCCAAAATATGAGAATTATAATGATTTCCACTTGATGATAGAAATTAACAATTGATACTCTATAAAACCCCATCTTATTTCACATTCTATAAATTATATCTTCTTTAAATTCCTAAATCTTTTGTCTTAGATCCACATTTCTCAGTTCATAGTAACTTTTCCACTTTTCTCTTAGTAATCCAGTTAATACTGTCAAATGGAGCATCTTGTTAAATTTTGGCAATTATTAATCAATGCTACTTTCTATCCTTCCCTCCCTTTTTAGTACATTCTTTGTTTCCCTGAGTTTACATGAAGATGAACAGTTCTCACTCTTCTTTTCATGATCAAATTCCCTTTATGCCTCCCTTCTTTTTTATTTATATTCTATTGCTTTTGCCTGGATTTTGGAGAATATCTTTTACACATATGTAAGTCTACATCTAATTCTGAACATTGCATTCTAAAGAAGTGCTGGAATATGGTATGGCAGTATTTTTATTAGCTAAGGTCACTTAAGTGTGGTTCTAAGCTCAAAACATTTCAATTTTAAAGACTCCTCATAAGTGACTATTGTTATTTTCTCATGCCTTTTATGTGCAGGGTCTTAGCTCTTTAAAAATAAATCCTCTCCTAGTCTCAAAGAGCTTAAAATGTAGTTGGAGGGGCATGAGACCACCCACAAATCACCTAGCTTTGACACCAGCTACATCTATCACATAAACTCCTTTAAAGAAGTGGAGCATACAGATTGATGATTATTATTCCCTTTTGGTCTATTTCCCCTTTTATTAGTATGGAATGTCCTTCTTTATCTCGTTTGATCAATGTTGGTTTGAAGTCTACTTTGTCAGAGATCAGTATTGCTACTCCTGCATGTTTTCGGGGGCCATTGTCTTGGTAAATCTTCTTCCAGCCTTTCATCCTAAGCCTATGCTTATTTCTGTCAGTGAGATGGGTCTCCTGTAAGCAACAAATTGTTGGATCTTCCTTTTTAGTCCATTTTGTCAAGCGGTGCCTTTTGATGGGTGAATTAAGTCCATTAACATTAAGCGTTAGTACTGATGGGTATGTGGTGATTCCTGCCATTTAGTTGTCTTAGTTGTTTGAAGGTTTGATTGTGTGTACCTAAGTTGAGGTTACTCTCTACTTTCTTGCTTTTTCTTTTCCTGTGGTTTGGTGCTGCCTGTCTTTTCATGGTTATGTTGGGTTTCACTTTCTGTGTGCAGAATCCCTTGCAGAATCTTTTGTAGTGGTGGTTTTGTGGTCACATATTGTTTTAATTTTTGCTTATCATGGAAGACTTTTATTGCTCCATCTATTTTGAATGATAGTTTTGCTGGGTAGAGTATCCTGGGGTTGAAGTTATTTTCATTCAGTGCCTGGAAGATCTCACCCCACGCTCTTCTTGCTTTTAATGTTTCTGTTGAGAAGTCTGCTGTGATTTTGATGGGTTTACCTTTGTATGTTACTTGTTTTTTCTCTCTTACAGCCTTCAATATTCTTTCCTTAGTTTCTGAACTTGTTGTTTTAATGATGATATGTCGTGGAGTATTTCTATTTTGATCTGGTCTGTTTGGTGTCCTGGAGGCCTCTTGCATCTGTATGGGAATATCTTTCTCTAGATTTGGGAAATTTTCCATTATTATTTTGTTAGATATATTACGCATTCCCTTCGCTTGCACCTCTTCTCCTTCTTCGATGCCCATGATTCTCAAGTTTGGTCTTTTGATGGAGTCAGTGAGTTCTTGCATTTTCTTTTCACAGGTCTTGAGTTGTTTAATTAATAGTTCTTTGGTTTTTCCTTTAATTACCATTTCATCTTCAAGTTCTGAGATTCTGTCTTCTATTTGTTATATTCTACTGGATTGGCCTAAACTAGATCTATGTATATCACCCTATACCAAGATTAACTCAAAATGGATCAAGGATCTTAATATCAGACCACAAACTCTAAAGTTGATACAGGAAAGAGTAGGAAATACTCTGGAGTTAGTAGGTATAGGTAAGAACTTTCTCAACGAAACCCCAGCAGCACAGCAACTAAGAGATAGCATAGATAAATGGGACCTCATAAAGCTAAAAAGCTTCTGTTCATCAAAAGAAATGGTCTCTAAACTGAAGAGAACACCCACAGAGTGGGAGAAAATATTTACCAACTATACATCAGACAAAGGACTGATAACCAGAATATATAGGGAACTTAAAAAACTAAATTCTCCCAAAACTAATGAACCAATAAAGAAATGGGCAAGTGAACTAAACAGAACTTTCTCAAAAGAAGAAATTCAAATGGCCAAAAAACACATGAAAAATGCTCACTATCTCTAGCAATAAAGGAAATGCAAATTAAAACCACGCTAAGATTCCACCTCACCCCTGTTAGAATAGCCATCATCAGCAACACCACCACCAACAGGTGTTGGTGAGGATGTGGGGAAAAAGGAACCCTCTTACACTGCTGGTGGGAATGTAAACTAGTACAACCACTCTGGAAAAAAATTTGGAGGCTACTTAAAAAGCTAGACATCAATCTACCATTTGATCCAGCAATACCAATCTTGGGGATATACCCAAAAGACTGTGACACAGGTTACTGCAGAGGCACCTGCACACCCATGTTTATTGCAGCACTATTCACAATAGCCAAGTTATGGAAACAGCCAAGATGCCCCACTATTGACGAATGGATCAAGAAAGTGTGGTATCTATACACAATGGAATTTTATGCAGCCGTGAAGAAGAACGAAATGTTATCATTCGCTGGTAAATGGATGGAATTGGAGAACATCATTCTGAGTGAGGTTAGCCTGGTCCAAAAGACCAAAAATCGTATGTTCTCCCTCATATGTGGACATTAGATCAAGGGCAAACATAACAATGGGATTGGACTATGAGCACATGATAAAAGCGAGAGCACACAAGGGAGGGGTGAGGATAGGTAAGACACCTAAAAAATTAGCTAGCATTCGTTGCCCTTAACGCAGAGAAACTAAAGCAGATACCTTAAAAGCAACTGAGGCCAATAGGAAAAGGGGACCAGGAACTAGAGAAAAGGTTAGATCAAAAAGAATTAACCTAGAAGGTAACACCCACGCACAGGAAATCAATGTGAGTCAATGCCCTGTATAGCTATCCTTATCTCAACCAGCAAAAACCCTTGTTCCTTCCTATTATTGCTTATACTCTCTCTACAACAAAATTAGAAATAAGGGCAAAATAATTTCTGCTGGGTATTGAGGGGGTTGGGGGGGAGAGGGAGGGGGCGGAGTGGGTGATAAGGGTAGGGGATGGGGCAGGGGGAAGAAATGACCCAAGCCTTGTATGCACATATGAATAATAAAAGAAAAAAAAACAGGATCCTATTGCTAGCAACTAAGAAAAAAAAAAAGAAGTGGAGCAATATGAACTAGAAAAGTAATGGGAATTATGGGAAAATTGAAGGATCATATGTAAGGAGTTTGAAAGCTTCATATTGTTTAAATTTAGAAAATTGAGTAAAGGCTTAATCATTCGTGTTTTAAGAAATATTTACCACCATATCTCTTCTTTCTATTCTGAACATAGTGTGTCTCAAGAAAAAAGTTGTTACTTAATCTTCATCTTTATAATAAATTCCTCTAGCAGCAGCATTGTATGCATTTTAATTGCTCTAATGTTTTTCTCTAATATTTTATATCCGAACTTAATTTAATTATTGATTAACCTTGCATTCTCCCTCCTACCATCTTTGTAATTTTTCTTAGGAAAGTGCTTATAAAAATATAGCTTTTTATCAACTAGAAGCAAACATGGCCAGCTTTCATATGACCTAGAACTTTTGTTCCAGGCTTGATTTGATAACTTGCAACAAGTTTCTTTACCTTTCAGTGCTTTGGTTTTGGTGTACCTATTGATAAGCTGTATAATATGGAGGTGTCTTCTTCATTAGTTCATTTTATCTATCTATCTATGATCTGTCTATTATCTATCATCTCTCCATTGTCTATCAACTATATATCTCATACCTACTGATAAACAACATTATATGGATTTCCCCATTAGTTCATTCTTACCATCTATGTGTCTATTATCTACCATTCTAACTCATCATCTCTCTGTCTGTAAATTCTTAATAAATTTTTTTCATCTTAGGAACAAATCCCAATTAATCCTTTGGTTGGTCAGTGAAGCATCTCGGCCAAGTAAATTTTATGGATGACTTAGCACCATTTGTAGACAGAGGGCAGGCTTTGCAACCAGACAGCTTTTGTTCAAACCACTTGCCACTTCTGTGGCCTGAGGTAATTTTGTTAAGCTTTCTCTTTAGAGTCAATTTAATGGAAAAAATATGAGTTTCTACCTCATAGAGTTATTTGGGAGAGCAAATGCTTTAATAAATATGAACTATTATATGGAATATTTGGAACAAATGGAGCATTTAAATCCTCAACCAGTATTTGCTATTATTAGAAACATTTATTTCAAAATTAATTTTAATGCAAGACCAAATTTTCACTTTTCTGTCAGAGGAAATACAACCTAGGGGATACAACTAACTTATTCTATTATGATCAAAATGCTTATAAAAAGCTGTGTTTTAATTTTTAGCAATGTAAAATTCTGTCAAGTAATCAAGTAATACAAAGCCTGAAAAATGTCTGTTGGCTTTAACAATAAGGTAAAGACAGGTATTTTGGAGGGAAATCCCTGGAAAGGGAACTGGGTATTTCCCCAGAGAACAGGTGGAAAAATTCGCCATACATAGTAAGATATTCCTGTTGTCAGGATGTCTGTCAAAGAGGACTAACAGATGTGGGTAAAAGTGAAGCAGAAACTTGTTGGCAGAAAGCCATTTGATAAAAGTTTAAAATGCCCCTAACAAACACAAGAATCTAAGTTCAATTGTCAGAACTGCCCCCTCCCTCCAAAAAAAATCTGAGGCCTACTGGAAGTCTGAGAGGAGACTAGTAATGGGTGGAATGTGATTAGGGTTCTAAGAAAATGAAATTTGAAGAGCCTTAGAACACCAAGGAAGAATTCCAGCTAGGACTAGAAGCTGTGCTACCAATATGTGTATAATCAGTAGGTATAAAAAAAAATACCAGCCTGATAACACTGCTGGGAAACCAGCAATTTCCTCAACAAATGAAATTCCTTAGTGTGTTGGATAACATTTTGCTTGGGTGAACATGTGAATAAAATAAGTTGCTTTTTAATTTGTTGCTTCTAAATACAAACTATCTCAGATGAATACAACCCATGACTCTAATATATCCTGTTGGACGTGTTGCAACTACAAACAATATTTCAGTCCTTTATGGTTTTCCCATTTAGACTTGGTCAATTTACATTTTGTTTCACTCAACTGAAATGTTATTTCTGAATGCCAAAATAAAGTCCCCTTAGCAGAAAGCAGCTTCCTTAGGCTACCCCTCAAAGCTACACTGATATTTTTGCTTATCTTAGATAACTTGAATCCATGTTTAATTGCATTTAAACCAGATGAAACAAATCTTTGATTAGGAGCCCGATGACATTTGCATTCCATTAGCTGTACTCTAAACATAAATGTTTCTTATTACATTTCACCTTCAATTCAAAGACATGCTCCCCAGTCTTATAGGAATATTTGGGCATATATAACTTAGGTACTTTAGACTATTTTCATAGCAAACCACAAGAGTATATAAATTAATATAAGAAGATATTTCACCAGATATTTTAAAACTATAACACATAGCTTCCAGCAACAAAATTTGATGACAAGAAAACTAAATTAAAAAGTTTCCAAGGCCTAAAAATTTTCCTATTATAATTATTACTAGTAAAAAAACATTCATCAAAGTAGTATCCTTTTTCAACATATTTAGTAAGTGTTAGTATAAAAGCTACATTTTTCTAGTATGCATGTCTTACTGGGATTGATGAAGAATGGTGACAAATATGGTCCCTTGGAAAAGGGAGACTTATCAAACCAAAATATTTTTAGTTACTCCTTGACAAGAGTTTTCACCCCCAGGCAATGGATTCCCCATCCCCAGTAAGATTCATGGTCAGGCATACTTTTCCTCCTGTACTTCACTTTTCCTGTGAAGTAGAAGACTATTGACAGAGAAGAGGACAAGTGGCAACAGGTTTGGAACCAGTACAAGACCTGCAGGACAGTGCTGTCTCAGGCAGAACTATGTTAGACTGGAGTTCACAGCAAGGCTGAGAACTTGGAATCTGATCCCTTAAACTCTGCTGAGGACCTTGGAAAGTTCTTCATGGTAGATAATACCATGTTATGTTGTTGAGTAGTCTGTCAATGCTCAGATTTTGCAATGCTAAGTAGGTCTTTGAAAAGCCACATTTTACCAGAGTTCTAGAAGCCTTGGAGGAGTTGGTGAGACAGGACATCTGGGAAAACCCAACTGGGCTGCTTCCAAACATATTTTCACCAAAATGGTGAAACCCCTGCTATTGAACTAAGTGTATCCACTTCACTCGGTTCTGCTGCATTCCAGCTATTGAATCCCCAAGACAAAGGTTTTCTTTTTCAAACTGCTGACATACTGAAATCATAATGTCAATGATAATGACATGTTTAATTCATAATCATGACCTCACAGCTGTACTTTGGATTCTCACTATACCAGTTTTCTGGTCTCTTCACTGTTCTAAGTCTTTTTTACTCAGTTGACTACTGCTTTGCTTAGTGCTAGGGTTTCTCATGTATTGCAGTTTCCTTGAGGAATGTCTTTGTGATAGGATTTTGTTTAACCTTGTGTTAAAAAGCACTTAATAGTGAGTTGAAGAAGTAAACCCTCCAGGAAGGCACCTGAAGACTTTATTCAGGAACTCTGAGGAGTTGTCTGTTCTGTCCAGACATGTCAGAATCTAGCAAGGTTGGGTGGCAGGAAGGTGAAGCATGAAGGCAGGGAGAAGGCACAAACCTGGATATACATCATTATCCCACAGAAGTTCATTAGCAGTGCTGATATCCAAGTCTTACCCTGGCTAACTGGAATCTCCAGGGGTAGGCCTAGCAGCTGTAATTTTTCTTTTATGATGAAAACATTCAAACATAGAAAAAGTTGAAAATTGAAACAATATACCTCCATATTCTCTAGGCAGCTTCCACATTTTTTAGCCTTTTCTTCTTATAGGTGTGTAGGCTCACATGCATGGAAGTGCACACACATTTACATATAAAACAAGCATGTATATTGACTAAGGATGCAGTCAAGATTCATGCATTGCACTTAGTTATGTACCTCTCCCAATGTAAAACTATCTCTGGTTCTCCCTCTCCTCAGTCAGTAATATTGTCTGTTTAAAAGATGCAGCCACTTGTCTTATAAAGTACTTAAGGTTGATCTGTGTACTTGCTCTGAGTTTTAATTGATTTGTTCCCATCTTCTATATTCTCTAGAACAAGGAAGTTAACTCTAAATGCTTGGTTAGATTCAGCTTAATCATATTTGACAAGAATGCCTCCTGGATGATGCTGTGGACTTCCTATCCAGCACAGTCCTATGACATCACTGTTACTGCTACTGAAGGTGATGATGGCCAGATCTCCCTGGAATAAAGACCTTCCTGTCTAATCACAATGATCTCCTGAATCAGCTAACTGTGTTATTGAATTTACTAGGAGATGTATTAGTTAATTTGTAATTCTAGCATTTCCTTACCTTTACTAGCTATCAAAGAACTACACTTACTCCAAAAGCATAATTATCTTTTTTGAATACCAGTTTTCAGAGTAAGGATTATATAACAGTTATATCCAGTGGTTTCGACTGAGATTTTTTTAATTTACTTTCCTTGGAATAACTGAGAATTTATTTTTTATTTAGTCTACATTTAATAAACAAATATAACATTGTTTTTTGCTTTTCCAAATTTGCAAAGTGGCAGTCCCTATAAGCACACTTGTAGGTCCTTCTGAAAAGCTTTGTTGATGTGGGAGTCATTACTTGCATTCTGCACAAGCTGTTTTGAGCTTCTCTTAAACTTCATAAAATCAATGGACTGCCATTTATCTAAAAAGCCCAGGTCCCTTGAAGGGTGGAGTAACATCTTATAGCCAATACCTGAGTGATAAATTTCTCATGGCTACTGTAATATTATTGTTCCTAGAACCTTTAACTTGTTAACATCTTAAAAACTTAGTTTTAAATCAAAATCTAATAGTTCAATTCAACAGTATTTTCTTAAATTACTTGCTTGCTTATTTCTCTTTTTTAAACATTAACATCTTCGTTTCAAGTAACAATATATTTACTCCATTTATTCTATAATATAAATACAATAATTCAAAAATTACAACTTCAACATTACTTTTAACAATAAATCTATTGCTAAATCTCACATTAGATTTTCTTTTGTCTTCAATACATACATTGAATTCTATCTTCACTTGAAATAATTATGTTGATTTGTGATTTGTTACCAATTTGGCATATGGTTTTATATTCATTTATCATGTTTTATGTTTCCAGTATGTAAAGTATATACCTGACTCAAAGTCAAAATTATATTAAATAGTCTACAGAGCATTATAATTTTTTCCCTATCCTGTTTACCCCACTTCTGCTTCACCATCAGTACCCACCTGGATTATACTGCCACTGCTTTGCTATGCAAAGTTAAATACACTGATTTAAACATTTAAAAATTTTTCTTTCTGTTCATAGAAAAGGAATGTACTATATACTTTTTTTCTAATCTCCCTTAAAACAGGAGCACTCCGATAATGGAATCTTTCTTCATCCTTTTCTCTGGCTGCAGAAGGAACAGATGTGCCATAATTTCTTTAGCCAGTACCCTAGGGATGAGCATTGAGCTGTTTCCAGACATTTGCTATCACAAACAATGTCTCCTTATGCATATGCTATTTTACACTTCTTGAGATAGCTCTTTAGGTTTCATTTTTACTGAGTCTAAATATTTTTAAATACTCTACAAGATCTTCTAATAGGAAGCTGGGTTGAGGATTCCAGCGATAAAGTTTAGGATTATGAACTGAATGACATACATACTCTGCAGTTAGGACCACCACAGAGAAGCTTATGTGCCATTCACACCAACGGGACAAAGCGTGGTGTGAATCAGGAGTGTAGGACTGCTTGACATGCAAATATGAATAAGAGTAGTTAGTACAGGTAAAGGGAAAAGCAAAGAGAAAAGAAAGTAGAAAACTCAGGTTGGTACCTGCAAAGACTTGTGCCAACCACCAGCACCAACACAACAAAACCTACAGAAAACAAATAGGCAGGTATGGTGAGTAGACATACAAATGAGTAGTTCCAAACAGCTGAAAAGGACCTCTGGACTAAAACAAAAAGTAGGTTTTGCTAGAAAACTCTTTCCCTTAAGAAAGTGCCCAACCCTTCAGCCCAGCTAGCAGCTGCCCAGGCAAGGCCAATAGCTATGTGTCCTTGTCTTCCTGTTTCTTGGAGTAAAGGGATAGGTAGGAAAGATTTCAAATGTGGCTGCACAGTAGGATCTTCCACTGGGCTTTAACAAATATAGCGAGGAGATTCTGAATTTATTAAATGTAGGTATAGGCCTGAGTATAGGCCTGGATGTGTGTATTTTGAAAACGTTCCAATAGTGACACTCACTCAAGCTTTGGTAGACTTGTTGCAGAATGGTTACATGTCCATAAATGAATTATAATTAAGATGCTCTAGCAACAGCTATCCTTAACAGTGAATAATCCCTAGGGGTTTCTGTGGTTTAAGGAAGCATTCTACTTATGCTTTGCCCTGTCCCTTCATGACATTTCTACAGAGATTGATCAATTTCCCATCCCTGAAAGATGTACATCTGCCAAAGAGGGAGTGGTGGACATGTAGCGAAAGCAACGAAGAGATGTCCTGGCTGAGGGTCCCACTGAATACAGCATCAAACCAAATGAAAGATGGTTCCTTTCTCAAATTGATTCTGCTCTTTTCATCATTACATCAGCAAATTTAGGTCAGATGGGCTCTAGTTTAGCCTTCAATGGAGAGGCATGGTTTGTTCATGTAACTTTGGTTCTTATTACCAAGTACTTGTCTTTACATCTGTTCATGGGGTTAATTGAAGTAGCAGTTTAAAAAACAATCAAAATAATTGTACGCTACAGAGTAGCAGCTCCTGGCAGTAAAGTAGATGATAAATGTTGGATCTTTCCTGTAGAATTATGAGCTGCTTTTACAAAATTGCAAAAGCTATGTCTTACAGGGCCTTATGTCCTCAGTCTTTAGAGTTCTGGACATGAACTTGGAAGAGCTCAGTGAGAGAACCCTGAGACAATTGCTCAAACTTAATCAATCAGTGTATCTGTCTGTAATGAATAGGATATACCTACCCTGAAGATTGTTTTTATGACTATCAGAAGTTAAAATGTAAAGTAGAGAAATTATAAAGTACTGCTGGTGTTTTGAAATAAAATAATTTATAAATTAATTTACTATTATCATTATTAAGGATTTTATTAGTGTAACCCAGAACCATTACTATTTAATCATGTCATCTCCCAAGATAATTTGAGAAACCATTTTATTTGTTCCAAGCACCAACTCTCATTCTTCATTGGACCACAAGAACCCTTAAGGAGAGTGCTGTGGTGTTAATTCTCTGGCAATTAGGGAAAACTACCAGAGTAACCTTCCTTTGTCAAAGACATGCAGACATCAGTTCTTGGAAAATATCCCTGAAAGGGGAAACCACAGAGATACGAAAAAGGCACTGACACTATCTCCCAGAACATGGAAGAAAATAACATAAAATATAACTTAAAATTTAAATGGGACTTTTGTTGATGTATAAGAGGAGTAAGAAGGTAAAGTATTATTTCCATGTGAATAGAAATGGGTGCATGAAGGAAAACAAAAAAGGAAACCTGTAACTATGTAAGCCCTGGGTGAAGAGGAGCTGACTGGGCAAGGTTAGGAAGAAAATGGAGCCAGCTTGAAACTTTCCTTGGAAGCTTGGGTGACGTGGGAGATGAGGGGAGAGAAGACTGTAAGCTGAGAATCACTGTGACAAGTGTCTATGAGTGACATTTAGAAGTCAATGAAAGACTAGATTGGCAAACTTGTTCTGTAAGTGCAATTTAGTAAATCTCAGCTTTTTCATGCTCCATGAAAGCAGCCCTAGGCAGAATACATAATAATGAAAATTTATGTCACAAGATTGTGGATTCTGATGCATATCTATTGGATCTATTCATTTGTCTCTAATTTTATTTATGTTAGTCATACGTTAATTGACAATGTAATATTTTGCATTCTCAAAAGAATACTTATAGGCAATTTTATAGTTCCTGTTTTTTAAAAAATATTGTTTATAAATTTTTAAAAATAAACAATTAGATTTTATATATTTTTACTGTGCAACATATTTTAATATATGCATGCATTGTGAAATAGCTAAATCAATGTTAACTGCTAATTGATATATGTATTGCCTCTATTCTCTTAGAAAATTTCAAGTATACAATGCTTTGTTATTACTATAGTCACCATGTTTTACAATGAATTCTTGAACTTATTCTTCCTGTCTAAATGAATATTTGGTCAACATTACCCTTGCCCAAACCCTCAGTAACTATTATTCTACTCTCTTTCTGTGGTTTTGGTTTAAAATCTTGATTTTTAACTTTAGATTAATTGAGTTTGAATCAAAGCTATTTGAGGTTAAACATAGTGGAAAGTCTCTAAACACTGTAATATTTTTGAGTGTATGATGAAAGACCTTCTCCCTAGAAAAGTGTGTGCATGGGTGTGTTCATGGGTATAAGCCTAGGTTCAATTTCAAGTGTTCACAAATCATCCATAGATTTCAGCTGAAAGCCTCTGTTTGAAGTTTTGTCCCATTTAGTGATCTAAAAGATGAGCCATTGAGAGGTCACTGACATTATACCCACAAAAGAATAAACATAGTGTAAAACAATATTGTGTTAAGTTGCAATACCTTATTATGTTATATTCTGAGTCATGTAAGCATTATTTAAAGCTAACATGAGATTTTTCTTTAACATCTTTTGGACCTGTTTGTTTCTTGGTTTATTAGGCAAGTCAGAGTAAAAAATTATGTCTCTAAGAATGGAAAAACTACACCTATGAACAAAGATTACTTAATTAAATGGGCAATTTTACATGCATAATCCTATACATAAAGTTATACACACACTTATGCATCTATGCATGTGTATCTGTCTACACATATAGATTTAAGCATACACTTAAGCACTGGGGAGATTAAGATATAGAACCTATCTTCAAGGGCTAAGAATCTTTACAATAAGCAGACAAGTGTATTAGAATGGTTCACATCTAATCTGATTCCAGTTTTGATTCTTTAAACACAAATCTCTTCTTTTCTGTAATTTCCAATATTTTTCTTGCTTGACCAAGTTCTCTGCTTTCCAGATGCAGTGTTAGAAGTACAAATACCTGTAAGACATGACCTTGTGAGGCAAATCACTGAGAAGCAGATGCATGAGGCTAACTCTCTTTTCTGTTATACTAATTAGGAAAATTTGGGTGGTTCATAAAGAACAAGGTTTCATGAATAATATAATGTTGATGGCATGGAAAGAAAATAATTTCCATTCTGATTTCCTCTAATTGATATAATAGATAAAACAAAAAATCAATCCAGAGCACAAAGATAATTTTTATCATTTTCAAAGAAGAAAAAATCACATAAATGATGTAATCTCTATATAATAAGTTCATATTTAATGATTACTTAATGAATTTTATGTAATGCAATTCAATTTAATCCCATTATTTAGTCTAAAAATTTATAAATGCCATGAAGAAATATTATAAAATATAATTACATAATCCTTTAAAGCCATTGAGAATATTTTATATGTATGTATATATATATAAAATGAATTCTCAAATGAGATAAAATGTCTTTATGATAACAATAAAAAATAAGTCTATCTTTGCACATGTCCTGTAGTTTCTGTGTGATATGTCCTTGCTCAGGCAGTTCCATCTGCCTGTAATGCTGTCCTTTTCTTCTTGGACTTCAGAACCATACCATCCAAAGAAAGTCCAAATGCCAGCTACTTACATTCTTCCATGAGCTATACTATAGATGAATTTCTTTGAATGGTTATATGAACTACTTGGGTTGTCTTTAGTACAGGTATAAGCCTCTTGACTATTTTTTCTCATTTGCAAATAGCACTTACTTTAAAGGGTTATGTTCAGAGTTTAAGTAAAGATGACGTTAGTATGCAGTTAACTATTTACTAACTAAAAATCATAGTGTATTTCCTCTACATTCTTCAGAAACCACACAAGCATAGTGCTAGTTTCTCTTAAACTAGCTTTGTAAGAAACATGCAAAGCTATTCATGAAGATAGGTAGAAATGTTTGTGTTCAACCATTTATCTACCTTGTGATCATGCTCTTTAAGGGTAAAGATTTTTCAGTTATTAAGACTGATTTGTTGTTAGATTTTTTATATTCTTAGCAGTACATGCAAATTAGTATGGGTATTTTAGTCTCAATCACTGAGCACCATATTGATTTACTGAACATAAAATAATCAAGCTAAATGTTATTGTATAAAGGAAAACATTTATCTTGGAAAAAAAATTTTGAAGTTAAACCATTTTTTAGTTCCTTTTTGTGTTCCAATGTAAAAATCTTTGATCTATTTGAATGTAGAGACTGTGTAACTAATGATGACCTGAAATACTTGACCATTATCAGTGAGTGACTATTGAGTATGTAAAATATTGATCGTTATATGTTGCAATATAGTAGCACTTGGCAGTAATTAATAGATAATGATATTGATTATTTAAAACAAAACACATTAAGCATTTAATCCACTATCTCATGAGATTCACCCTACCTATCTTTTGAGTGTACTAAAAGGCTCGCCCATAAAATGACAGGCAGTTCCTACTTAATTTTTTTTTCTCCTTAAAAAACTACTGGTTCTGAATCACTGAATGCATTGCAAGAACAATGTGTCAGCCAAACCCTGCTGGAAGAACAAAAAAAATGAAATGGGCTTTGCGTCCCTCTTAGCTATATTTAACATGGTACTCTTTCATACATTTAGAAAGCTACTTTTCAACAGTGCAGAAAACCCTCCACTAAAGATTCTGATTATCAGGGATAAAAATGCCTAGAGATGCCTTAGAATTTCTAGCAATTAGGAATTCATAAACATTTATAACCAAACTAGACCTTTTTGCCATCTTGTCAAATATTGGAAAAGGCTTGAAAATGGAATGAAATAGGTCAGTGGTTCCTCATGAAAAATTTTAATTGTCTCCAACAGAGGTCAACCATGGTCAATTAAATGATCAGGGGAAAACGCCTAATTATTCCTTTAGACCTACTTAATCTTGGCAGTAATTTTCTCTTAAAAAATAAAGATTTTTATCTAAAACAGTGGTAAAATACTTCATTTTCAGTCAAAATGTGGTATTCTAACCTCCAGATCAGGACACTCTGCCTTCAGGACACAATCATTAGTTTACTGATGTTAAGAAATGAGCGAAGTATCCCCAGTTCTCTAAATTCCTTAGCAGATGCCTCTCAAACAAAGCAGCAGGGCAGCGGTGTTGTGGAGCAGAAATTGACATTTTCCTTGCATATGTTTTATCTTGCTGCACACCCTGCATCGGTTTGGACAGAGTCCTTGCTGTAACCTAATTTGGATTCTGAGAATGTGTTTTAATTTTGATTTTACATGTACATATCCCTTCGTGCTTGTAAATAGTGCATTGTGTTACAGATTGTCATTTCAGGGGCCTTTGTGATAGTGGTAGTAGAAGCTGAAAAATCACCTTGTAGGTCATATCCCCAGCCCTTTCCAGATAGGGTCTCATAATTTTGCCCAAACTGGCCTTGGACCATGATCCTCTGCCTCCCAAGTATCTGGGATTACAGGCTTGCACCACCATACCCAGCTTGCTATTCCTTTCATTATTGAAACCTTTTTGCAACTTCAGTATGAATCCTGAACCTAGCTCATAGTAAAATCTTGTTAGTATAATGATAATGGCTGGCTTAAGGGAAAGAACAGAATTAGAAGACCCTTGTCTTCACCCTTAATGAAGACAAATACATTGTTTTGTAGCTTTAGCTCAGGCATCCCCTGCTCGATGTCCTTTTTGGAGGCGTGGATGTGGAAGTTGGGGAAGGAGAATTACAGGGATGGAAAGCAGTAAGTATAAAGTGGTGAAAGGGAAATCCTGAAGGAGGGAGTTGAAAAAATAAGACTGAGCCTCAACCCCAGTCACTAACTTGCTACATGACCAGGGTGAAATTCCCAGATCTTAATAATGCAGAACAACCCTTGTGACACTAATAATTCTTGATTCTTGGTGGTTGGTGGTATTAACCTGTGGCAGACACAGTTCAATGCAGAGGAGAATAGGATCTAAAGTCCCTGAAGAAGGTGTCACTTGGACTCAGTGTATATACACATGGACCACTTGAAGACTTTGTTACAATGCAGATTCTCCTGGAGGAGATCTGGCCAGGCTTCATAATTGCCCTTCTAGAGAGTTCCCAAGTGCAGTGGCCAGTCCTCTAAAAACTGGTGGTAACCAAGTGTGGAAGGGGATAGAGACATGATTTGGCTTATAACTTGAGGTACTCTACACCTTTAGAAAAACAGAACATGGATTTGGTTAATAACAAACAAAATCTTATTAGTATCCTTTCAAGGCATAGAGAATTGGCATCTTGATTTCACAAAAATGGTTGAAATGCTTACAGTACATCTTAAGGCAAGTCTTTTCCTCTCATTCTGTAAGGTGTGTGACCTAAAATCTTGTGGCTATGTTCATTAGCCTCTGAAAATGCTGAGGATTTTTGCTTCTAGAACTTTCATTTTCTTCTTGAGGATAGATATTTTTAGCAGATTCTTATCTGGGAGCCCATGATTTACCACTGGTATCTATTCTTTTGCTTTACCAAGAGTTAAAATCAGGGATCTTACTTCTTCTTTGCATCCCCTGTTGTTTCTGCACACCTCCCCTCAGCAAATTTTCTCAGATTTTTAAGGCTGGCAAGTCACTAGAGCTTCAACAGCATCTCTGAAAACTGCACTTTTTTGATAAATAGAATTTTGCCAGGCAGATTTTACAGAGGTTCCCTGGTAATGTAAATCTTTCCCTACAGTTCTTTCCTCCTGGATTGCAGTGGAGCTGGGGCTTGCCGGCTTGGGAGCTGGCCAAAGTATCCCTAAGTGTGTATGAGGATGAAGGACGATCGCTCTGAGATTCCACAAAGACAGTGTCCCAGGAGGGCCAGTTGATGAGGATTGGGGGGCAAGGAGGTCAGGGTGTGAGTTATGTCTCTGCCACTATGTGACTCTGAGCATCAGCTACTGTACCTGTGAAATGGAGTACCAATTACCATGCCACTCACACACAGGGTTAGAAGGATACCATGGGAATTTCATATGAAAGTCAACATATACCCCAATTATCTATTGGTGTAAGGAGTTGAGTTGCATGGGAGTTTCTGCCATTCACTGCTTTGACAGTCCGTGGCAAGGCAAGGCTCCCTAAGGTCTTGATTAATCATCAAGGCTGATCAAATCATGGGTAAAATCCTGACTCAAAAGAGGCTAGGCAATAGCTCCCACTACTCAGCTTTGCTGCTTACAACAAAGAAGCGGGATACTTTCCCACTTCAGTGTCATGATGAAATATAGTTCTCCACAAACAATATTTTCCTTTTCCTGTTTTCCATTACCATTTGGTTCCAAATAATCAGTTTGTTAAGTCTCAAATTGGTAGTCACTGAGAATGGTAAAAATCTAACTTCTCACTCCATTAAATATCTTGGTAGCTTTTGGCAAGAAAATGGCTTTTGTTGTCATTTTCTCTTATACTTTGCTCATGTTCTTATGATTTAGAGTTTTCTCAGATTGGCTTACTGAGAGCACCAGGCAACAGCTAATATATGTGTTATCATTTGTGAAAAATTTATCACTCATGTCAAGTTAATTAGATCAGTTTAAAGTAGGGGTTGTCTTTTATCCCTCAAAAATTGCTCATTATCATAAATATTTGGCTACTTATTTCTGTTGGAGGCTGTCTTTCATAAAACAAATATTCATAGAATAGTAAGTTAGCACTCCTAAGCAAGGTATGTTACAACCTGATTCTTATTTATCTACAGATTGTTAGCCTTTTTTAGGCAGTTTGGGTAAAGATAAACCAAAGTATGTTTGAGATATGAGTGGGTACAGTCTATTTGCTTTAAAAAAAAACTATGTCATTACTTTAGTGCTTGGCAATTAAATAGGGCTTAAATGTGAATGCCCCATGTTTTGTGAAGTATGTCCATCTGTTTGCTCATCTTTTCTCATGGGTCTCTACATTCAGAGGGAATTCTTTGTTTACCATATCATATTCTATTGGTACACAAAACAGTTATAGGGAAAGGGCCAACTATAGTTGTATTCACTGAATATTTTGTCATGTTTCTAAGTAACAATTTTCTGGATAAAAGATCATTATTCAGGAGTTCAAGAAGAAATATGATAGATTAAGCTGAACTGAGAAAAGGGATATGAAGGACCACCTGGCATAGAGGAAATAAGACTGTGATGTGTGATCTTGGGCAAGCCACTTTACCTTTGTAAGTTGTAGGTCACCCAGCTTTAAGATATGGAATACACAGTTCTTGGATGTGTTTTACAAAGTTTAATGAGGGTATATTAGAGGTCTGCAGTGTATGCTTCCTTTACATGATATGTCAATGAGGTTGCTTTAAATTGGAAGATAACTTATCTCCAAGACACAGCTCATCTCTTGCAGAACCCCACCAAAGAGTCCCAGATAGAAAATATTTTGTTACTGATGCTTGGACCCTTATTTCTGATCTTCAGTCGTCTACATTTCTGTTACTACAGATGAGCCTTCTTTCTGCACTTCATATGCTGTTTGGACAGGTTAAGCTGTATGAAAGCACCGCCACGCCTCTGTAGTCAGGAATTTGCCACTATTGCAAACTTGACTTGAATGATAACCCCCTTCCTCACCTCACCTGCAGGGCTTGGCAGGTTGCTGAATATTGGAGAATGGTTCTGCTCTTGTGTTAATGATCATGGCCTTCAGAAGGGAGGGGCTACCAGGCACTGGTCGTCTTCAACCTGGATACAACAATGAGCTTGACTTGTAGAGGTCCTGACTCTGGGTCATACCTTTCTCTTATGATGCATTCTCTCTCATGAGATGAGTAAAACCTGGCTTTTATCTTCTCCTTCAAACTTCTTCCCATTTTGTCAAATTGTTCATATTTGTTCAAGCCTTGAAACTTGAGTCCAATGTTGGTTTTCTTCAGAAGGCTCTGAAATACCTATATAAATCTGTGGTTGAGAATAAATGTTCTAGGGAGAGGATTTGCCCTAGATGTATCTAAATATCAAATCTCATGTTGCTAGGGTCTTACTAAAATAATAACTTGTCTTATTACTTTACTTTTTTATTATTCTTACTAAATTACCTTAGTAAGAATTTTCTTGAAAAAATATTAAGAATATTTATCATCAAATATAATACTAATAAAAGTATGCATTTATGCACAAGCAATTTGATAACAATAGGACATCTTATTAATAGATACAAAATTGCACTGTTGAGGTATTTTCAGAGAACTGGGAAGAAATTGGGTTTTGGACAAGCCAGATTTAAATCCTTGCTTACCAATGCTCATTATGTGACACTGAGTAAGCCACTTATCTTTTTATGTTAGCCGAGAAAAAGGGGCCAGTAAGAATGTTCTAAGAATTAGATGATACAGTGTGTGTGACATAATAGATGCTTAATAAGTTGGAGCCACTTTTATTTGTCAGTGACAATCTAGTTCTAGGAAATCATGCATGGTCAACAGGCAGACGACTGAGGACTTGAGCAAGTGGATGTGGAGATGTTTGGAGGACAGTGTTTAGCAGAGCAACTGCACACTGTTTCTCTATGCATAAATACCCCATTTTGCAAGCATTTTGCTATTTTGTCCTTTTTCTACTAACTTCGGTCCTCATAAATGACATAGTTCTTTTTCTTTTCCACTCCATTTATCTTCCCTCTGTGTACATTACTATTCTCCCTGCAAAAACAGTATGTCTTTGGGGCTATGTAAATATGATATATGTAGAAGGCCATTGTCTGAGAATGTGTATAGCTAAGAAAAATAATTCTATCATGTGTCAAAACTATAAGGTGGCTACCTCAGAGCCTTGGTCCTCAATGTTATATCCATTTTCTTTTCATAGTGGTCTCCTTTCAACCTGATCTATCTGTCATACCTTTCTAAGAAAACTAAAAGAAAAACATCTGTCCTTTACATCTAAATGTATACCCAGGTCAATCTGTTTCCTCTTCTCTCAATGTTTGTATTTTGAAGTCTAAGTTTAATTTAGTGTAAAAGGTTTTGCCCTTGTTAAAGACATTTTAGGCAGCAGGCCAATTGGAAGAAACCTGGGAAGGAGGATAACCTTTTCTGACCCAGGAGCACACTAACCAATGTCTGGGATAGGTGCCTTCCAAAATGAGGAGGTACAGCACTCCCTCGTCCTACACCAGGATTTCATTCGCCCTTTGTTTCTGACATCCTCTACTCTAAGTTGCTTTTAATAATAACATTTTTAACCTCTCCTGTTTTCTGAACAAATTCTTGCTTGTGTCATTATTCAGCATCTACTCTCATCAAACCAATTATGATCCACAGTGTATTTGTATAAATATTTCAATAGAATGCAGCAGGAGTGACTTATTAATTGCTGTCAGTAGAATATTGTTGAGAACTGTTACATACTGCCTTTAGCAGAACCACAACAAACTTACCTATGAATTGTTTAAGATAAATGCACACTGGATTCTGAAGAATTTGCTTAGAAAAAAAGTGATGGATCTTTTATTTGTAAAGGCTAAATCATAGGAGAGTATCTAGGTATATCAGTCATATCATTCTAAACATAAATACACAGGGTCATGACTTTCTGGAAATGGGGAACTAAACAAAAAAGCAAACTGGTGACAGACTCAGGGAGCATGAGGCGGGAAAGAAGCTCTTATTTATTATTGATGGTGGTATGCAGAGCCAGCTAGTGGGGTTTTGAGGTGACTTCATCAAATGTGCAGAATGACAGCAGATCTAATCACAGGAGTCCAGGTAATGCTGGGGATGGAGGAGGCTGCCCTGGAAGAGCCTGAGCAACACATGACTAAAGATGTATTTCAGGCTGCACTGCGAGTCACTGTAGCCAGTAAGCATCCCTGTCCCCGGCTCCAGCTAACACTCAGCATTTTTCCTTTGGGTGACTGCTCCTCAAGACAAATGGGATTAAGGCTTTGGCTCACAGTTTACACACCAGTGTGCTCTGCAGTCCTCAGTAGTGAGGTTTACACACTCAGCACTTGTTTTGCTTTGCTTCTTTCACATCGCTCCAGCTCTGTTCGCACAAAGCAGCTTCAAACACTCCTCAGAGTATTGTTTGACAGATGCGCTCCAGGCCAAAAACAACTTCCCTGTGAAGGAGGAGAGGCTGATGATTTGCAAATAGGAAAAGAGCAAAGCCTTTCAATCATTTTACACCTCCCGCGAGTTTTTGACGTCGACAGTTTGGCTCTCAGCTTCCACGTTACTTTTGTGCATGAGACCGGTTGAGTTAGTCTAAGATTCTGGGCTCTTAGCCACTTGGGTCATAACGAATATGTCTAAGTGTCAAATCTGTTCAGGAGAGAGAACTGCTGCCTGCTTAAGAAGGCATGATAAATACGTCTGATTTGGTACAAGGATCCAGTAGACAAAAGGATTCATTAAGTTTACCGTAAATGTGTCTGGAAACATATCGGGAAACTATTCATCCCAGACAGGCCCATTGGGGGCAGTAGATTTCTAACAGTCTTGAGCCAAATGGTTTTGTTGTATGGCATCACTGGAAATTTGGGAAAATGTTGAATTCTGGACCCTCCTGCTCTAAAGCCTCAGACATTTAGGATAAGAGGCGCATGAATCTATTTTGAAAGGAGCATGCTGACAATTTAGTCTGGCATGGTGAGCACAGTGAAGTAAGGAAAGTTGTCCTGGGCAGTTTGTGGCAACTACCTGGAATTTTGGATTTCCATGTGGAAGGAAGTTTTTCAAGAATACAGTGAGGGAAAAGATTGTGCTCTGAAGTAGTTTGCTTGAGGCAGACAAAAGCCATTCTTTGCAGATATGTAAGGGAGACTATGTAAGGACAGACTATGCACAAATAGGCGATTCTAGACAGGGGCCTGCGGCAGACCAAAATTAGTCTAGCTTAGAATCTCTCCCACCATGATTTCTTATGTTCTGAAGTTCCTATTATCCTGGGACGGACTGGCTTATCCTTGGTCCTGTTTGCCTTTTCCTAGCTGCCTATGAAGTGTACATTCCCTAGTTAGTTGCATTTCATGCTATTCCTCTCTCTGGAAGAGTAAGCCAGGCATGTTAAATAGAAGAGTGAAATCCAGAAGCTGGGGCTGAAACCTCATACACGGAAAAGTCAAGTACAATCTCTGATTCTCTCCTAATCCTGAGGTATTAGTTGTTCTTATGGAAGTTGATTTTTCTAAGGTTTCAAGCTAGGGGACCATGATCCAAGTTCGTTTTTAGAATTAAAAAGGAAACCACTACTAAACACCAGGATGACAGGTTTAAGTCAGGACTGCCCTTGGTATAGCAGGAAGTTGATTACTCAATTCAAAAGGTCCAATTCCCAAGTCTACTGTGGTTAGGGTTTCACAATTTAGATACCTCATCTCTTCATTTGGACAGAAGTTTAAACTGACCAGCAGCACTTATAATTTTTTTTCAGCTGACTATCCCTGCTCTGTAAAACCTGTCATGTATTGAGTCGATCTTTGTTAAAACCCCTCGTTGTTTCCATTTAGTCTAATAACTCTTCTTTGATATACAAATGAATGTATCTCAACTATAATAATTCATAATATGATAGGAAAGAGAATCTCCTACTTATGCCAAAGAAGTAAAGAGAAATGTGCAGTTTTTATTCAAATATAAATCTGTATCCAGGCAATAGATTTTCTGAGTGAAATGCATGCGTATATCACAAGTGTGCGTTCTCTCCTGACTCCACTCACAGTTCTAGGGCTCCCTAACCCTAACCTTATGACATCATGCTACATCCTAATTTGCCAAACCTTTACTAGACAGCATCTTTTCTATGATTCAGAATCACTATTTTTCTTTTTCCTTTCTGTTCTCAAAGCTTAGCTGCCTCTCTGTTGTTATGTGGTAGAGCCCTGCAGAATAATTAGATTGATAATCGTATTTCTTTTGGTATCTAATGTAGCTCTACTTAGGCAATTACAAATTAGTATGCATTAATATTATTGTTAACTAATATATGCTTTGTTCTTATTTCTTTCTTATTAAAATTACCATGTTATACTGACTTTAAAATGAGTTTTCTGAGGGTAACACCATTATATTTTTCTTAGTGTGTTAGACTTTTCAGACAAACTATCATCATTCCTATTTGGATTTTCAAACTTTTGTCAAGTGCTAAGAAGTCTGAGGAGAGACTCTGACAGAGTGGAAGGCCAATGGTGGGACTTGTTTCCCACCTCAGTTCACAGAGGAAGGTGCCTCTGCTGCTCTGGACTTACTTGATAAAGTGCTATGGATTAGGTGTCCTTCACCCAAAATGCTTGGGAGCAGAAGTGTTTTGGATTTGGAATTTCATATTTTTGGGGGGTAATTTGGAACATTTTAACATATATATTTACATATATAATGAAATATCTTAGAGATGGTGCCCAAGTATAAACATAAAATTCATTTTTGTTTAACATATACCTTATGCTTATAGCTAGCAGGTAATTTTATACAATATTTTTAGTGGGCCTGTATTTTGACTGTGGCCCATTACAATGAGGGCAAGTGTGGAATTTCCTACTTATGGTGCTCAAAAAAAATTTAAATATTAAAGCAGTTTTGGATTTCAGAGTTTTAGATTTGACTTGCTCAACCTGTGCTCTAAGACATGACTTTAGAGGTCATGGAGGCAGCTTGGGTGCCCCTGATAGAAACAGTGTCTGAGTACTTGGTGGGAAGAAGGCAAGAGTCTTCAGACATCCAGCAGTGCAAATGCATGAGACCATCCCACATGAGGAATCTTTCCATGTTTCACCTGGCTATCTTTTACATAAAAACATAAAAATGCTTTTTACCACTTTAACAAATGTGATGAGCTTCCTAGGAATAAATCTACATCATAAAAAAGGGGAGACTATGGGTTTTTTTTTTGTTCATTGAATATGTTCTCAAGGGTTGTTTATCACTTTGTTTGTTTTGAGACAAGGTTTTGCTATGTAGTCCAGGTTGGCCTCGAACTCAAGATCCTCCTTCTACCTCTCACGTGCTGAGTGCTGAGATTATGGGGATGCACCACCATGTGTAGCTTAAGTTTTACTTCTTTCTTTTGTTTTTGTAGTACTAAGGATTGAACTCAGGACCTTGCACATGTGAGGCAAGTTCTCTACCACTGCACTATATCCCCAGTAATTCACCATTCTTGAAAATAGCATCATCATTGGCAAGGTTACTGGTGACTTTCCAATCACCAATATGTAATCACTGTATTGGTAACAGTCATATTTGTGATGATTTTATGTGCATGTATAAACTTATTTATTACTTATTTCAAATAAGAACCAGTGTTGACACTCTTTAGTATATGTAGCAGTCAGGGGTCACTCGGGACAGAAATGATAAGTCATTTGAGTAGAGAAAACTTAATATAAAGAGTTCTTAATTAGTGAACAGTTGTCACTGGTATGTTAAGAGGTGAAAAGGAATTAGCAACTTCACGAAGTGGCTATTACCACTGGAGGTGAGGGAGCAAAGGGAAAAACTTGACTCAGGGACTAGGGATTTTCAGGGTTCCAGCCCAGTGACAGTGACAGAAAGCATGGCATGGAAGAGTGAGTTTAGAAGGCACATGGAGGAAGTCCCATGTATACCATCTCTATGGTGGACTCTGAGTGACCACCATGGTAGGGCACGGGCTTTTTATAACAGTCATTTTCAAAAGACAGTATTCCCAGTTGAGGAGGTTCTGCAACAGTTAAGCACTCTGTGGTGGGTTACACACACACTGTATTTACTCACAACAACTGCTAGGTAGTAGATACCATCCACATTTTATAGGGTGATCACTGACTTCAGACAACTTAGAATATTTACCTAAGTTCACATGGCCAGCTATTGAGAGATCACAGCTCCACACTGCCTGTTTCCATGACTTGAAGTCACTTTTGCTCTGTTTTCAAATAGTAATGCTGATATTTGACCTATTATTTATGTTGGCTTATTTTTGCAAGCCATACAATTATTTTTCAACAGTGATTAGTTGAAAAATTCAATAAATCCATAATATAAATGCCTAATAGAAGTTGCAATTTTGGGAAATGCATGTTTATATATTGTAAGTGTATCTATAACAAATTTTTGCTGTAATGAAAATTTTCAAGTTGATTCATTTTGTTATCAATCTAGTTTTTCTAAAGTCCATCATGTAGATAGAAGAGTTTGTGACCTACCAGTAAAAGACACTTCTTTAATAGGATCTTTTTCCATTTTAGTTTTAGATATGACAAATGGAATTTCACAACACAAAAGAAAAAGAGACAAGGACTTTTGAAAGATATTTCTTTCCAGAGGTTTTTCAAGCACAAACCCTGAACACAAAACAGAGGGCACTTTAATATCTCAGAAAAGAAAAGAACTACTTGGAAGATAAAACCAGGAATTAAAGTGAACCAAATCAATTATATGATTGATAAGTACTTGTCTCAGCCACTCAGGAAATCAGACTTTTCAAAACCACCATGGTTTTCTATTTCTATGTCCTAAAATTCAATGGTGCAGATTATCTTTGAAGCCTTGATGTCATGAGGAACATTCTGTTCATAGCCACCTTTGAAACACTGTGTCATTGTTGACAGAGGGGACTTTCATAGCTGATGGCTAAATGTAAACTTCCTTGATGGTAAAAGCCAGGGAAATTGGCACCCTTAGGTAGCAACATTGATTAGCAACACACTCTTCTGCTGGCTGTTAAATTTAGGGAGCTCATAAAAGTACTAATGTCGATGTTCAACAGATCATTTTATTCATGTGTTCTATGTGTACTAATGTTCCTTGTTGGCACTTTGCATGGCAAGAAAGGAAATACATTTTACTGAAAAGACAGTTATTACATTTGAGCTTTGCTTCCTTCTGTCCAAAATATCAGATAGTAGGTTAAATGTCAGCCAGTGCCCTCTTCTGGGTAGAATGAGATGCATTTGCAGACCTTATCCATCCTATTTATATACTGGGCAAAGCAATTTCTCCTTGACCTCAGAGAATGGAAAAAAATTGATAACAGAATGTAAATTAGTTATATCCTGTGTAAAAGATACACTGTACTAGAATGCAGACAAATGTTTAAAACATATTACCTCTGTAGTTTTTCTTCCACTCTTGAATGCTTCATTCTAAAATTTGATTTTCTTCTAAATTCTATACCTATAAGACAGAAAAATAGATTTAAAAAATATTTTCAACTAGAGTTTTAGTTACAGTTGAACCAAAAAATCTTCCTTTTACAGAAATTTGATCTTGAAATCCTATCAACTAGGTACAATTTTTATTAGTACTTCTGTTCCCTACATGAATCAAGAACTGTAGCTACTTTATATGGCAATTATGGGGACTAAGTGAATATATTATTGTTTTCATGCCAGACCTATGACAGCAATTTCTACAATATCTGCTGTGATAAAAATTTGTATGATACAAACACATGTCTCTTCATATAAAGTGTCCAAATTAGAAAAAAAATGACTCCAGATTTATATTTATATTGTATATAAGTATAATATAAATATATATTTCTAAATGTTAGATTATAGAATTCCACAACTATATTTTTACCAATTAAGACATGTTTACATTTTCCAGTTGTGTATTTTAAATACCTTTATGGACTGACTGACTTATCAAGAAGGAAAGACTGCAGTGAGGTTTTTTTTACCATAAAGCTTATGAAACATTTGTGTTATAAATATTATTTGATACCTTGAAGGATGAAAAAAGACTCCATTTGGTATATCTAGTTTCATAAACTTCTAAGGTATGCAAGTGGCACATTTTGACAGTAACTTGTTTTTGAATGCATAATACATAGATATATGTCACTGTGAGATTCATTTTCATTAATATGAAATAAATAATTCTCTCTGATTATCAAATTTGCCATTTGTATTACTCTCCCATCTTGGTAGTGATCATTTTAAAAGTAATTTTTATTAAATTACAGAACTTCTAAAACTATACAAATGTCAGACAAGATAACTTAGTTTCTGATGGATTACAGGTAGACAATTGAGTGCCTTTGTTAACTGTGTATCAAAAAGAAATGAACCAAACAAGAAAGCAAAGTGAAAATATGATTTTGTCATATGACACAAATTTTTTCTTACGTAAGACAAGATAATAATTTTAAATGGGTTAGTAGTGAGTTCTAAAAAGTGAAAATAAGATTTTGTCATATGACACAAGCTTTTTCTTATGTAAGACAAGATAACAATTTTAAATGGGTTAGTAATGAGTTCTAAATGGGAGAACTAACATAAAGTGAGTTCTCAGTATACATCATTGTCAATGTAAAAATAATTACAAGCATATGGAAAAGCAGGAAAGCCATGGGCTTTGAAGTGAGACAAACATCTGCATAAATGTCATCTCCTGTATCTATTTCTGAAATTCACATTTCCTACCTGTAAGACAACTGTGCTGATGTGTACAAAATGGTTAGCGTGGTATCTGACCCATAAAAACTGTGCAGTGAGTAAACAAACAAACAAACAAACAAACAAAACTTCTGTTTGCTTTTCTTGGGACTGGGGTTTGAACTCAGGGCTTCACACTTGCAAAGCAAGCACTCTACTGCTTGAGTCACACCTCTGGTCCAAAAACAATGACAAGTTCTAATATCATTTTTACGTATTACCACTTTGAGCCAGGCCCTGCATTGAGAGCTACAATCTCTACTATTTTTTAACTTGCTCCACTTGTTTTTTATTGTAGCAAAACACACATAACATAAAATTAAGTACAGTTCAGAAGTGTTAACTATATTCACAGTATTATGAAACACAGTTGTACCTTTTTCACCTTGCAAAAATACTCCACTAATACTACCCTGAAGCCCCAAGAAAGTTTTCTTTATTTTCTCTGCCTTAAGAAAAGTTTCTAATGTGCATTTCATAATAGGGTACACAAAAGCAAATCTGGTGTAATTTTCCATTTGCTGTAGTCAAGCTTTACTTCTTACAGCTTTCAGTCAAAGTAGATGCGAGGAAGCTTGCCCTAGGTCATCATTACATTGCTTCAGTTCTCTTTCCTTCTTTTCTTGATGCTTAACTCGGACTGTGTGCTACTTTGGGCTATCCAGATCTTCGATCTTCAAGGTTCATCGTAATAAAAAAGTTCCTGAACTGTACAATGACCTTTTATAACTCTAATCCCATTAATTTTGTCATTTCTGTGTCCTATTTCCTGAGCTAACTAATCTGATGAGCTAAATTATGACAGGGCTATTTTTTAATTTGCCTCTCAAAGATGGTTTCTTCTGCCTCAAATCCTATGAATCAGGCATTTAGAGGATCCTCCAGGTAACATAGAAGGTCAGCAAAGAAGTCTTTGGGGTACTGGTTCTCATTTTATCCCATATCATAGGGATCATAGCTGCCTTCTTAGCATTTACCAGTTGAGGGATTATGAGAAAGGGAATTTTCATTTCAGGACTGCTCTCAAATTCAGTGAACTTGCATTAAATACAGTCCCTTGAACATAAAGAGAGCTGGATGACAGTTGCTCAGATCTTCCTCATCAGAGCACATGAGTGTCTGCATGCACACACAGGAGGCTGGGGGCTGGAGAGAGAGCACAAGAGAGAAATAAATTTAGCTTTAGTCTTAATAGAGTTGAATTTAATGAGAAAAGTGTGTGGGGAGTATATGACACAACGTGGGCAGAGGAGAGGTGGTAAATGTTAAGACCAATTATACCACTTGTTCACTTCCTTTGTTTAACTTTGCTTTGTCTCATATTTGGTTAATAGTAATTCCTATGAGAATTTCAAGTACCAAAAGGTAGCTACTAGGAATTTTGTAGGAGCTTTCCATTTAAAGAATAGGCCAGAAATTGTAATAGTAGCAGGGATTGGGAATCAATATTAAGGAGAGTTTGGAGGAACCATTTCTGACAGTTTAGCTCTTTGTGATAAGTACCATCACAGAATTTCACTAAACAAAGTAAACATCCAACATGCTAATGAGAGCGCACACCTGGGCAAGGAGGCTGTCCTCCTGCAAAATTTACTACCATGTGCCGATTATAATTGGAAAGTATCTGGGGAGTACGTCTGCAAAGCATTTGCTCCCTCCGTCCCATGATTGCCTCCATTGCTTCCTGCTTCCTTTGATTATATATAACTCATACCATTATTATGATGATACTTTGCTCTCAGTGCCAGAGCAGACCTGAGTTTTGTGCCCTGTCCTGAAATGATCAGCAGATAGGCATTGTAATTAAAGCCATAGACAAGGCTTCTGCTTGAATCTGTGTTAGAAAATGAAAGGAAAGTACAAACATATGAAAGTTAGGAAATAGTAGAAATAGGAAAGTTAAGAACAGTAGGAAAGTTAAGTCAAGTATCTCTTCATTGTTTCAACAAAAATTTGCCACAATTTAGTTCTTGGTGCTGAGGATAATCTATATTCATAGATTTATGAACCCAAAAAGACTAAAACAACTTAGCAACATGGGATTTATGTTCTAGTCAGGGAGAAAAATCACAACAAATAAGATCAATGTAGAATATATTTTTAAATATTAGGTAAAATACAAAGGAAAACGATTAATACAGTTAGGGTTTAGGGGAGGTGAGAGGAAGCTGCAATTTTAAGTAAAGTAAACCTTATGGAAGAAATGATATTTAAGTAAATATTTGGAGGTCAGGAGGGAGTTCTCATAAATATGAGGAAAGAGCCTCCTGGGATGTGAGGACATCCTGAGCAAAGACTCCAAGATGGAATGTGATTTATGTGGAAAACATAGCCAGTTCCTAGAGTAGAAAAGTAGAAGACGAACTCTGAAAGGTAAGAGAGACAAATCCAATAGGGTCTTTAAGGCTATGATAGGAATTCTGGCTTTTAGATTAAATGAAATGAAAAATTACTTATTGCATGAGCTTGAGCAATGAGTTGAGAATTTGCCAAATCTTTTAAAAGGCTGCAGAGTTGAGAGTAGACCAAAGGAAACCAAAGGGGGTGAGGACAGTGTACAGTACTTGCAAAGCATGTGTAATGTTCTGGATTCAATCTACCTGTGTGGGGGAGGAGGGATGGAATAAAAAAGGAAAAAAAAAACAGTAATTTCAGACCAGGAAGCTTTTTTGGTAATCCAGATAAAAGATGATGGAAGCTTGGGGTATTGACGACAATGAGTAACCCTGATATATTTGAAGATAGGGCAGACAGAATCTGTGGATGAATTAGGGGTGATATTGATAGAAAGGGATCAAGAATGACTCCATTTCTTGTCTTAAACAGATGCAACATTGTTGAAAGTGGATGAAGGAATCATGTCAAGTGACTGTACAGGAAAATTGGTTCACTTGAATTGTTTGAGTTGCTGAGGTGCCCTCCAAGAAATGGCCCATTAATTTGAGTTTAGAATATTTTACTTATTATTCAAGGCACAAAAACTTCTGCATCTATTTTCTTACTGAATGTTGACCTTGTTTTCATTTTTTCCTCTCTCGGTTTTGAATTGTATAGGATTTAAAAGCTATCATGTAAATAGCCATGTATCTATTTTTGTTACTGTTATTGACATTCTGGTTTTGACTCTGTTTCTGAGACTGATGAGAAGTAGTCTTTGGGAAGACGAAGGAAAGTCATTTGACAAATGGCAGTTCTACATTGTCTGTTATTTCAGAGTTCTTTTCCATAATGAACACTGCTAATAAGAGAAGACATGGCTTCACGTTTTTCATAATGCTAAAAGAAGTTTTGTTGGAGGACTGCTGCATTCTGACAACTGTACATTGCAATGTTGGTTTCCCTTTTAAGTTCTTTGTCTGAGACGATAGCATTTATCTGCATTAAAACCTCTTTAGAGTGTTGTTCACAAAATGTTATAGTCTTAAATCTTTTGTTCTTTTTCCATTTTGAAACCACATCGTAATTTTGCTAGTGATAATTCTAAATATAGCTTCTTTATAGTCATGTCATAAGGGGTAAATTCAAACATCCTAGAATTATTAGTTTCCCTGTTTATTTTGGCTGCTTGAATAATTATAGCTAATTTTAAGGAAACCAGTGTTACTTGGAGATTTTAGTTGAAAGAAAAATAGCATCATTATGATTTCATTTATAGAAATTAAATCTGAAACATTAGAATTATACACTTAGCTCATTCTAGTTTTGCCTTTACAATTTTTACTATTTATATTCTTAATTAGTATGTAGGTGTGTATAATACTACATGAAAATTTAGGTACATTTTCATAATTAGGTGTTATCCCTACATAATAAGAGTTTGTAGAAAGTAATTTTATTCAGCTTTTAAAAAGAAAATTATGTAATTTCCAAGAACTGGAGATTATCATGTTAAGTGAAGTAAGTTAGACTCAGAAAGACAAACACCACATTTTATTTAATATATAGAGTCTAGATTTTAAAAAGAGATATGAAAGTAGAAGGGATCTATTTAAGGAAAAGGAAGGGAACCAGTGAGTGGGGAGACAAGAGAAGGTATGAGGGAGTGAATAAGATTAAGGAGCATTGAAATGTCATGATGAAATCCACTAGCTTGTACAATAAAAATATTTAAAAAGAAGGGGAAAAGTCTACAGTTTACACGGATTCCCTAAAATTCCTCCTCACTAGTTGATGTTTGAGTTCTATAATAAGAATACTATTCCTTTTCCTGAAATCTTCAGTATATTTTTTCAGACTTCTAACTGAGATCTTCAAGGGTCTGAATCATAAGGCAAGATGAAGTAAAGGTTTTGCTTTGGCTGAATTTGTGGACAAGAAGAGCAATAATTTGACTTTAGCTAAATAGCAGGTAAGACCTTTCTGATCCTCATGCACATTGATTCAGATTCTTTTGAAAGCTTTTTTTATTTACATGATTTACTATTTTTCTTCCTGCTATTTCAATCTTCAGTAAGAAAATAGATGCATAAATCCTTGTGCCTTGAATGATAAGTTCAAAATATTTTAATGATTTTTGGAAAGTTAGAATAAGGTTTCAGGCAGAATAAAGTCATTTAGAACATCTCAGCAGCTCTCTTCCAAGGGGATGGGTCATTGACTCAGAGCCGGGAAGACAGTCATGTTCTCCTTGATCATGGATGCCTAGTGGCTTCCCCTCGGAGTTTTACTGATAACTTTCTGACTCTCTAACTTTCTGCTGAGAGGAAATGTTATTTTGTCTTCAATTCAATAGCACAATATGATAAATCTAGTAGATACACTTTTTGAAAATGTGGGCAAATTAGATTACCCCAGACATGATGAACTCTTCCAGAACCAAGCTACTTCTCCATTCTGCTGTCTGTACATTGAGAATTCGTTCTGGAGGGAGGAGGCTGTGTAGACAGAATGTTAAAAATTACCCCTTCAGGTCATAAGCACCTAGGACATTTTAAACAGTGGTTTAGTTTTCCCAAATATTGTACACATTAGGAATGCAGATGGTTACATTTTGGAAGAAAATGGTGTTCAGAATGGAAAGAGTCATGCTTAAATGTGCTAGTCTTAGAAGAAAAACAGCTAGCAAGGGAGTCAGAGGTCACAGGGTAAGACAACATTTAGAGGAAGATCCCAGCAGACTCATCTGAAAGGCTGTTCAAGACTTGTCCATGATAATAGCAGCACAAAACCTGAGAATCATTCTTGACACGTTGGTTTTTATCGCTCTCTGTGGACATTTCAAAACATATCCAGAATGTGACATCTGCTCATATATACATGGCTGTACTTCCAGTCCAATCCTACCATCTTCTGGATTATTCCCAAAGCTTCCTAACTGTCTGTACCCTTCCCTCTGGCATTTTGTTCTCAACCCAGAAACCTGAGTGTGCCTGTTCAAGCCCAAGTCAGACAGTATCTCCTTGACAAAAATACTTCCCAAGTCATGGAGAATGAAAGACAGAGGCCTGTGATCTACTTCTTCACTTCATTCGTGCCCAGTGCTTCACCAAATTCATCTCATGGCTTTCTTGTCTTTTCTCACTCTGCTCAGCTGTGATGGTCTGCTGGCAAGTGCTTCTCTTGATTCTGCTTCCAAACTACTTTCATTACAGTTATCTATGTGCAACTCCTGCTACATCCATTAAGTCTTTGCTCAAAGGCCACCTTCACAATGAGGATTCCTGTGGTACACTATAGCAATTATGTCCCTTTTATCACCATTGAATCTATTATATTTTGACATATCCATGTGTATGTGTGTATACATTGTCTGTATATGCATGTCTAATATATACATATATAGAGAATCTGTTCCCTCTCAAAGAATGTCAAATTCCTGAAGACGGAATGTTTTGTATGTTTTTTTTCTTTCCACTGCTATCCCCCAGCACTAAGAACAGTGTCTAGAACATAACAGATGCTTAATAAATATTAATTGGTCAATGAATAAATTACTTTTGTTTTTAGTATGATTTTTTTCTGGGGAAAAATGTGCCAATCCCTCTTTCCATGGTTCTTGAAAGTTCAGATTTAATCTAATTTCATTTTTCAAAGCAGAAATTTAAAATGTTGATTTATCAAAAACAGTAAGTGCTAAGGAAGGAAGAATTTCATATATGAGAAGATTCTCTGTTCTTTCCTCATTGTATGTTTTTGGCACTTTTGTTGAAAATCAATTGACCACAATTGGCCAATGTACTTGTTTCAACATCAATCCCATGCTGTTTTGATTATCATAGCATTGTAATATGTTTTGCATTCAAACAGTATGATGTCCCTAGCTTTGTTTTTGTCTGCTTTTTGATTAAGACAAGACTGCTTTGGCTATTTGTGCTTGCAAATTTAGGATGAATTTTTCTAGGTCTGTGGAGAATATCATTGGAATTTTGGTAGGGATTGCATTAAATCTCTAGTTCACTTTATGTAGGACATTTTACAACATTAATTCTTCCTGCTTATTAACACAGGAAATCTTTCCATTTCTTTGTGCCATCTTCAATTTATTTCTTCACTGCTTTATAGTTGTCAGTGTAAAAATGTTTCCCTTCCCTAGTTAAATTTATTCCCAAGTAATTTTTTAGATATTGTAAATTGTCTCATTTTCTTGATTTCATTTTTGGATTGTTTGCTATCACTGTGCAGAAATACTACTGATTTTTGAATGTTGGTTTTGTGTCCTGAAATTAATTGAATTCACTTACTAGTTCTAATAGATTTTTAAGAGTCTTTTAGGGTTTCCTATATATAAGATCATGTTTTCTACAAACAGGGACAATTTTAACTTCTTTTCCAAATGAGATACTTTTAATTTCTTTTTCTTGACTAATTATTCTGGTAAGGACTTCCAGTATCGTGCTGAAGAGAAGTAGAGAGACTGGATTTCCTTGTCTTTAATCTGAACCTAGAGGAAAAGGCTGTGAACATTTTACCATTGAGTATGATGTTAGCTGTGGGTTTGTGTCATGCAGTCTTTGTTATACTGAGGTGCATTCTTCTGTATATAATTTGTTAAACATTTTCATCTTAAAAGGATGTGGAATTCTGTCAAGTGCTTTTTCCTGCACCTACTGAGATGACCATATGTTTTGTTCTGTTAATGTGGAATACCATATTTGCAGATCTGTGTTTGTTGAGCTATTCTTGCATCCTTGGTATTAATCCCACTTGATTAAAGTGAATGATGCTTTACTGTGCTGTTGAACTCACTTTGCTGGAGTTTGCTGGGGATTTTGCATCAGGAATATTGGCCTCTCATATTCTTCTCTTGTCACTGCCTTGTCCAGACTTGTTATCACAGTAATTGGTCTTTTAAAGTGAATAGAAGTATTCCCTCTTCTCTAATTTCCCTCTTATGCAACACTTTTTAAAGATGTGGACTAAATAGGCCTTATTTACTATTGTGTTTTCAGTGGCTAACACTCCTGTCACATATTAGATATTAAAGACTTGTTGAATCAATGATCACATTTCACCACATGTCAAAATCCTAAAGTCACAATCTAGGATAATACCCCTCAGGTAAGGGGTTGAGTGAAAAATAAGACTTCTTCCAGCTGAAAATAAAACTTTAGTTAGCTGAAATTCTCAGACTTTGTTGGAGTACGAGGCAGAGAATTAGGTTGAGAGAATGAAACAAATAATTATCCTGCTTTTGGAAACAAGTGCTTTGGGGGTCTTTCCTTGGCTCTAGGAAATTATTCATCCTTTTCAGATCAGGGCCTTCATCAAGATGGGGTACCACTCATGCTCTGAGCAAGGAAAAGAAAAGCTCACTAGATGGAATCTCAGAGATGAAGAGCCAGTTTTCAGAGGTGCGAGCACTGTTGAGTGAATGAACAAGGGATGAGACATGCCCAGAGACCACCAAAAGTGAGAATCTTCTAATCCCTATGTCTAAAGGAAAGCATTAGCAGAGCCCAGTGAGTGCTGGCACTGCAGGAAGGGTCTCCCTTATGGGAGCAGTAATCTGAGAGGAACGGAGTCACTGTCACACCAGGGATAGGACAGTACAGGGAAGAAATCCCCCAATCTGTCCCTCACTGTACTCTGCTCCTTCAACTGTCTCTAATCTCCAAAATCAAGTAGAACTGAAGGGCAAGAAAGCCAGCTCTGTACAGACCCATAGGACTCACTGCACATCCTCCTCTAGCAAAGAGAAGAAAGAGAAATAGAGAAGCATAGTGGATGAGATTAAGAGTGGACAAATAGAGTATAGCGCAGAGAATCAAATAGCTTTTTATTCAGAACTTTTAGCTGCATACTTTTTCACCCATGGAGAAGATGCCCAGGTTTTATCAGGAAACACACATTAAGTGAGTGAATGGATAGAAAGATCTTTCCTACAAAAGAAAGACAGCCTAAAATAATGACCATTGATTATGCTCATCATAGAATTTAATAATACAAAAAATAATCTACTAGGAAATCATGTCTCAGAGATAACTCTATGGGAGATATTGATATATGTGCTTATGTGGTTGAAATCATGTTGTAATATGCTTTTTTCTTTGAACATGTCATTATGAGGCTTTTCCTAGTAGTCAACTACTTTTGAAAACATGATTTTAGTATGTATGTGTTATTTGAATATATACTTGCCAGAATGAATATAATTATTGTGTCATTTTAAACAGCTTAATTCTTTAAAAACTGTATACAACTGTCATCAACATCCCTGTGCATATCCATAATATTTTCATGGTTCTGATTACTTAGCATGATTTCCTTGATATGGAATTACTAAAGCAAAACTATGAAAATGCTCAGACTTTTAATGCCAATTTTTTTCATAAAGTAACAACATATATCAATAAAATGGAGACTAACCTCCTTGTGTATTTACCATAATTAAATATTTTTTATATCTTTCACCAACTTTCTAGGACAAATAAAAAATTTGTAGTGTATGTATTAATGTTTAATTAATTGGTGCGTATCCAAATTATGTCCTTTTGATGTTTTGCTGTTGCAATATGCATCTTACTGATCTTTAAAGACTTTATCTAATAACGATAACAACATTTTTCATATTTATAGCTTACTAGTATTTTTCCTTTTATACTTTTCCTTTCATTTATAGTTAGAATGCATGATGTGGTCACACATATATTTATTAATACAATTTTTCTTTTTTATTTTGTCTTCTTTTTTGGTGCTGGGATCTAATACAGGCCCTCACACATGCTAGGCAAGTTCTCTACCAATGACCTACATCCCAACCGTGATGCATCTTTTCTTGCATTACTTTGCTTAAACATTTACCTTTTTAACAATTAGAACTTACTCTGGAAAAAGGCTTGAAACAAGTGATAACCTTAATTTCCTATTTCACTGGTGGCCTTTGGAAAAGAATCTTGAGGAAATGTGTTCCATCTATTAACTGATAATCAGGGCTTGGGGTATTTGGATTGTTCAAACAATCTACCATTAATATTCTGAAAGAAAAGTGATGTGTGTGCACATTGAATGATCAGATTAGAGACTTATTGAATTGTATCTTTACAATAAATTTTTATAAGTAAATTATTTAAAAAAAACATTTCTTAACAATAATCTATATTCATTGGCAAAACTTTAGAACAATACTTAAAATATTAATTTGCTTTATGTGTAAAAAGATTACATATACTTTATAGGAATTTTGATTATAAATAATACTAAAAGAATCTAGAATTTTATGACATATTTCCATAAATTTCCTTTGTCTTTCTTTTTCCTATTAATTTTTACATAGTTTCATTAATTTTTAGATATATGCTATATAGTTCAACTATAAATACAGATTTTTAAACTTTGGATTGCAGGTATATTCATGGCCCTTTGAAAGAAAGTTATTCTAGTTGATAGTTATTGCTTTTTCTACTTACCATAAAAAATTTGGCCAATTAATAAAAGGGTTCAGGAAGCAATTAGTCATGGATTATAAATGTATTAACTTTTCTCTTGCAGCAAAATTGACAAAAATGTTTCTCTGCAGCTTAAAAAAGGGAAAATGTGTTTCTTGGCACAGCACTTCAATCATGTATAAATGTTAGGTTTCATTAGCTATTACTGGAATAGAACAAAACTTGTGATTATTTTAACCCACTTCCAAAGGTGGTACTCAATTTCACACGAACTCTGTGATAAAGGACAAGGTTTGATACATGGTATGCACTGGAGTAGGTGTGGATGAATAAAAAGGACAAGTTGGGAAGTGATTCAAGCTTGAATGCTAGTCACTAGCTCAATCTACTTGATAACCCAATAAATGACTGACTTTGGAATGTGAACCAAGGAAAGAAAAACAAGAGTTTTGCATATTGGAGGCAAAAATTAATGTCCCCTGGCTAGGTGGAGACAGCTGATATGGTATATTTTCTACATTTGCATTTCTTTGTCTTTAGATGGGGTGTAAACTCTCTGGTTTGCCACAAATATCTCCACTTGACTGCTTTCCTTCAGCCAATTTACACTTTGATATTACTAGCTTTCTTCCAGTAAGACATTTGATTTTGAGACTTCAATTTACAACTTCTATTTTCCTATTCCCTAAGTTCTCTGATTTTATTTTTCAATTATCTGAGTGAGATTTCAGGTAATTTTTTCAAGAAGTGTCAATGAATGATATGTAGGTCAGCCCTTGTTTATCTAAAAACATCTTTTTGTTTTCCTCACATCTTAAAGCAGCTTGGCTGTGGGGAAATTAATGATTTATAAAAGTTTTTTTTCCTTAAATGGCACATGTCATCACTGTCCTATAAAAGCTGACTGAAAGTGCTGTTAGGGTTTTGGGGGAGGAATATAATTAAGTTTGTTTACAGATTGCATGGCGCTGTAGCAAATGATTCCCATCCGTTCAGAAGCATTTCTTTCCTCAGGCTTTGGATTAGTACTTGTTTTGAAGATCACTAATGGATCCTATGGATGTGAAGAATATCTTTCTCTCCACCCTTTATAGCTTCTGGGGGAAGATTCAGTGACTCATGAGTTAATCCTACTCTTACCTGTCTCCAGTGAGGATGAGGATGGCAATTTTGCATTCACAAACTCAGATCCAATGGTCTTTCTCCCATCTGTCTCTGCATCTTATTCTAATATCTTTATTCTTTTCCTTTTCCTGTGTTATGGTTCCTATTCTTCTTTCACAAAGACAGTGTTCATCTGTATCCTTACGAGGCTCCATGGCAGCCCTGTGCTCTGCCTCTGTATTCTTATGCTTTCCTCTAGTTCTGAAGAAGTGTTCATGGAACCATGGTGTTATATTCTCCACCTTCTTTATGTTGGGTGGGGGAAACAGTTCTGGTCTCATTCATGCTTTTCCCAGTAACAAGTCTGTTTGCAGAACGTAATTCTCATAACTCCTACAGAAGGTTTTCATCTGTTATTATTTTTCAGGACTAAAATTTATCTTCCTTATCCTTATTGCCCAAATCTCTCTGTAGTTTCATCTTGAATAATAAAAATTAGAAACAACTTCCACAGTATTATTACCTAGTAGGTACCTTCTGAAGAGAGATGAAGACTAGAGAAAGATAGGATGTGTCTGTGTTTAGTTATGTGCCACTGGTGTACAAAACAGTAGAAAACTACAATTCATGTGATACAGAATGGGGGAAGTAAGCGAATTCCTCTCTAATACATCTAGAAAAATTGCTCATACGAAAGTGCACAAGAAAGACAGTAATGAATCAGTTTACTGTTGTTTTTGGAGGACATTTTTTGCTCTGTTATTGAATCTTGACATGATGATTATTTAAAAAATATCAAGAAGGAGGAGTAAAAGTGGAACAAAATAGTAATCAGAGGGAGACCAGTAGAAAGCAAAAAAGGAGGCAAGTTATATATCAGATAGATTAGGATCATTAATTTAAAATGGAATATCCCCTGAAGGTGGCTGGAGCTACAGATCATCAACCCCAAACTACCCTAGTACACATCTCACAGCATGTATAATGGAAAAGTTGCTTTGGCCATTTTTTCTTTGTTTACCCACAAAGACACTATTTAAACATCCCCTACAATTTTCATCGGCTCTCTCGCTTTAGTTGTTATGCTATTATTTTGCCACCCACTCTCTGCAAACAAGTACTTCCAATGTCAGCAAATAACTCTTGGGTTTTTCTTTCTTTTTTTTTCCTCTCCTAGTGTCTACCTATGACATAGAGAGGAAGTAGACTGCGTGATTTTGCTGCCAGTGTATGTTCGCTATTATTTATCTGAATGCTAAAGTTGTAAGATGTTTGCCTTTCCCTCAGATTATCTTTGAAAAGTCCTCAGTGATTTCTTTTCTAGCCAGTAAGGTCACACTTCATAGTTAGAGAACAGTTACCAAGTTGAGTTAACATCTGAGTATGTGATTTGTCTTTATGGTGCTATTCAGGAGGAAGGATATGACAATGTAGGTCTTTGTATTGCATATAACAGAAGAAAAACTAAAATCTTATTTTAGAATGGTTTATTTCACACATATATATCCTATTTGTCTTGTTTTCTGTGAAATTTTCCTAGGTTCTTTCCTTTGTCAAAATATTGCTGTTAGAGTTTAAATAGATGTTTCTCACGCAATCACTTAAACCTGGTGTTGAAAGAGTGGAAACTCAGTAGTTTTTCATTGGATAATGAAAGCATCTCATATTATTCACCACTATTATCAATTCTAAATTATCCTCATGATGTGAAATAACTGAAAAATGGTGTTTCTGTGAGGCAAAATTCTGGTTCTCATTTGTGGATATGTAGCTGGATGATCGTGCATGCACCCTTCCTCCCAACTAAACATCTGTACTGATAAAATGAGAGAATGAACTAGGTGATTTCCAAGTGGTCTTTAGACAATCCTAGGACTTGGAAGAAATCCAAATCTCACAGGCATGTTGTTTGTTTTATGAAAATTTCAGTTGGAAAAAAACCACAATAGGAAGAAAGGTGTGATTTCACATTGAGCTCAGGTATGCTCAGGAGACATTTCTAGAAGAGAGGTGGAGACAAAAGTTTTGGTTGTCAAGTGTTAAGAATGTGGTGAGAAGGCAAGTTAAGGTCAGGCTGTGCAGAGCTTTGAGCATAATTTTTCCTGTAAGCCACAGGAAGCCATGCATCAGAGAAGGCATATTTCATGACTAAAGTAAAAAGCTAGGGGCAATGTAGATGGGAGGAATTGGAGACAAGGAACACTGACCTGGAAGAGTCTGCAAGTGTCTTATGATGAAGTGATGAGTATACCACCAGAGAGGGACAGGGATTCTGCCACCAGAGAGAGATTCTTAATTGAAGCCTTCAGAAATAATTATGGAGTTAGTTTGAGAAAAACTAACTTGGACTCAGGACCAATAAGGAGAGAGATGTATGATAAGAGGAATATATCCTTGTAGAAACTGGATACACTGAATGTATCATTTAAAAATCCAAAAGCATATTGTAGGGAATACACGCTGTCACTTACTTGGCCCCATACACAAATAATAGAGCTAGTAATCATGAATCCAAACAAGGGATCTATATTCTATGGTGAAATACTCACACATGTCAGTGTCCTTACTGTTTTCTGTCTTTGGTAAAATTGTATTGTTATTGATAAGGTGATTTTACTGCTCCTTCTATTTTTAGAGTGCCCAATTCATTTTAAGTTGAAAATTAAGAACTTGATGCAAATTAGATGTCAAAAAAGCAATAGCTTTTTAGGTTGTTATCAAATCACATGCCACAGTAACAATGACAAAGAACTCTCAGAACACAGCAAAGCTCTTATTAGACATCGAACTAAGATTAATTTTTCAAGTAAAGTCACTATTATGAATTAGCCATCTATTTTAAATTTGGAGCATTCCACCATTATAATTAGTATGGATTCATAACACATTAATAACCCCCTGCTTAAAATCAGAGCATATTTTAAGCCAAATGTTATTATTAATGTATTAAGTGTATTCTTGTGTGCTGACACTCTTAACTAGCTATATCTAAAACGTAGTTAAATAGAATCAAGAGACATGTCTTCTAGTCAAGATCTTCATTGAAAGTGACTTCATGAACAAGCTGAGCACTGTTACAACATTAAATATCCTTGTTAATGATTAAGATGATTGATGGTTTATTATTCATCACACTGCTTGGTGATTTGTTAAATTTCTGGTCAAATCATAATGATTCCAAGCATTTCTTATTTATTGTTCTGCTTATGCATTTTTGTCTTGTTTTTCTGAGTCTGGGTCAAGCAATGTAATTCCTGGGTGAGGAGGAAGCAGCATTTCCATGCTGGAAATTTCTAGTTGTTCAATCTCCTTTCTCCTTCACATGAAATCCATCCAGGCCTAGCAGATGAAGATGAATCTAGCATCTGAGCACAAGCTGGTTATCTCAATAATGATATTATCTGGAACACAGGATGGGGCTTAAACTTTTAGAACTGTGTTTCGTGGAAACATCAGTTTTAAAGAGAGAATGACATAATATCCACTGACACTTGAATAGAAATTAGTATTCGATCGTCTTTATGCTTCACATGTTATTAACAGACTCAATTATGCACAAGAATTGTTTGCTATATAATATGCCTCAATTCCTAATGCAACCAATTATTTTCACTTCATATTTTCTCCATGAATATATAGTTTTATTAAGTTTTACATATACCTTTTTTTTGCAATGTGCATAGTAGAATTCATATTTTTTTTTCTTTTGAAATCTTTAAAAGACTTTCTTGAAGGACATCAATTTGTATTAAATGTGATGAAAATGTAACAGAGAAGTGGACATTTTCTGACACCAGAATCTGTGTGTTCATATGTCACATTCTTGATATGAATCTAAATAATACATCTCCTTTAAAATGTTAAGAATCAGAGGAGAGGGTGAGTTCATGTGTGATACATTTGATACATTGTAAGAACTTTTGCAAATACTCCAGTGCACCCCCACCCAGCACATCAATAAAAAATGCTAACAAAAAATATTAAGGAGCATTAAGTCACTTCTAAGCCCAGCCCATATTTGAATCACATTGTCTTTGGACCTGTCACCAAAAACAGGTGAGAGTTAAAACCTCTTTCAGCCACTAATAACTATGGCTCACTTTGCACATGTCTTCAGCGCACAAGCAATTTTTTAGTTATGTTAAATTTTTTATAATTTTTGTAATTATGTTATATAATTATGTTATGATTTTATAATTATGTTAGCGATCAGGTCAGTGTACTCGAACTCAGAACTTGCCTGAACATAGTTGTTTCTGGATCTGATTGTCTCAATGACACTTTATTTATAGGTCTTCAGTGTTGACTCTGACTTCTGAAAAGTTGTAGTATTTTTCCGTGAAGAAGTAATGTCCCCCTTTGGCACTTCGCTTATTTTCTGAGACCAATCATAAATATCTTTCCTCTAAAACCATTACTTAGATGATACAATTCTCAACATCCTTCTGCTAGTCTGGATGTTGGGGTAAATTAAATGTCCTTAAACAGTTAACTATAGAAGGAAGAAGAATGACTTTTAGAAGAATGACTTCAGTTTGGGTTATACGTTATTTACATCTATTTCATCCACACCAATTAAGTGAGAATGTCACAGAAGCTACTTGCATTTGGATGTATCATCAATACCAATGCTATGTGAAGTCATTGAGTGGTACAAGATCATGCAGTGAACATAGTGAGATGAGAAAACTAAGAAAGGACCCTGAGACTACACTATATTTCAGGGGTTGCTGGATAGAATAAAAGGCCAAATTAAGATATAAGATATAATTAAAACAAAAGTATGATTATACCAAGAGTGTATGCTTCCTTTAAGTGATATGGGCAATATGAAAAGCATTAAAAAAAAGTAAAACTGAAGTCCCCTATGACCTGGTGGACTAGACACACCCAAATTAAGAAATATTTTTGGTTATTTCACAGGGTAACGGAATGAAGGTACATTCTTGTGGTAGCATAGCATCTGTCTTCACGAATGTTAATTTTCTTTTTAGTTGATAGGGAAGGTATTCTTGATTTCTTTGGCAGTTCGGTATCATAAACCATGTGAGAGGTCTAGATAACAAAGCACATAAGAGGCATGTCAGCTAAAATAATGTGTGATCCTGCATTGAATTCTGAGTCTGATAAACCAGCAATAATAGACATTTTGGGACAAATTAGAATAAGAATTGGTATTTGATGGTGTAAGAATTCATTGAAATGGAGATGTGGCTATTCTTAATTGAAAAATAATTGCAAAACTTATGTGTTATCTTGTCCTGAAAAAATTCACATACACACGGATTTTTGTCGATGGGAATGTTAGGCTGAGAGGTAATAGTGGCTCACTCTAACATGACTTGTTTTCTGCCTTTTCTGTATCTGCCTTTCTTTTTCTTTAATTCATTTATTCACATGTGCATACATTGTTGGGGCCATTTTTCCCCTCGTCCCTCCTCCCCTCCCTTTCCCTTCCACCCACCTCGCTTCCAGGCAGAATCTGTTCTGCCCTTATCTCTAATTTTGTTGAAGAGAAGATATAAGCAATAATAAGAAAGACAAAGTGTTTTTGCTAGTTGAGATAAGGATAGTTATACAAAGAGATTCCTAGCATTCCTAGCATTGTTTCCATGTACAAATGTGTTACATCCCAAGTTGATTCATCTCTAACTGACCTTTTCACTAGTTCCTGATCCCCTTCTCATATTGACCTCTTTTGCTTTAAGGTTTCTGTGTAAGTTCCTCTGCAGTGGGGACATCAAACACTTTCATGTTTTGGGTTTCTTACCTATCCCCATACCTCCCATATGTGCTTTCCCCTTATGATGTGACCCAAGTCCAACCACATTGCTGCATTTGCCCTAGATCTAAAGTCCGCATATGAGGGAGAATATACAATTTTTGGTTCTGAGCCAGGCTAACCTCGCTCAGAATGATGTTCTCCAGTTCCATCCATTTACTTGCGAATGACAAGATTTCATTCTTCTTCATGGCTGAGTAAAATTCCATTGTGTATAAATACCACATTTTCTTGATCCATTCGTCAGTAGTGGGGCATCCTGGCTGTTTCCATAACTTGGCTATTGTGAATAGTGCTGCAATAAACATGGGTGTGCAGGTGCCTCTGGAGTAACCTGTGTTGTGTTCCTTTGGGTATATCCCCAGGAGTGGGATTGCTGGATCATATGACAGATCTATATTTAGATTTTTAAGAAGTCTCCAAATTTTTTTCCAGAGTGGTTGTACTAGTTTACATTCCCACCAGCAGTGTAAGAGGGTTCCATTTTTCCTACATCCTCACCAACACCTGATGCTAGTGGTGGTTTTGATGATGGCTATTCTAACAGAGGTGAGGTGGAATCTTAGTGTGGTTTTAATTTGCATTTCCTTTATGGCTAGAGATGGTGAGCATTTTTTCATGTGTCTTTTGGCCATTTGAATTTCTTCTTTTGAGAAATTTCTGTTGAGTTCAGTTGCCCATTTCTTTATTGGTTCATTGATTTTGGGAGAGTTTAGTTTTTTAAGTTCCCTGTATATTCTGGATATAAGTGCTTTAATGTATAGCTGGAAAATATTTTCTCCCACTCTGTGGGTGGTCTCTTCAATTTAGAGACCATTTCTTTTGTTGTGCAGAAGCTTTTTAGTTTTATGAAGCCCCATTTGTCCATCCTTTCTCTTAGTTGCTGAGCTGCTGGGGTTCTATTGAGGAAGTCTTTGCCTAAATCTATTACTTCCAGAGTGTTTCCTGTTCTTTCCTGTACCAACTTCAGAGTTTGGGGTCTGGTATTAAGGTCCTTGATCCATTTTGAGTTGATACTAGTACAGGGTGATAAACATGGATCTAGTTTCAGTTTTTTGCAGATGGATAACCACTTTTCCCAACAACATTAATTGAAGAGGCTGTCTTTTATCCATTGTATATTTTTAGTGCTTTGGTCGAAAATAAGCTGGTTATAGTTGTGTGGATTCATATCCAGGTCCTCTATTCTGGTCCACTGATCTTCATGTCTGTTTTTGTGCCAGTACCATGCTGTTTTTATTGCTATTGCTTTGTAATATAGTTTAAAGTCTGGTATTGTGATACCTCCTGCATTACTCTTTTTGCTAAGTATTGCCTTGGCTATTCGCAGTCTCTTGTGTTTCCAAATGAACTTTAGGGTAGATTTTTCAATCTCTGAGATGAATGTCATTGGGATTTTGATGGGAGTTGCATTAAACATGTAGATTGCTTTTGGTACTATAGTCATTTTTACTATGTTGATTCTACCAATCCATGAGCACGGGAGATCTTCCCATCTTCTGTACTCTGCCTTGATCTCTTTCTTCAGGAGTTTGTAATTCTCCTTGTAGAGGTCATTCACATCCTTTGTTAAATTTACTCCTAGGTATTTGAATTTTTGAGGCTGTTGTAAATGGAATTGTTTCCATATATTCTTTTTCAGTTTGTTCGTTATTGGTGTATAGAAAAGCTGGTGATTTCTGTAAGTTGATTTTGTATCCTGCCACATTGCTGTAGCTCTACCCAAAACATCTAGGAGTTTTTGGGTAGAGTTTTTTGGGTCTTTAAGGTATAGAATATCATCTGCAAATAGGGATATTTTGACAGTTTCTTTAACTATTTGTATTCCTTTTATTTCTTCTTCTTGCCTAATTGCTCTGGCTAGGAATTCCAGTACAATGTTGAATAGCAGTGGAGATAGTGGGCACCCTTGTCTTGCTCCTGATTTTAGGGCAAATGGTTTCAGTTTTTCACCATTAAGTATGATGTTGGCTGTAGGTTTGTCATATATAGCCTTTACAATGTTGAGGTACTTTCCTTCTATTCTTAGTTTTCTTAGAGCTTTTATCGTGCAATGGTGTTGGATCTTATCAAAGGCTTTTTCTGCATCTATTGAGATGATCAAGTGGTTTTTGCCTTTGTTTCTGTTAATGTGGTTTATTACATTTATTGATTTTCGTGTGTTGAACCACCCCTGCGTTCCTGGGATGAAGCCTACTTGGTCATGGTGAATGATCTTTTTGATGTGTTGCTGAATTCGGTTTGCCATTATTTTATTGAGGATTTTTGCATCAATGTTCATTAAGGAGATTGTCCTACAGTTCTCCCTTTTGGAGGTGTCTTTGCCTGGTTTTGGGATAAGTGCAATACTGTCTTCATAAAATGAGTTAGTCAGTTTTCCTTCCCTTTCTATTTCATGGAACAGTTTAAGGAGGGTTGGTATTAGTTCTTCTTTAAAGATCTGATGGAATTCAACAGAGAATCGATCAAGTCCTGGACTTTTCTTTTTTGGTAGACTTTTGCTGCTTCAATTTCATGTCATGTTATAGATCTATTCAGGTGATGAATATCCTCTTGGTTCAATTTTGGATGGTCATAAGTATCTAGAAATTTGTCCATTTCTTCAAGATTTTCAAATTTATTAGAATATAGGTTCTCAAAGTAGTCTCTGATGATTTCCTGGATTTCTGTGGTGTTTGTTGTTATCTCTCTTTTGATTTTACTGATTTGGGTTTTTTTCTCTCCTCATTTTAGTCAGGTTTGCCAGGGGTCTGTCAATCTTATTTATTTTTTTAAACAGTCAAATTTTGTGTCTTTGATTCTTGGTATTTTTGTTTGTTTGTTTCTATTTCATTGATTTTGACCCTTATTTTTATTATTTCTCTCCTTTCTGCTTTTTTTGGGATTTGCTTGTTCTTGTTTTTCTAGTAGTTTGAGATGAAGCATTAAATCATTGATTTGGGATCTTTCTGTCCTTTTAATATATGCACTCATGGCTATAAACTTTCCTCTTAAGATTGCCTTTGCTGTGTCCCATAGGTTCTGGTAGGTCATGTTTTCATTTTCATTAGCTTCCAGGAACCTTTTAATTTCCTCTTTTATTTCATCAATAACCCATTGATCATTGAGCAATGTATTGTTCAGATTCCAATTGTTTGCATGTTTTTTACTAGTGTTTTTGTTGTTGAGTTCTAGTTTTAATGCATTGTGATCTGATAGAATGCATGGGATTGTTTCTATTTTCTTATATTTGCTGAGGCTTGCTTTGTGCCCTATATGATCAATTTTTTAGACGGTCCCATGGGCTGCTGAGAAGAATGTATATTGTGCAGAAGTTGGATGAAGTATTCTGTAGACATCAGCTTCTGCCTACCTTTCTTTTTTTTTCTTTTTTTAAAGTTTTTTCTTTTTTGTTGTTTCTTAACTTTTTTTTTCTTTTATTATTCATATGTGCATACAAGGCTTGGTTCATTTCTCCTCCCTGCCCCCACCCCCTCCCTTACCACCCACTCCGCCCCCTCCCTCTGACCCCCCACCCCCTCAATACCCAGCAGAAACTATTTTGCCCTTATTTCTAATTTTGTTGAAGAGAGAGTATAAGCAATAATAGGAAGGAACAAGGGTTTTTGCTGGTTGAGATAAGGATAGCTATACAGGGCATTGACTCACATTGATTTCCTGTGCGTGGGTGTTACCTTCTAGGTTAATTCTTTTTGATCTAACTTTTCTCTAGTTCCTGGTCCCCTTTTTCTATTGGCCTCAGTTGCTTTTAAGGTATCTGCTTTAGTTTCTCTGCGTTAAGGGCAACAAATGCTAGCTAATTTTTTAGGTGTCTTACCTATCCTCACCCCTCCCTTGTGTGCTAAAGCTTTTATCATGTGCTCAAAGTCCAATCCCATTGTTGTGTTTGCCCTTGATCTAATGTCCACATATGAGGGAGAACATACGATTTTTGGTCTTTTGGGCCAGGCTAACCTCACTCAGAATGATGTTCTCCAATTCTATCCATTTACCAGCGAATGATAACATTTTGTTCTTCTTCATGGCTGCATAAAATTCCATTGTGTCTAGATACCACATTTTCTTAATCCATTCATCAGTGGTGGGGCATCTTGGCTGTTTCCATAACTTGGCTATTGTGAATAGTGCCGCAATAAACATGGGTGTGCAGGTCTGCCTACCTTTCTATAATGTCAACATACTGTATTTTTTAAAAAGAGTATCAGTCTTACTTTTTAAAAGAAAGAATAATACATATTGATAAGTTCATAGGCCCATGTAAAACCCCTGATGAACATGTAAGCAGCCAATCTTCCTCCAGAAAGGAAAAGGACACGCAGACAAACTTTTAATAATTATCTGATAAAAATAGGTTAGAACTGCTGCAGAAATTCATGCACATGTTTTCTGAGTGACTGGCACACAACTAGATTTTATTTTTGCATTATGCAGTTTCCATATATGTGTCAAGGAAATGATTAAAAAGCCAGGAATTGTATTTTCTGCATTTGACTAAAATCTCTGTTTTTATTAATAACAACTGAATTAATATAAGCTGGATTCATTTTGTGATACTGTAATTTCTCCATGTGCTGAACCACAAGATTACCCTCTTCATCATTAATCAGATTTGTAATTCGTGGAAGCCTGTAAAAATCCTCCAAGAAAAATCACATTACTTTATTGTTATCTCTTGCCACCAGCTCAGAACATGGACTTTGCCTAGCACATGTTCAAAGTAGATGGTCATAATGTCTATGATGATTTTGTTATTTTTATTAAGGTACTGAAAATATTAATCCAAGATCTAAAATACTCCATTAATTAAACTGGGATGTACTCCTTACATTATAGTGTAACCATTCATCTGTTTATTTATTCATTCACTCATTCAAACATTATGTATGCCACAAATAGGTATTTACAACATTGCACTGGCCACTGACAATACAAGGTTAAGATAGATAAGAAACCAGTCCATATATATTCTAGTTAGTGGTGTCATATGTAAATAAATTTATATGGATATAATATTATTATTAATAAGAAAATTGCTCTTTAAGTGTGGGTCCTGAAACAGGAGTACAAATTTAGACCCACATAAAGAGCTAAAGTTACAAATCAAATTCACATAGTGTTGACTGAAATATATTCTCCTAAATTGATAAATGAGAAGATTTTAAAATATGCATAAAACTATGAGATTTGTATAACTAAGTTAGCAAAATATTAAAGGTGAACAAATTTAGTTGCTTATATTTGTTTGTCATATTTCTGTGTTAAAGGGTCAGTGTTCTTGTACTGATAAGTTAATAAAAACATTTTAAAACAATTATATCATTTCTTTTTAGAATACATTTTTCTTGCTTTCACTTCAGCAAAATTGTTAAGTGTGCATAATAAAAAAGTCACCTAATTTGTATTTTCTTGGCATCAGTGGTCTAAAGGATAATTTTTATTATGTCATCATAAGTAAGAGTCAAAATAAAAGTTTGAATAATTTTAAAATTTTACACAATTTCCTAAATAATTGTTTTTCTGAGATATTAAGTTAAAAATTTTAAATTACCTATTATATTAAAAGGGAAAGCTAAAATATTTTTAAAATTTAAACCTGTGTTATCTATTGTTATAAATGTAACATAATGTTCATTTTAGTTTACAATGTCTATATTATATTGCATAAATATATTATTATATATAACTCAATATTAGCTAGTTATGAGGCAAAGAGGACCATGCCTTACCTGTTTCAGCTAGACCTCCTACTAGTACAGAAATTTAGAACTAAAGTTATTATTTTTTTTTGTATTACAGAATGTTTCTTAGTTGCAATGTGCAAAGGTTGCATAGTGTACATTAAGGAGTACTGAGGAACCACAGATGAGAACATGAAGAGAAGCAAGAAAATGTACACTTACACATGGGGAAAACGCTGTTCTATTATGTAGCTATCTACTGAATTCATTATCTCTGAGAGTAAGGATGTGACCAAGTAATTAATGTGTCTTTCTCGTGTCTAAAGCACTCAAGCCCTCGGACTCCAAAGAACTGCCATCTCTGACTTAAGTGGTGGCTCAACCTAACTTTACACCACTTGGATGGAAAGTAGCCTTTGTTTTCAGCACAAACACCTTCAGAAGTATTTCTTTGGGCCTGAATGAAAGCAGTCACAAAAGCAGGTTATTGGAATAGGATCCTGATAGAGATTGGCAAATTTTCTTGTTAAGGGCCAAATAGTTTTGGTTTTTCAGCCAGTAGAATTTCTAAGGACTACCCAGCTCTGTCGCTGTAGTGGAAAAGCAGCTTTATGCGGTGTGTAAATGAATGGCTGTGGTTATGTCTCAAGAAAGCCACACCCATTTAGTTTTTTCAAGAACAGGCAGGCCAATCTATCCCCCAACATGTGGTTTGCCCCTCCCTGGGCTGTGCTGTGCCCTGACTGAAGACTGGATTCTGTGTGGACAGTCATCCATGTGTTCTTTCATAAATGTTATGGATGGGGTTTCTAAATGCTAGCAGGTGGGGGAGGAAAGTGGTCCTGCTATCTAGTTCTAAGGGAGGCTATGCTAGTCAGACAAAGCAAAAAATTCAGATTTTATTCTAGTAGAACCAAAAGCCCTTGGAGGGCATTCATTAGGCATAAGGTATTATCTTAGCTGTGTTTTAAAAAGATTCCACTGATGGCAAAGTACCGAGAAAACTGAGGAAAAGAAAAGACAAGAGTTTAGTTCTTCTAGGGGAAAGCAATAGGTGTTTCACAGAGCCACTGATACTTGACCTGGTTCACAAATTGTGATCTGGCGGTCATTGAGTCAGGGAAAGGTATTTCAGACAAAAGGAACACAGGGAACAGTATGTGCAAAAGCAGGGAACCAAAAGGGACTCAACGTATACTAGAGACTAAAAAAATTCAAACCAACTAGAAAAACATGTATATGAAGTATACAGCTTAAAATAAGACTAAAAAGCTAGGTTGGATCCTTGGATCCTTGTCCTACAAATGGGGCAATGAGCAGTGAGAAAGAATCAAGGAACTGGCAAAATTTTGGGGTGAGCAAGGAAGATTTTATTGCTAGCTAGAAGACTAGGGCTGCAGGGTGGATAATGAACTGGAATGGGAGGACAATAACTCAAAAAGACACTGATGAGAACTGAAATCAAGGCATGGGTGTGGGAACAGAAAAGGGAGAGCTGATTTCAGAAGATACTGTGGAAACAACACTGATGAAACTTGGTGATTGGTTTTCATTTTATGTTGGGGATGAGGTAAAAGGAGGGATGATGCTGATAACCACTTAGGGAAGCACCAGCACTTTTCTCCTTTTTGGGGGAGGCAGAAAAAGCAGAAGATGAAAGAAACATAGTGACTTCTAGATACCCTAAGTTGAATTTGTGTTGGAATCTCTAGGTGCAAGGTAGAAAATAACAGATGTGGAAATATTTGAGAATTGGCAGAGAAAGGGTGGTAGTTAATGCCACCAAAAGACTGGGAGAAACCAAAGATAGTTCAAAGACCAAGAAGAAAACAGAGAATGGCAGTCTCACTAGCATTAGCCACTGAGAGATGGACAGGGAGGAGAAAATGGACACTTCCTAGTCCTACAAGTAATTCTGTGGTTCCAGTGTGCTTTCCTTATTACCTTACAAGGGAGACCGCCAACCAGAGATGTAGGAGTAGCTCCCTAACAATACTAAATAGCTTTAGTTAAGTGTAATTTAAATGTATAGTCCACAAATGATATCCATTATAAAAGGGAAACTAAAATTCCAGGAAAGAACACTTTTAAATAGACTAATTTAAAAAATATTACATGGAAATAGGTTATGTCCTACCACAAAGGTATGGTTAGTAAGTTACAGCCTTCCCATATTATAGTTAACTCTTATTTCTCAAAATGTAATCTACTCTTTAAGTTACATTTTTAAAAAGTAGCTCAATATTCCCTTATATAAGTCATCTTTTCCAGACTCCATGGACTAGTTTTATTGTGTAAAGAACTTCCCTTAAGGTGTGCATGTGCGACAGGGGGTTGGGGGTGAGGAGGGATGCTTGCTGTGTGGTTTCACCCATTGAGGATACCAGTTGTGTCTTTGTACACAAACGCAGAGGTCATGGTCAATGAACATTGCAGCGATCTTATAAATGGCCCATTTATTTTCCTCTTAACACATTTGAGTCATCTACTCAGCCTTGAAAAGAAATAAGATACCTTAGACATTGCCTTTCTCTCTCTCTCCTCTCTCTCTCTCTCTCTCTCTCTCCTCACACTCTCTCTCTCTGTTCTCTTCTTCCCTTGAAAATAGTATAGCAAGTCTCATCAACACACTAATGGGACAACATCTGTATTAATTTTCTAGGAAGAATGTCATAAGACTGTGCCAAAACCAGGCTGAATCAACTAAAAATGATTATTTTAGTTCTGGAATCTAGTAATCTGAAATCAAGATGTCAACAGGATTGATTGCTCCTGAAATTGTGAGACAGAATATGTTCTTTGCCTGCCCCCAAGATTCACTGATTGGCTGGCAATTTTAAGGGTCCTTGGCTTGTAGATGCCTTTCCCCAGCCTCTCCCTTTATATTCACATGACATCTTGTGTGTGTGTGTGTCTAAATCTTCCCTTTTTTAAGGATGCTAGACATAATGAATCAGGGGACATCCCCAATATCATCCCAGCTTACTTTAACTAATTATATCTTCATTGTCCTCATTTCCAAATAAGATCACATTCTAAATCTCTAACTCACTGGGATTCAGAACTTCAGCATGTGAATTTTAAGGGTACATAATGCAAACCACAATGCACAGGCGACAAAACAATGCATATTTAACGATTTGCACTTTTTATTTAATCCTCTGTCTCCTAGTGTTTTTTGTTTGTTTGTTTGTTTGTAATTGAAAACATTATAAGAAGACTCATCCAAAACAGAAAACAGGATTTCAGAGTGCCTGTGAAGTCCAGTGGCATTGGGTCAAGACTGGCTCTCTATCCTAGGACAATGATTTCAAAGTTAACAAGAAACTGGATTTCCAGATTCATTTAGGTGGAGAAAGAGCAAATTTATTGACTCATTAAACTCAAGAATGTGGAGGTTAAAAAAAAAGACATTGGTTTGTGCAAGTCAAAGTTTGTGCCTTTTATTTTATATAGTCCACAAAGATTTATTGATGTTTGAGATTAACATGTTCTTCAAATTATATTGTTTTTTTCTTCTAAAATATTTTTATCTTAGGGATGACCACAGTTTCTTTAAGGGTTGATTTTTACATTATTTTTTCAGGATACACAAGGTTTGCTTTTTTATCTTCTATCATAATTTTCCCCTTTCTTTAAATTTAACTTTATTCTCCCATTGTCAGCTGAAAGAAAGCAATATCAAAGACTTCTTTGTGAGGGAGGGAATTTATTTAGATTTGAATAATTATTATGGCATGTCAGAGGAATTGGCGTTGGAATCCAGTGTAATGAATAGGAACACCTTTTCATACATAGCCAGTAAAACAAAGATTTAAAAATATTATGAACGTGCTCACGTAAGGATAATCTTGGTTCTGGAATTAGATGCAAGCTATGCCTGTTAGGAGGGATCAAAGGCCACTGCCACTCCCTCTTGTCAGGATCTTCCCATTGGATTGTCCACCCTCTGTCACCGTGGTGCAGTGTCGTTGCTCCCAGCTAACACCCTGTTGGTGCATGGTATTGCCCAGGCAGGAAGAGTGGTAGAAAGTAGTTCGGATTTGAAATGAGAAGATCATCAGAGGAGTTAGACGTGATAATGAGCAAGTCACCAAACCTTTCAGCCTTATGTGACCAAGTTCATAGATGGAGATTATGATCTATCTATCAATGTTCTTGTGAGCATAAAACACAGGAAACCAAAATGGAAGATATAACAATGAAAGACAGTTACTATATTCTAATCTGCAGCATATCAGACACTGCACATTGCTTTTCAGGCATCCATCATAACGCCATAAGATTTTCACAGCAACCATGCAGTGCTTGTGTTTAATAATATCCCCATTACTGAGGAGAGAAAAATAAGACTGATTACCATGCCCAATGTCACAACAGCTTATATGTGACAGAGTCAGGTTACAACGGCCATGGTTTTCCAGATTTTCTGTATAAACAGTTTGCACTAGGCCATTCCAACAAAACATCTGATTCTGTGAGCCTAAAGTAAATCACTTCATGGTTATAAATTCTTAATCTCTTCAGAGTAAACTTTAATTAAAATGAGAAAATTTACATCAGTTGTTGCTTCTAAAGAGACATATTTTCTTTGTTTTCCTTTTTTCTTGGTGCTGGGGATTTGAACCCAGGGCCTCAGGTTCCTAGGCAAATGATCTACCTCTTGAACCATGATCTCAGTCTTTTGGTTGTATTGTTGTTTTGAGATAGGATTTCACTATGTTTTCCATGGCTAGCTTCATACTGCAATCCTCCTGCTTCCAAGTAATTGGGATGATAGGCAAGTCATACCACACCCAACCCAAGTTCTTTTCCTATAAATATATCAGTTTTGCTTCTATATAGAAAGTCAAAAAAAGACATGGGTTTAACTTTCTTTTTTATTGCTGAAAAATGCTAATAAATAGGGTATTTAAAATATTTCAGTATTTATTCTATACTGAATAGGCCAGGGAAGAAAAAATTAGTATCTCCAAAAATCTTTTGAGCACAAACAATTAAAATAAGAATCTTTGAAGTTTGCAATTTCAGAACTATTCTTAAAATAAACAAAAGATGTGAAACTTCCAAGATGTGTGTGTATTTGTGTATTTGTGAGTATAAGCAAGGCACACTTTTCCAATGATTTTTTTTATGTTATCTATATAAATTTCACTTTCAAATTTCTCATTTAAATGTCTCATCATTATCTTCTTATCAAGAAAAAGCATAATACTTCATGGTTTTGAGATTTGAATTTTGAATTCTGAGTATAGTTATAAAATTCATAGCAAGACTTGCATGTGTTTGGGTCTTTGATTGTTATAAAGTATCATACTCAGAACATTTTTATGCTAAGATGTAACTCTAATCTAACACTTTCCCAGTAAATTCATTTGATAAGGTAGTTGGGTGGCCTAATTAATATTTTTCCTAAATAACTATGGTAGTGGCAGCATGGAGAGATCTGAGTTATTGAGGTAGCATCATCTATTCTGAACTAAATTATTGATGTAGAATTCATACTTCAAGTCCTGCATATATGTACAGTTACATTTTAAATAATTCTCACTTGCTGATGGTAGAAAAGAAATTAAGGCTTCCAATCTATCAACCTGTGCTTTCAAAAACTATCTGAAGAAGAGATAAAGTAGTTTTAGAAAAACCTTACAAGCTATTCCTGAAAATATTGATTGTCATTGCAGTGTTCACAATTTGTTAGTCATGCTCTTTAAGGGAGAAACAATGAAAGCAAAATGGTAGCATAATAAAATAATGCATTAAAATGAGAAATGAAGATCAATAAGTAAGATACCAAATTTAAACATCAGCATCTATGCTGACTTTTCATATTTTCAGCATTAACAGTCCTGATCTTTGTAGTTCTTCATATTTAATTCATGTTCCTATGAAATAGTAATAATTGTGAGAGCTATTCCATTAGTATTTTTAAAGCATACTAAAAATATTTCCTGATAATACATATTAGCTTTTACTAATCATTACAGACAAATGTACATTGTGGATACAGTTAAACCCAGTGCACTTAGGTTTAAAATTCTGTTGCACGAATATATCTTTCTCACGTTAATAATTTTAGCATGAACATTTTTCCAGAAATAAGCTTCTATGAAATGACTAGAGAGGCTTGTGAAGAAGTACTTAAGGGGTTGGGTAGCTGGACAATTGGGGTCTCCTGATCAGGACAGGATAAAAGGTATGGATTTTTTTTCTTATGAATAGAGTACAGGGCAGATGAATGGTTAAATACTGACATTAGCAGAGATGGTTTGTGAGAAGGGAAAAGGCTGTGATCATTTAGTGACTGCTGAGTGATCAGCCTCCAATGGAATGGAGAATGTGTGTTTCAACCTTCATTGTTTGCCATTACCCACCGTGATTGTTAGATCAGACCCTTCTATACAAATGCCACTTTAATGCTGCAGTACCTCCAAGTGGCAGCCAGACTGACTCTTCTAGAGGCCAAGAGCAAAGGTTTTGAGATTAAATTGAGATGCTCGGCTCACGTACTTTATTTGTTCAGTTTGAAACATGCTACCAGCATCACTGGGAAGAGATACAGTTATTCCCTATCTTATACTGTGTCAAACATCACCTATTATTACTGATCAGAT